>NW_020884895.1:3186359-3249185 GCF_003945725.1 Corapipo altera | reverse complement strand
TAGGCCGCGCCCCTTCCTTCCAGGCCACGCCCACCGCCCCGGCCCTCCCCCGCCCGCCCGTGCGGGGTCACATGGGGACCGGGTGATACCGGCGTCGCCGGGACTCCGCACCCACCCGGGACCTACAGCCACCTGGGAACCGGCATCGCCAGGACTCACACCCACCAAGAAACCCGCACCACCGGGACCCGCACCCACCCGGGAACCGACAGCATCGGGATCTGGCCTCACCCCAGACCTCCCCCCAGCCAGAATTTACCATTGCCCCGGCCTGCACTCACCTGCACTCCATAACCCTAACCTGAACCCTGCCCTGGCCACATCCGTGGCCTTCATTGGTACCTTCCCCACCCAGGACCTGCATCCATTGGCATCTGCTCTTATGCAGGACTTGCACCCATCCAGCACCTGATCCACTCCCACACCCAGGAGCTGCACCTACCCAGGACCCACCCAGCACCTCACACCCACGGGGGACATGGCCCCCACCCTCCCCCCCCAGGACACGGCACCTTACCCATACCCTGCACCCATCCCACTCGCCTTTAGACTCAACACCACACACCCGTTCCAACCTCCATCCAGCACCTCACATCCACCCAGACACAGCCTCCCACAGCCACCAGCCTGGGTCAGGGCAGGGTGGGGACAATGTCAATTTTGGAAACAGGACAGGGTTTTTCCTCTTTCCTAAAAATACTTCCCTTGTGGCTTTCATCCCACCCCAAGACCAATTTTAACTCCAATGCCAGCTCTGGAGCAGCACCAAATGATGGCAGAGCCCAATGCATCTGGGAGGACAGCTGAAACCTGGGAGTTGCCAGCCAGGACACCCCAGGAAAGCAGTCCTGGCTAGGGACAGGCAGCGCTGGGCTCAGGGGAGCTGCACAGTGCCAGCACACATGGCTGTGCCAGGCACACACACAGGGACAGGCAGGTGCTGAAGATCAGGAGCACCCATGGCACCCCACAACTCTGTGTTCACTTCTTGCTTCTCGGGGTCTTCACTGTGCCTGGCCCCCATGGGCAGCAGGCACTCCCAAAGGGATGAGAGCCCAGCCTGCACTCCCAGCACAAGGAGAGGATAGCAGCACTAGAGTCTCCGCCTAGTTTATTTCCTTGACTCTCAGTAACAAAAAAAAAAAACAAACTATTTTTTTTCCCTCCCCTCCCAAACCATCTACCCACCCCCCAACCCCCCTCTGGCTCAAACATCGTAGTTGGGGTTCTTGCGTAGGATAACAAATCCCTCCAGGATGGGCGTCACGGGCACGTGCTCCTCTGTGGCCAGCTCTGCCCGCTCTCCATGTGCCAACAGTACTGGTGTTGTGTGAGTCTGGAAGCCAGTGATGGTTTTGGGTTTGCCTGCCTGGCCCACCACATCCACAGCCTGTGAGAGAAGAGCAAAGTCAATGCTGTGGACACCCAGGGACATCAGAGCACCCCATCCCCAGCTCTGGCTGCCCCTTACCTGTCCTACCCGAACCGACACAGGCAGAGGTCGCAGCTCCTCGTCAAAGGTGACCAGCATGCGGGGCTGCATGGCAGCAACAAGGCCATAGAGAACATAGTGGGACTTGCCCAGGATAACTGGAAGAGAGACAGAAGTAAAGTGGCTGAGCGATGCCCACCCTGCAGGGCAGAGGGGGCTGGGGGGATGGAGCCCACGGTACTCACTGTTGCGCACATCCAGGAAGGACACGAGGACAGTCAGCAGCCCAGCCACAGCCACCTGGCTCATGAGCTGGCGATCACTGTGGTATGGGCACAGGGTGAGCGTCCCCTTGCCCAGGTGGGTCAGGCCCTGGTGTAGCAGCGAAAGCACATGAGAGAGTGGCAGCGTAATGCCTGAGACACCAAGCCCTGCCCCAGAAGGGTGACACCCCCGGGACACCACTCCCCTCTCCCACCAACGGCAGGGATTCCAACTTTCCCCACACGAGCAGTGAGAGCAGGATCATCACCTGGGCCAACCGCACCATGAAGAGGTTGTTGGGGTCCTTGGCGTGGTACTGGGCCAGCTGCCGCAGCATCGCTGCCAGACGGGCATTGTTAGTACCTGGGGACAAGGAGGTGAGGCAGAGTAGAGTACATGGCTCAGGTCTCCCACTTTGCCCCCAGACAAGCCCCAAACCAGGCTGTCCCCAGGCTTACCACTGCCCACCATGCCCATGGCAAATATGGAGTTGTAGGAGACCTCGGGATCAGCATCGTGGGAGAACTTGCTGAGGGTGTCAAGGATGTTGAGCCGGGGGTTGGAGACTGATATAAGTGCCAGGGCCAAGGGCACAGCACGGCGGAGGGTGGGCTCCCCATACCGCAGCTGCAGGGAAAGGCGGTGTGTGTTAGACCCAGATCACCAAGTGCACTAAGGTCTACTGAGATGTGAGGCAATACCCACTTTCTACACTCAGGTCCCTTCCCAGCTCTGTGCTGTCCCCTTGGTGTCACTCACCAGGTGGCCGAATGTGCGCAGGGCCATCTCCGCACCGATTTCCTCGCCCATGGCAATGAGCGCGATCCCCAACACCGCTACACCCTGCGGGAACACGGGCACTGACCACCAGACAGAGAGCACCCAGCCCAATACCCAAGTTCTCACAGCTCCTGTGCCCATCTGAGCCCAGGGGAACACGGAGAGCAGGGGATGCTGCTGGGGGCTGTTTTCCTTCAGCTCTGACCCCACAAGGACCTTTGGGACCCTTCCAAAGCCACTCCTGCTCCAGAGACCCAGGTCCAATCCCGTATTTCCCCACCTGGTGAGCCCCCATGTCAGCTGAGCTCTCTTTCTTCTCCTTCTCTTTCTTGTCCTTTTTGTCCTTGTCCTCCTCTTTCTCCTTGGAGTCAAAGTGCTCACTGCAGATGTGCAGGAGCTGTTGCACCTTCAGAACATTCCCTGAGCCTGGGAAGAGAGTGGAGGACCAGGATCAACAGGCAGAGGGCCCTGGACCTGCTCTTGCCCCCCCCCACCTTGACCAGCCCAACTCACCCGCATAGGCACAGATGTCCACCAGTGTGTTGGCGAAGCTGCGGAATGGCTCTGACACCACCTCCAGCGCTGCCAAGATGGCCTCAATTGCCTCTCCCTTCCCTGCCAAGGAAGGCGTGGTGGTTAGAGGACCATGGGGGAGGGATGCTCCCACCCTGTCCCCTCAACCCATGAGCCACTGTCACTGCCCAGCCTTACCCAAGTGGTTCAAGCCCAGGCCAAGTGGCAGCCACCGGGCGTACGTGTCCTTCAGCTCCGGCTCTGTTTTCTCCATGATGGTCTGGAGGATGGTTGAGGTGACATCCCCATTGCAGGAGCCCACTGATATCATCCCGCAGGCCAGGGCGGTCACACCAGCCACCTGGTAAAGGAGAGGAGACGTCATAGACGGGGACAGCGCAGAGTGAGCTGGGTACTGGGTACCCTTGGTCCCCACTTCCTGCAAAAATTTGAGCTATTGGGAGACCTGATGGTTTCCTACTCTCCCACATTTGCTGCAATCCCATCATGGCAGCAGCTCAGGTAGGGAAAATAGGGTCATGCTCTGGCACAGCATAGCATCGAGCAGAGACATGTAGCCTTGCTCTGGGAGCAAAAACCAGCTGCAGGACAGACTCTAAATTCCCAGGAGCTGCTGGGGACTGGATACGGAAGCACCAACTGCAGGCAAACCCTGCCTCATCCCCTACCTCCATGCTGGACTTGGAGTCTCCCATCACAGGTAGCAGCAAAGTCAGGACATCCTCGCGGTTGGAGCCTGCATACGCCAGCCCCAGCCTGTGGAGAATCCAGAGGGGTGTGAATGGGGAACTGCACCACCCTGCACAGCACAGAGAGGCTGGGGCCGGGCCCCTACCCAAAAATGGCTCCAATCCTCATGGTGTTGCTGTTGTGGAGGACATAGTCAGACAAGAGGGCCAGGGCAGGGTCACACTCGTTCTTCACTCCTGAGTTGACGATGCCACAGGCCAGGAGGGCTCCAGACTGCAAGGCAGAAGCACCATCATGCACCAGCCACCAACACACAGAGCACCCTCCCAGCCAGTGACTGATGTCACCCCACACATCACACCCACTCCCCCCAGGATGGGCAAGTTGATACTAAGTGGGCAACACTACTTTGGATCCAGCTGATCAGTCTAAAACTCATATCCCTGTGACAAGGGGACCCCAAGGTGCCTCAGGCAGTCCCCAAGAGCTCCTCACCTTGCTGTGAGCTGCCCAAAAGCCTGGGACACAGCGTATCCAACCCTTCTCCATGTAGGAGCTCAGCCACACAGTGGACCAAGGCAATGACCAATATCCCAGCCAGCCACACACCCAGCTCACAGCAGGACTGCCCCACACAGACATAGAGCCAGGATCAGAGTCACTGACCTTGATGTAATCCTCTGAGGAGTACAGGTATTTGTCAATCTGCGTGAGCCCCCCATCCACATCCCACAGCAGGATTGTGCCCAGTGAGGCTGCAGCACTCAGCATCCCTGCAATTCCAGAGAAGGGCCCACATCAGCCCTGAACTGATGTGCCCTGCCTGGGGCTTCTGGTGGCCAGGGACATGGGCCAGCATGACATGCCCCCTTTCAGCAGGCTCCCAGAAGTGACCCCAAGCATAGGGGCATCTTCAAGCCCCTGCCCAGACAGATCCCTCACCGTGGTCCTTGTTCTTGTACAACCATTTATTGCCATCATCTGTCAGCAGCTTGTCCTGTCCAAAGGCAGCATTCACAAAGCCGTTCACAAAGGAGGAGGCCAAATTCATCCGGGCTGAGTCTACTTGGGAACCACTCCCCCCGAACCCTGGGGAAGGACAGCAGGGTGAGCCAGGCAGCAAGAGAAGCCCTCTACCGTGCAGCCATCCTGCACCACAGGGGGACGAGACCTGTCCCACCACCAGCAGGAAGGAGAAGCCCAAATCCACAGGTCAGAGACCACAGGCAGGCCATCTGCCCACCTCGGGATACACAGCTGACTGCACTGGCACAGAGGTGCCTTGCAGCCCCAGGAACTCCCCATAGGCAGGGATGAGAAACGCCAAAACACAAGCTCTTACGGTTATTTTCCAGGTGGGTTTTGTAAATATCGTCCGGCACTTTGGGCTCCATGATGTCCAGCTGCAGAGACAAGGGAGAAGGGGGTTATCTCCTGGCCAGCACACCCTACAGTGGCAACCTCTCCAGGCGTCTGGCCAAGCTCATAGGGATGAAAGATTTCTTCTCAGATCTTGCCACGGAGCCCAGCAGCCAGGGCAGCCACAGCTGGAGGCAGCCCAGGGTGCTTTTCTCAGCTGGGGCACTCACCTCTCTGGCTAAGGCCAGGAAGTTGCTGTTGAGCTGGACATTGGACATGATCTCTGTCAGGTCCTCGTACTCCTCCACATCCTCATTCAGCTCCAGAAAGACGCCATGGCGGCCCAGCATAAAGGCCATCTGCTTCTGGACAACTCTGTGCAGATGGGAGAGGTTTCCCGAGTGCCCAGACCCCAACAAACCCCAGCACAAACACAGGTTCACCAAAGGCTGAGCCAACCTGCCCTGCCTAGAGGCACACAGAGACAACCCACTCCTGCTCATCCTGACTTCAGGGACAAGAGTCTCCGTCTGAACCCCCAGACACCTTCAGCAGTGGCAGGATCCAACCCAGTTCTGCCCAGATGGGAAGATGTGCCCCACCACAATGGGTGAAGACCCCAGGGAGCAGAACAGAGGATAGGGAACATCTCTGCTTACACATCTTTGCAGGAGGTGAAGATGTCCTCCACCAGCTCCACATCATTGAGCATCAGAGCCAGGCGCAGGGCTTCAGGGTAGCGATTGAACTTGCGGAAGATGCCCAGAGCACAGCGCAGGAGAGCCGAGTTCTCGGGCTCCGGAACATAGCTTACACAGCTTTGAGGAGGAGACAGGCGTGAGGGTGAGGACCATGTTGGGCAATCTCAGCCCAGCAGAGACCAAGCCCCCTCCAGCACCTCAGCCTGCTGAGCCCTCTCACCTGGTCAGGTAGAGGCACACTTTGGAGTAGGCGTTGTCATCGATGTATTTCTCCAGCATGTCCATCTGTTCAATCTCCATGAGCAGGTCACAGGCCTCGTGCTCTGCATTGTGGGCCATGTTGTAGGGGACGATCTCCTTGACCAGGGTGAGGAGTGTGTCCCTCTGAGCCTTGTCAGCTTCATCGATCTCCTGCCACTCCTTGGCCACCTCTCCTGCCAAGTGTCTGCAGGGACAAAGGGACATCACCACCACAGAGAACAGTTTCACTGAGCCATGAGAATGGGGAGCAGTTGCTGCCAGTTAGCCAGGGTGTGTGCTATTTATAGGGACTCCACATTCTGCAGAACTTATGGGGGACAAGCCCAGAGCAGGAACAGGTTTAAGAGCAGAGATTTTGGAGGCCATGGCAGCAAGATCTCTGCAGCTAGCAAATCACTGTGGATAGAGCATGAAGCGACACATGTGCAGGTGTGACAGGGGCAGCTAAACACATGTCCAGCAAGTCAGGATGCATCCCAGACAGGCCAGAGCCAAAGTGCCTCAGGAAATCACCCCAAGCCGTTGTCCTTCCCCAAGCCCTAGTCCCACTCAGGCTTACCTGACGTATTCGTGCCCCCAAGATGCCAGCTCCTCTTGGGAGCCCACCAGGCGGTACTTTAGGCACTCACGCTCCCCACTCATGGTCATGGCCAGGACAGAAATGATGTCGGCTGCAAAGCGCTGCAGGAAGAGTGCAGAGCTCCAGACACAGGCTAGGCTCAGGGAATTAGGGGCAGCCAGGGACACAACACCTCCCTGTTCCACAAGCCATCACAGGTGGCAAAGCTACTGTCCTAGCAAGTAACAATCCTCTGAAGCAAGTCACAGAGGCTGCTTTTAGACCACAGGGTCCAGAGAGCTCTGCAATTGCCTGCCCCAGTACTGTCACTCCAATCACATGGGATGGTGGGGCCAAAAGCCTTTACCTTGTTCTCTCCTGGAGCCATGTTCTCATAGATCTCCTTCAGCTTGCCATAATGGGGCCGTAGGAACTTGAGGGGTTTGGGAACGGAGGTCATGGAGGTGGTGGAGGAGCGGATCTGCCTCCGCAGCTCCTCCAGGGCTGGCCGGTAGAGTGACGTGTCTTTTTCCTGCAGAAGGAAGCTGCCTGTCAGGGCCCTGTGAGCTGGTTCCTGAGCCACCACTGCACCAGTCCTCCCCAAACACAGCCATGGCTCTGAGAAGAACAAACCCCTGCCCTGAGCTGCCTCCGAAGCCCAAGAACTGGGGAGGGAGGGCACAGCAGGGCACAAAGCCACCCACACACCAGGGACACAGAGGTCCCTTGGGCACAGGTCAAACAGGTAGCAAGGCTGGGGGACAGGCTGCAGCAGACAAGGAGGGGCCGCACTCAAAATCAAACTCCCCATCTCCACCGCACAAGGAACAACCATAATGGAGGGATAGATGGACTCAAGTCCTGCTCAGGACCCCTTGCCGAGGGGCACAGCACAGACTTACCCCCAGACGCTCCACCAGCATCTCCAGCTCATCCTGCAGCTGCTTGTCTTCCTCAGACTGACAAAATGCACAGGAGGAAGCAGAGTTAAGGGTGTCCAGCACAATCAGTCTCAGTGTGACAGTGCAGTGTTGCCCCAAGCCGCAGGGGCACCAGGACATAGTGACACACTCCCTGCTCAGGGCACTATCCTGCCCCAGAGCTGCCAGGGTGGACCAATGCTCATGTTACTGGGGATACCCTCCCAGACAAACCACCCATTCCCAGGGAGTGAGATGTGCCTCCCTCATTACACTGTGCTCTATGAAAACACACCCAGAGGGGCACGTCAGGGCACGGCCCCTCGGAGGGACGCCTTCATCCAGAGACTGCGCCCCCCAGCCCATGGGCACCCCCAAAGCCAAGGTCACCCCCGTGCTGGGCAAAGTGGGGACACCTCCGTAGTGCCCACTGTCACATGCACACCCTGGTTACATGACAGCCCCGCTCATCCCGCTCCACCGAGACCCCTGAGCACCCCTCCCAGCACCGGTAGCCCTCAGTTGCGTCATGCAGGCACCCCACGACGTCACGGCGCCCTGCCGGAGGGAGTCCCCGGAGGGATGCCGGCCGCCCCCGTGACGCGGGATGACGCCCCGTTCCCGGAGGGATGCCGGCCGCCCCCGTGACGCGGGATGACGTCCCGCCCCCGTCGGTGACGCGGGCCCGACCGAGCCGTGACTCAGCTGCGGCTCGCGACGCGGCGGCGCTCACCAGCTCCTGCTCCTTCTCGGGCCCGGCCGGCGGGTCCCGACGGTCCCGGCCCCAGGGCGGCGTGGGTTTCTCGTCGCCTCCCGCCCCAGGGCCACCCTGCACTCGGCTCTGGCCGCCGCCGCCGCCCGCGTCCATGTTCGCCCCGCCGCGCCTCCGCCGCACCGCGCCTGCGCAGCGCTGTGACGGCACTGCCGCGCGCCTGGGGCGGGGCCGGGCGAGGGGCGGGGCGGCCCCACGTGCGGGAGCAGCGGGAGCGACGGAGACACCGACGGGGACACCGGCAGGGACAGTGACACCGACAGGGACAGTGACACCTACAGTGACACCGGCAGTGACAGTGACACCGACAGTGACAGTGACACCTACAGTGACAGTGACAGGGACAGTGACACCGACAGTGACAGTGACACCTACAGTGACACCGACAGGGACAGTGACACCGACAGGGACAGTGACACCGACAGGGACACCGGCAGTGACAGTGACACCGACAGTGACAGTGACAGGGACAGTGACACCGACAGTGACAGTGACACCTACAGTGACACTGACAGTGACACCTACAGTGACACCGACAGGGACACCGGCAGGGACAGTGACACCGACAGTGACAGTGACACCTACAGTGACACCGACAGGGACAGTGACACCGACAGGGACACCCGCAGTGACAGTGACACCTACAGTGACACCGACAGGGACAGTGACACCGACAGTGACAGTGACACCTACAGTGACACCTACAGTGACACCGACAGGGACACCGGCAGTGACAGTGACACCTACAGTGACACCGACAGGGACAGTGACACCGACAGGGACACCGGCAGTGACACCGGCAGCGATAGTGACACCTGTAGTGACGGTGACACCGATAGTGTCACCAATAGGACACCGACACTGATACCCACAGTGACACCTGCACCGGCATTGACACTGGCACCAGCACCTACAGTGACACCAACACCGGTACCAACAGTGCCATCAGCACCAACACTGACACCAACATCGGTACCAACACCGGCACTGGCACCAGCACCAACACTGACACCAACACTGACGCTGACACTGACGCTGACGCTGACACCGGCACTGGTACCAACAGTGCCGTCAGCACCAACACTGGCACCGACATTGGTACCAACACCGGCACTGACACCGACACTGGCACTGACACCAACACTGGCACTGGTACCAACAGCGACACTGACATTGACAATGGCACCAACACCAACACTGAAACACCAGTACCGACACTGGCACCAACACTGACACCAGCACCAACACTGGCACTGACAGCGGCACTGATACTGCCATCAGCACCAACACTAACACCAGCACCAGCACTGACACCGGCAGCACTGGCACTGCCAGGGAGCACTGGCAGCCGGGGACCTGGGACTCTGCCACCCTGGCACAGGGCATGCCACCACCTGAGCCAGGCAAGTGAAGTGGCATTCCCCAGGGCTGGCAGGCTCGGTGGGGCCCCTCTTGCCACAGACATCCATGGGCACCCCTGTACACACACACAGCTCCTGCTCATGTGCCCTGGCTCCACAGTTTGTGCAGGTGGCCCTGCCTCACCCAGCCCCACCAAGCATCCTGGGGGACACCTTAACCTCCTGAGCAGCACCCCAGGCTGTGCTCCTTGAGGAACTGCCTGGCAGCACCCCAGGCACTGAGCAGGTGACCTGCAGCGATGCCCTATCCCAGGCAGGTGGTCACACAGGGCTGGGAGGTGTCAAGGCAGGATGTGAAGTAGTGCACAGCCACAGCCTTCCCACAGCAACACAGCTGTGAACCCCTGGGTGCGTGTGCTGTGGCACGGGCCTGAGGGTGACATCGGGGGGCCATCCTTTAGGTACCCAAGATGGGATGTCAGTGTGCATATGTAAATCCACCTGTGCGGGTGCTGGTGCACTGGGGCGTGTGCCCGGGTACCGGAGCAGGGGATGCTGCCGCGGCTCTGCACCGTTACCACCCGCTGCCGCTGCCGGAGCCAGTAACCGGTGCTGTGCGGCGCTGATGTGCCTCCCCGGGTGCTGAAGCCCAGCGCCGGTCCGTGTGTCCGTGTGCCGGTGCCCGTTGCGGTGTGAGCCTGGGTTGTGCTGCCCGTGCCGGTGTGGGTGCCGGTCCGAGTGCCGGTGTCGCTGGGGGAGGCTGTAGGTGCCGCTGCGGCTCTCTGGGGGTGCAGGTGCGGTGCCGGTGCAGATACCGGTGCGGGTGCCGGTGAGGAGCTCATCTCGTGCGCACGGCAGTGACCTTGGCGGTGGGGCCGGGCCGGGTGAACCGGAGCGGTGCGACGGGGCTGGGCACCGGTGCTCCCGCTCCAGCCCCTCCCCGCCCGGAGCCTGTGGTCCGCGCGCCGCCGGTCCCACACCCCGCGGCTCCATCCCTCCGGCGCGACTCCATCCCTGCCCGGTCCCGGCCCCGACCCATCCCGGTGGTGGCGGTGCCTGTCCTGGCGGCAGCGCGGCGCCCGGTGCGGGCCATGGCGGCGGCGGAGGCAGGCGGCGCTGCGGCGGCAGCGGGGGCCCGGCGCGGCCCGGGCGGGGAGCGGAGCTAGGCAGGAGGCGGCCCGGGATGGCCAGGATGAACGTGGCCCTCCAGGAGCTCGGACACGCCGTGAGTGCCCGGGGCAGCGGAGGGGCAGGGCGGGGGCAACGGGCAGGGAGGGGGGCAAGAGGAGAGGGGAATGGGGGGACCAGCGAGGGGCGCGGCGAGGGGGACAGGAGGGGGCCCGGGCACAGGAGAGACCGGAGGCTGGAGGGCTCAAGGACCTGGAAGCGCTGGGAGAGCTTCGGGAACCTGTGGGAGGGAGGGATGGGGGATAACAGGGCAGTGAGAGCCTGAGGGATGCAGGGGCTGCATGGGGACGGGGCTAAGGGAACTGAGTGGCTAGAGGGTCCCCTGTCCTCCATGGCTGGGGGAGGAAGGCCCCCCCCAAACCCCTGGCTGGGGTTGAACAGAGGGAGCCAGGGTGGTTTGGACATGGCCCCACAGATCCTGCTCCATCAAGGCATGAAGCCCACCTGGGGTACAATGATGCTGCTCATAGGGTGACCCACAAGAGAGCAACCCTGGAGGGGGTAGGAAGCCCTGTCCCTGTGCATCTCAGCCCCATAGAGGGGGCAGGAGGAGCCCCAGGACTAGATCCTGCTCCTGCCTTAAGAATGCTGGAGAGGGGGTGCCGGCTGTTGTCCAGTTTGAGGACCACCCAGGAGAGGAGAGGAGCATACTGGGGGGAGGTGGGGCAGTGGAGGGGGCCTGACTGGCCAAGCTCCTGCAGGATGCTGAACAATCCTTCCTAATGCCAGTATCTCCCAGGAATCCACCCTAGTGGGGGGTTCTTGGCAACTGCCAATCCCACAGTCCCATGGCAGCCCTTGGCAATGCCCCCTCCCCATCCCAGCAGTGTGGCAGTGGGCAGAGCTAGGCATGAGGCACTCACTCTGCTTCACCCCCTGCACATCATCTGTCCCACCCTGGCTCGTTCCTGGCCCCCGACACCAGCCTCACAGGCAGCCCTGGGCGTTCACTTCATTCTGTAGCACAGGCTGGAGGGTGATCCACAAGCCACCGAGGCGTTAACTCTGAAGCCTAAGGATAGCTTACGACCAGCAGCATTGCTGAGTCTGTTCTACCAAAATCCCCAGCATTTTCTTCTAGCTTATCCCCCCCTCCAATGCTGCTGACTCAGTTCCACCAGCTCCCTCTTGGCTGAGTCCTCAGCAGCCCTCACAGTTGGGTCCGTGCAAACTGCCCTGCAACACCAGGGATAAGGGGGACCCTGCTCTGATGGCTGGTACCCTTGTAGTGCCCCTTCTCCCCTCACACACTCTGTCCTGTGCCCTGGTCACCCCCAGGGCTGGGATGGGGCAGGAGGTGCCTCCAGATGTTTCAGATCGATGCACATCTGCATGGAAAGTTCCAGGCAGGGGAGGAGGGGTGAGACAGCAGCACTAGGCAACAGTTGCTTGGTGACGGGGACCACGTCTCCGTGGCGATGTGGCACCTGTCAGCAGGGCTGATGCCACACAGCTGCTATGGCTACGCAGAGGGATGCTCCAGTGGCAGCCCCCAAGCTCCGCCAGCAGTTCTCCCTGTGCTCACCAGAGCCACCCAGAGCTGGGGACAACCTCTGAGGGAGACTCAGGAGCACCAAGGGAGGTCAGGGGCTGCCTTACCCCTCTTTGTACCCACTGAGCAGACACTGCCCACCTCCCCATAAGAGCCCAAGGGTGTGGCAGGGTGGGTGACCGCCCCCCATGCCCCTGTCCCAGCCTGCTCCATCCCTTAGCAGATGCCCAACTACAAGCGTGCCACACTGCAGGATGAGGAGGGGCCAGAGCCAGCAGGGGATGGCAGCGCCTCTCCAGACAGCGTGGAGGTGAGATCTGCCCCAGCTCCTCCATCCTTCCCCTCTCCATCCTCCCTGATCTCCCCCCTCACCCTCAGCCAGAGCCTGCTTGCAGCCAGGTGGGCAGTGGGAGAAGGGCTGGGAGCCAAGCCAGACCTGGCTGTCCCCAGGGATGTGCTGGGAGGCAGCCAAAATGCGGCACAGAGTGTGCTTGGACAATTGTCCTTCCTTGTGGCTTGGGGGGGCTGCCAGCACCCACCACCAGCTTGCCAGGGGTGGTGGGGAGGGATGCCCTGGTCCCCACCTTCTCATGTAGCCATGCCAGGCACCGGAGAGCGTCAGGGGAGGGAAGGGGGAGTGGTGATGTCTGGTCCTCCCGTGGTGCGATGGCAGGTCCTGCTCCTGCCCAGGTGGGGTTTCGGAAGGGGCCGGGGACGCTGCTGAGCCGCCTGGCCTCGCGCAGCCAGCTGGAGCTGGTGCTCTGCGCCGTCGCCGTCTCCCTGGCCCTGCTGCTCAGCGTCGCTGTCATCACCCTGGCCATTCAGTACCAGAGAGGTAGGGGGAGTTGGCAGTGGTGTCCCCACACCCGGGAGGACATGGGAGGATGAGGAGTGATGGGTCAAGCCTGAGGCACCTGCTCTGGGTGCTCTGCCTATCCTGGGGCGCAGGCAGGGCTTGGCCCCGCTCCGTGCCTCGGTTTCCCCCAGTCCATTTGCCCAGCCACAGGCATGCCTTCCCTGCCAGATCCCTCTCACAGCACATGCCTGACAGCTGCCTGCATCCGGGTGGCCAGCAAGATCCTGGAGGCCCTGGATACAGAAACGGACCCATGCCAGGACTTCTACCAGTACTCATGTGGGGGCTGGATCAAGAGGAACCCACTGCCCAATGGGCGCTCCAAATGGAGCACCTTCAACAGCATCTGGGACCAGAACCAGGCCATCATGAAGCATCTCCTGGGTGGGCACCAAGGGGTCACAGACACTGACGGGGTGGCCACTGTGTCCCTAGGGCTTACTCACAGCCTTCCACAGAGAATGCCACCTTCAACTCCAGCAGCGAGGCAGAGCGGAAGACACAGCGGTACTACCTGTCCTGTCTCAAGGAACAGAGGATAGAAGAGCTGGGCTCCCAGCCCCTCATGGAGCTCATTGACAAGGTGGGCAGACATCCACATGTGAGCCGAGCTGTCAGGGCTCAGCCCAGCATGTCTTCTGCTCAGCTCTTCATGTAACTGGGGAGGGAGCAGCCTTCGGGGATGGACCCCGTCCCTCCTTGAGGTGCCAGGTCTGTCTGCCAGCAGATTGGGGGATGGAACATCACTGGCTCCTGGAACCAAACCAGCTTCATGGAGGTACTCAAGAGCGTGTCAGGCACGTACCGTGCGACCCCCTTCTTCACAGTGTATGTGGGTGCAGACTCCAAGAGCTCCAACAGCAACATCATCCAGGTTGGCACCTTGGCACCGAGGGGTGGCAGGCACCAGGTGGGACTGGGCTGTCTATGCTACTCCTCTCTCCCCCCAGGTGGACCAGTCAGGCCTTTTCCTCCCATCCCGGGATTACTATTTGAACAAGACCGCCAACGAGAGGGTGAGGCTGGGTGTTGGGGACGCTGCTGGCAGCAATCAGGGAAAGCCATGGCAATGGGGTGTGAGCAGCTCTGGGATGCACCTGGCACCTGCATCCTGCCGCTTGGGTGCTCACCCTGGGGAGGTGGAACGAGCTGCAGCCAGTGCTGAGTGAGGGTTTGGGGTCTGGCAGGTTCTGGCAGCTTACCTGGACTACATGGTGGAGCTGGGCACGCTGCTGGGGGGCACCCCAGGGCCCACCCGCCTCCAGATGCAGCAGGTGTTGGACTTCGAAACCCAGCTGGCTAACATCACTGTGCCCCAGGCTGAGCGGAGGGACGATGAGAAGATCTACCACAAGATGAACATTGCCGAGCTGCAGGTGGGCACAGCCCAGCACAGTCTGGGGAAACCCTCCAGGGACATATGGGAAGTTGTCCACTGGGACACCAAGGGGTCCATGCCCACTGCTCCCCCCCTCCAGGACACCCTGGGCAGCCCCATCAATTTTGGGACATGTGCTGGGTGCTGGAGTGAGGTGCTTACCTACCCAGTTTTCAGGATTTGGGAGGAGCTGCCACCTTGCACAGCGGGATCCAGGGGTTCTCTCCTTGTCCTGCAGCATTAAGAGCAACAGGAAGGGTGCTTGGTGGCAGTGAGGGACCTGGTGTGGTGAGGGACCTTAGGACCTTCCCAGAGAGCACAGCCCCCTGCCCCAGGGGGTCCTCCACCTGGTGCCACATCCTCATGTCCCCTCCAGGTGCTGGCCCCTGCCATTGACTGGCTGGATTACCTGTCCTATTCCCTGGCCCCACTGGAGCTGGCGGACACGGAGCCCGTGGTCGTGTATGGGGACACCTACCTCCAGCAGGTCTCTGACCTCATCAATGACACTGACAGGAGGTGAGGCTCCTGCGTGCCCTCAGCCATGCCCCCCCCATGGCAGGGGCACATTTTGGGCTTGTCAGTGGCTTGGAGTATGGCACATGCCCACAGATTGTGGTGAGCTGTGGCATATCTACTCTTGCAGCATCCTGAACAACTACCTGATCTGGAACTTGGTGCAGAAAACAGTCTCCAGCCTAGATCAGCGCTTTGAGACAGCCCAGGAGAGGCTGCTGGAAACACTCTATGGCACCAGGAAGGTAACAGTGGGTCCTGGGACCAGCTCCCTCTGCTCCTGGCCTGGAAGCAGCCAGGACCTCCTCTGCCCTTGGGATGCCCTTGGGATGCCCTTGGGATGTCCTTGGGATGCTAAGCCCTGGATGCTGCAGAGGGAAGCCAGGGATCATCTTTTGGGATGGGGGTATAACTGCTGAGCATCTCCCCTCTGGTGAGGAGGCTGAGCCAGGTTGGGTGAAGGGAGAGGAGCAGGGGAGTGAGCTGGGCATCTCACAGACCATCATCTCACTCCCACAGTCCTGCACACCCCGCTGGCAAACCTGCATCTCCAACACGGATGACACACTGGGCTTTGCTCTGGGCTCCCTCTTCGTCAAAGCCACCTTTGACCGGGACAGCAAGGCCATCGTGAGGACACTTCTGCCCCCACCCCCTCCCCATCACCATCCTTGGGAATCCCGTTTCCCCTCCAGTCCTAGGGCTGGAAGGTGGGGAGCTGGGAACTGGGACCCCCAGCCCTGGGGAGGTTGTGTCCTGTCTACTCTCTCCCCACAAAGGGGCTGGTGGGGGTAGGGGGCCTTCATTCCCTCCCCTCCCCAGGCTGAGGAGATGATTAGCGAGATTCGGGCGGCCTTCGAGGTGTCTCTGGAGCAGCTGGACTGGATGGATGAGAAGACCAGACAGGCTGCAAAGGAGAAGGTGACTCCAGGGAGGGAAGTGGATGTGAGACCTCATCTCCTCCCAGTAAGCCCCCACATCTCACTGTCGGGGCCTCTCCCCACGCAGGCAGATGCCATCTATGACATGATTGGCTTCCCTGACTTCATTCTGGACAACAAGGAGCTGGATGATGTTTACGATGGGGTAGGGGGCTGGTCCCTGCTCACACCAAGCCCTGAGGGGCCCCATGGTGGGGCAATGTCACTGTCTCATGGCCAGGGCCGCAAGGTCAGGCATTTGGGACATTGTGCAGAGCCACTCTGGTACTAAATGCATCCTGGCTGGGGTGTGGGGAACCATCTCAGTGGGCCCCTCCTGATCCCTCCTTCTCCTCACCAGTATGAGGTCTCTGAAGACTCCTTCTTCCAGAACATGCTCAACTTCTACAATTTCTCTGCCAAAGTGATGGCTGACCAGCTCCGGAAACCCCCCAACCGCGACCAGTAAGGGGGAGGGCCTGGGGGGGACAGAGGATGTGACATCGGGGTGCCTGGGTGGCACTGGCTCAGTGGGGAGGAGGTCCCCCCATGGGGTAGCACAGCACTGTAGGTCACCTGTGGTGGCTGTAGCTTGTCCCCAGGACATGGTCCCTTGGTCACAGGATGGGGGCAAAAGTGCCAGCCCTGGGCAGGGTGGCACAGGGAAGCCATGGTGCGTGATGGCACAGGAGGGTGGTGGGCTGGGTGAGAGGTGACACAGCCTTGCCTGTCCCCTGTCACACCTCCCTGCCCCAGATGGAGCATGACACCGCAGACCGTCAATGCCTACTACCTGCCCACCAAGAATGGGATCGTCTTCCCTGCCGGCATCCTGCAGGCCCCCTTCTACGCCCGCAACCACCCCAAGTGAGCCTGGCATGGGGGACACCTCCTGGGGGTGGGGGGGCAGGGGCTGGATTGGGGCCAGCACGACACAGAGCCACCCACAGTAACAAAGCAAAGCCCTGGGGGGGCTTAAGCATCATGCAAGGATTTATATCCTGCAGCCAAGACAGCCTACAAAGTCCCCTTAGGGCCACCAGTGTCCCCATTAAGACTCATTCCCAGCTGGGTCCCAACTGGAAAAGAGTCTGGTCGGGTGCCTAGGTTGTGGAGGGGGTGGCCAGACAGAGGCAGACTGCAATACCAGCACCACCATCCCCCTGTACTTACCTGGCTCTTTTCCATGGCCCCACAGAGCCCTTAATTTTGGTGGCATCGGTGTGGTGATGGGGCATGAACTGACCCACGCGTTCGACGACCAAGGTGAGAGCCCATGGGCAGCCCAAGCTCCGACCCCTGTTACCTTCCTGCCCTCCCCAGCCCCACACCCGCCCCTGCCCTCGGCATGGGCAAGGGGTGCCCTGGGTGCACAGGGGTCCCGCTTTGCCATCCATTGCATCGTGCGTGCTCGTGCCCCCCCGGCCGCCCCCCCTTCTATCGTCCTGTCTCCCCAGGTGGCACCCGCCGACACCTCCCCCCGGCTTCTCTGTGCAGCTTTCGCTCCATCCGCTTGGTGAGGACACGGTGTCTGCAGCCCCGGTCCCCTCCTCACCCTCCTCCCCGCGGGGCACGGGGCGGGTCCCTCTCGCATCCGCTCTGCTTTGTGCCTTCACCACAGCCCCGGAGCAGACATGGGGTCAATGGGGGAATGTGGGATCACAGATCAGGGTTTGGATAGTGGGAAGGCACCGGGGGATGCCTGGGGACCCAAGTGCGCAGCTGCGCCCCAGCCAGAGCCTGCCCAGAGCAGGGACTGCGGGACACCATCCCCCCATGGCATGGACCCAAGGCGCCAGGTCCCCCGGCATCCCCTGGCGCTCTCCCACCGCCCCCCACTCTGCTTCGGGACCCCCTGGTCCCACCCCACCCCACGGCTCGGTCCCGCAGGACGAGAGTACGACAAGGAGGGAAACCTGCGGCCGTGGTGGCAGAACTCCTCCCTGGAGGCCTTCAAGAACCGGACGGCGTGCATGACCGAGCAGTACGGCCGCTACACAGTCCACAGCGAGAAGGTCAACGGGCGGCAGACGCTGGGCGAGAACATCGCTGACAACGGCGGGCTCAAGGCAGCCTACAACGTGAGTGCTGCCGCCCGGAGGGGACACGGACCGCCCCCCCTCCCCCGTCTGTCCCTCCCCGGGGCTTCAGGCCAGCTCTCCCGCAGGCATACAAGTCCTGGCTGCAGAAGAACGGGGAGGAGAAGCGTCTGCCAGCCCTGGGACTCACCAACCACCAGCTTTTTTTCGTGGGCTTTGCACAGGTAAGGCTGAGCAGGGTGATGGGTTTTCTGTCCCTCCCTGGTTGCACAGAGCCACCCCACAGCCCCCCACAGTTGCTCTGGGGTTTCTGTCCCCATCTCTGAGGCTACTCCCACTCCACCAGGTGTGGTGCTCCGTCCGGACACCCGAGAGCTCCCATGAAGGGCTGGTGACCGACCCCCACAGCCCCGACAAGTACCGTGTCATCGGCACCCTCAGCAACTCCCGGGACTTTGTCGAGCATTTCGGCTGCCCCCTGGGCTCCCCCATGAACCCCGGCAAGCACTGTGAGGTGTGGTAGGGAGGGGGAGGGTGCTGTGGACAGAGGGGACAATGCCATGCTGTGCCCCCGCCCCCAGCCCTCGCTGGCGCTAGAGCTGGCTACGGGCAGAGAGCGGAGGTCACGCTCTGTCGCGGTTCCCCTCCTGTGCACAAACCGCAGACCCCACCTCTGCCCCCTCCCCGGCACACACGGCCCCACACCAGGCACCCACCGCAGCCCCATCCACAGCCTGGGGCTGGACACGGCCGGCAGAGAGGCTGTAGCACCCCCAAAACGCAACTCTGTCCCCAACCCTGATGTGCTTGAGTCGGGCACAGCTCAGCGTCTCCCTGCACTGCATCCCCCCCCTCGCAGGTGGGCAGGTCAGAGGGGTCCCAGAGAAAGCACTAGAGCCAAGATACCCCCGCTCCTGCCCCGCAGCCTGCCAGAAATGGAGACTGGGGGCCACCCGGCTCCCCACTTCCCTTGTCCACTCCCGATCCAGCTTGGCTTCCCCATCCACCTCTGCTGGGACCAGCGGGCGGCAGCGGGGACTCTGGTGCCTTCAGGTGTGGGTGGCTGTCGCCGAGTTTATGTAAAGAATAAAAGCAGTTTCCACTTACTCCAGCAGCTCGGGGACCTTGGCGGTGTCGGGGCTGGGAGAGAGGTGGGATCTGGAGCTGGGGGGGGGGGGACTCAAAGTCTGGGGGGACACGTGAGAGCTGAGACATCCCGAGGGACCGAGGGAGAGGAGTGGAGATGAGATGTCTGGATGGACGGAGGGAGGGGAGCAGAGGTGTGGGGAAGAACGGCAGGGCCGGAGGGAGTGAGTCAGAAGCACAGGCTTTACCCCCCGGAAAAGCCCAGCCGGGGGGTCCCGCTGCCCCCGGCACGGGTGACTCCAACCTGCCCCGGGGCCGAGCCGCCCCCGAGTCCCTTCCCGGAGCCCCCGAGGCCCGCCCTGGCCGGTCCTTCCCGGCACAGCCCGTCCGCAGCCCCGCACCAGGTCCCCCGGACCCGCCAGTACCGGGACCCCGCAGGACCCGCGGCGACTGCCATGAGCGCTCGCAAGGGCTGCCGGGAGTTGTGGTCCTACCCGCGAGCGGCGCAAGTCACGACGGGAGCTGTAGTTCGACGCGAGGAATGCTGGGAGTGATAGTTCGGGCACGGCCCGCCCCGCCGTCGCTCCGCTGAGGCCGGACTACATTTCCCAGCAGGCAGCGCCGAGGGGCCAGGGTCCGGGCCTGAGCGCCTCAGGGGTACGGGGGCAGCGGGGCCGGGGCGGTGGCGGGACCGGGCCGGGCCGGAGCGGGGGCGCCGGGCCTGGACGGGCTTGCGTGGTACCCTGGGCCAGGCCCTGGGCTGGGTCACGGGTGCTGGGCCTCGGCCCGATCCTGTGTGCAATACACGGTGGGCACTGAGTCCTGGCTGGGCCGGGGCCGCCAGGTCGGGCCGGGTATCGGGCAACTGTGGGTACTGGAGCTGAACTGCCCTCGCCGGGGCCGCGGACGGGCCTAGCCCAGAGGTGGCATCCTGGGGACAGGGGCAGTGGGATGTCCCTGCCCTGGGGACAGAGGGGTAGGCATGTCCCTTCCCTGGGAAAAGGGGCATTGGGATGTCCCGAAAGAGGTGGTGGGATGTCCGTGCTCCTGGAGACAGGGGTGCAGGGAGGTCCCTGCCCTGGAGAAAGGGCCTGTGGAACATCCCTGCTCCTGGGTGACATGGCCCTGTTCCCCAGCCAACACACTCACTTTGCAGGCGTTGCTGCCCAAGCCATGGACATCCCCATCACACCAGGGGAGCTGCTGTGTCTGGGCTCCAGCCTTGCCTTCTCTGGCCTTTTCTACTACATGTACAGGAAGAAAGCCAAAGTTGTGGCACGCATACAGGTAGCCCCATCCCTCAGATGTTTTCTCCTGCCCGCTCTCCCTTCCCCACTGCCCTACACCCTTTGATTTGGGTGCACTCACTGATGGCTGCAGCCTGCTGCATTCTCTGCCAACATTATGACACTAAGGACTGAGCAGGCCACATCCTACCAGAGATCTCCACAGAGCCATACTTGGCCCGCCCTCTGCCTGCCTCTGCCTATGCTCACACTCAGTCCCTGCTCTTCCAGGAGGCCCCAAAGCTCCAGGTCGATGATGATTTACCAGCCCTGGTGTCTGCAGCTGAGGGGAGATGCCTGCCCTATGTTGCCCTGGAAGGTAAGAACCCCCTGTGGCCCCGCACCAGGGACAAGGGCAGGGCTCTCCTTCATCTGTGATGCATCCCTTGTCCTTAGGCATAGTGCTACCAGCCCAGGCTGCACTGACCAGCCACTACCATGAGGGGCTGCAGGGCGTGATCCAGAAACTGCTGCTGAAGGAGCATCGGCTGATCTGGAACAGCTTGGCCCGGAGCTGGTGAGCAATGGGAAGGGACTGCAGGGGTGGGCTTGCACCAGACAGTCCAGACTCTGGGGCCGCTTGAGAAGCAGAAAATAACTTGGTTGAAGACTTTAGTCCCTATGCTTGGGAACATCCCCTAGGAGTTCCTTCATGTTGTGGCCAGCAGGACCAGGGAAGTGATAATCCACCTGTAGTCAACACTGATGAGGCCACACCTTGAGTCTTCTGTCCAGTTCTGGGCCCCTAAATTCAGGAAGGGCATTGAGGTACTGGAGTGAGTCCAGAGAAGGGCAACAGAGCTGCTGAAGAGTCTGGGGCACAGCTCTGATGAGAAGTGGCTGAGGGAGGCGGGGGTGTTTAGCCTGGAGAAAAGGAGGCTCTGGTGTGACATTATTTATTACTCTCTACAACTCCCTGAAAGGAGGTTGTAGCCATATGGGAGTCAGGCTCTTCTCCCAGGCAACTAGTAACAGGATGAGAGAAAATGTCCACAAGCTGCACCAGGGGAGGCTTAGGTTAGACATTAGGAAGAATTTCTTCAGAGAAAGGGTGATTACACATTGGAATAGGCTGCCCAGAAAGCAGGAGCAGGGGACTCCACCACCAAAATGTGGTAGAGTCACCATCCCTGGAGGTGTTTAAGGAAAAACTGGATGTGGTACTTAGTGCCATGGTCTAGTTGAGAAGGTGGTGTTCAGTCATAGATTGAACTCAATGATCTCAGAGGTCTTTTCCAACCTAATTGATTCTGTGGTTCTGTTGTCCACATCTCAACCCTGTCTGCTTGCAGGAGCGAGAGCGAGCGGGTGCTCTCGGAGCAGATCTACACCGTGCCCTTCCTGCTGGCCTCGCCAGGCACCGAGGCGGTGACGCAGGTGAGCGTGGACAGCCCGCTCCAGGCCGTCTGCCTGCCGCTGGAGATGGTGTACGAGCGCTTCCAGCAGCCAACCCATGGCTTCCGCGACCTGCTGGGCCAGTACCTGATCGGGGAGAAACCCAAGGGCATCCTGGAGACAGAGGAGATGCTGCGGGTGGGGGCCGGGCTGACAGGCATTGGGGAGCTGTCCCTGCACCCCGACGGCTCCCTGCACCTGCAGCCGCCGGCCTGGGGGGGCGAGTTTTTCCTGTGCCTTGGGGACTGGCAGACGGTGCTGTCGGAGCTGGAGTCAGCCAGTGGGCTCTGGAAGGGGGCAGCGGTGCTGTGTGCGGTGGCAGGGCTGGCCGTGCTCCTGCACGCCCTGTGCCGCGCCTACCGCCGCTCCCGCCCCAAGCAGCAGCAGGAGGACAAGGAGCTGGATGGGGAGGAGGCCGGGGACGGGGCGCCCGAGGACTCCTGCGTGATCTGCCTGGCACGGCCCCGCGAGTGCGTCCTCCTGGGCTGCGGCCACATCTGCTGCTGCTTCCGCTGCTTCCAGGCCTTGCCCACCCGCCTCTGCCCCATCTGCAGGGGGCCCATTGAACGTGTGGTGCCCCTCTATCAGGCCTGAGAGCACCTGGGCATGCCCAGGGAAGGGCAGTGGGAACCAAGCCAAGCCTGCAGCCTGCAGAAATCTCAGCAGTCCCGTCATGTGCAGTTGTGTGATTCCTGTTGGGAGGGAGGGGTCCTGGTGTGCCCTGTAATCTGCCTTAGGGAGGGCAGGGCAGGGGGAGTTACAGCTTCCTCATCCTCCCTTTGTCTGCCAGAGGGACCCCCCTAAACATGAAGGCTTGAGGAAAACCTACACAACACCTGTCCTGAGGAGCTGAGATCCCAGCCCCATGCTGGGGAATTCCTTTGGCTGCCAGCTGTTGGACCTGTGCCCCTTTCCCAGCTGTGACCCACTCAAAGCCATGCAGGACTTCTCCCTTATGTTTTTTTTACCAGCGTGTGGTTTTACTGGGAGGATGATGAGGGCAAGACCAGGGCTGGTGAGACAGCAGAGACCCAAACCCCTCTGAGCCACTGCAGTGGCACACCTTGGTGCCACTGTTGTCCTACCACCCCAATCCATGTGCCTACAGCCACTGCCCAGACTGCACTGGGGACACCTAGGGGCTGGCAATGATGAGCCTCTGCCAGCTGCTGTACCACCCAGGGAGGGGGGCTATGTCCCTCTGCAGGGTTTCCACTCTCCTGGAGTAGGAGAACAGCATTGGGGTGCCCCAGAGCCTGCCTTCATGACCAGCCCTGCTGTACCCAGCTTTCCTGCCCACCTCCCGGACAGGACCAGGTGCAGGAACGGCTTGCAGTGGTATGTGGAGTGATAAAGCCAAGGAGCCAAGCTCGACCTCTCCTCTTCCTTTGTGCCTCTGAGTCAGGGGCCTCGGTGGGCATTGGGGGGATGCACTGGGAGCCAAAGCTCTCACCTTGTATGGGTGGGCACTACCACCTCCCTGCCTACCCAGGGAGCTGACCCAGGTGCACAGAGGAGCCCAGGTGCACCTCCTCAGGATGCAGCCCTGAATGGGGGGTGGCAGGACACACAAGACTGTTGCCAAGGTGATTGCAATCCTAGGGTCTCCATGGCAACCAATCCCCTGGACCGCTCCCCATCACTGCCTGGCTGCAGTTGCCCAGGCAACCCATGGGCTCACCTGGCTCCTGCGGCTTTGGGGCATCCAGGGTTTGGGGGTGGGGGGCAATGCTGGACAGCCACTGTCAGCCAGGCAACAGCGTTGGGATTGGAGGGTAATGATGTACCCCCTCCCCAGGGCAGTGCCCCGCATTGCTGTCAGGCTGGGGGCTTGCTTGGGGCAAAGGTGCCTGCGTGGGTTTACCCCCAGGGCTCACAGCCAGATGTGAAGCCCCAGAGTACCCAGTGAAGCCTCCTGGGACCCATGTGCATTTTTGGGGTGGGCTGGTGTATGGGAATTCTCTTCCCCCACCTCCCACCCCCTGCTTTATCAGCCTGGCCTCTTCCCTGGGCTGCAGAGTGAGCAGTGGGGCCCAGCTCCCCCCCCTCCCTGCACCAGGCATCTCCCCCAACAGCAGGAGGGATTTCGGGAAGGAGATAAATACCAGATGGGAGAGGGCTGGGTTGCCAGGAACACACTCCCCGCATGCCAAGAGCTGCTGGCACAAGTGGGCGCATGGGGCGGGGAGTGCCCCTGCTCCCAGAGACTGTTCACCTCATTCCCCAGGGCCCAGCAGCCAGCTGGGGATGGGACAGGTAGAGAGAGTCCCGTGCCCCCCTGCTTCCCTCTGCCCCCAGAGGTACCCAGGACAGGGAACACATCCCCTGTGCTGGCGGCAGGGAGGTTGCCTCCCCCCGTGCTGGGGCACAGCCCTGCCCTTTTCCCCCGGGGTCTCCACCACCCTCGGTAGGCCACCAGCCCGGCAGCGGCCCAGCTGCACACCCTGCTGTCAGCCCTGCCTGGCACGGCTCTGGGCGGCAGCATGACTCACTCGCTCAGCTCACAGCCAGCCAGAGCCTCGCCGTGCCAAAGCCCCGGCACAGGGGCTGCCCAGCCGCGCTGCAGTGCCCACACCCCCAGATGAACCCGCTGTGTGCCCCCCCGGGGCAGGTTGGAGCAGGACAGCAGGAAGCGCACAGTGCCTGGGCTAAGCGCTGCCCAGCCTCCCTCCCCAGCACACAGCCCACATGAGAGACCCAGGCATCCCGACAGCTGCCCTCTCGCAGGATCCCCCTGGGTACCAGCCCGTGCCCGTGGCCTCCACCCGTCGCCCCACCCCCAGGGCTGCCAGCCTGCTCCACCTGCCTCCCTGTCTGTTGTCATGGTGACCAGAGAAGTGGTGACAGGCGAGGATGGAAGCTCACACCCCAGCAGGGCTGTTTGCCCAGCGGGGTTAGCTGCCCCCACCCTCCTGTTCTCCCCATCACCTCCAGGTCTGGGCAGGGGACTCTCCATGAAATCTCTGCCCCATGCAGCATGCTGAGAGTGCTCCATCTGCTCAGATGTTGAGATCACAGCTGTACCTCAGGCAGCTCATGTGAGGGATGGGAGCAGTGCCATCCCCCTGCCCTGATGCAATCGGAGCCCACTCAGGGCACCCTCTTCCCAACTCCAGGCTGTGCACCAAGACAGACAAACTCATCTCACTAGTAACCACCTGGGAAGGGCACTGTCCCTCCAGGAAAGGCTTTTTGGCCTTGTCTTCCCACATCAGCAGCTGCAGGGAAAGCAGAAGATGAGGAACATGCCACCTTTGCACACTTGCCCCGGGCTCAGCCATGGGGCAGCTGCCAAGCAGGATGCCTGTCCCCCAACATCTCCTCACTACGGTGACAAAGGGTTACCACAACCCCTGTCCCACATGGTCATCCATCCCCATTGCCTGTACCCAGCCCCGGTGTGTGTCTCTGCTCCCCCAAAAGACCCAAACCGTGGCAAAGGCAGCACACAAAGTGGCATTCTCACCTGGGCCTTGGCTACTGAGACCCAGTGGCAACAGCCAGGGATGGGCACATCCCCAGCCTTTCAAGTGACCTAGTCCCTCACACCAGGATGGGGGCTCAGGGAGAGCAGCAGTGCCAGCAGCAGGCACTTGGATAGGGCCCCCAGGCTGCAGCTGCCACCACTGTGGAGCAGAAGTGCCATTTCACATTTCTTGGCAGGGCTTGAAGCAGCACAGATGGAGGTACCCGCACCGGCCTCCTGGCACGGCTCAGCAGCCCCCAGCCCTGTGGCACCCACCCTGGGTGACAGCACTGACTGCCTCCCAGACCTGCAGCTAAGGAAGCCTAGCATCCTGTGGTTGATTCCTCCTACCTCCTCCAAGCTCCCTGACATCCAGTAACTGCCTGCCAGGCCACTGACTCCATCCCTGTCAGGCCTTGGGGACCACCAGGCACTCCCATCCAGTCCAACTCCAGCTGCCCTGGGGTCCCTGCAGAGCCCGGGCATGACATGTCCCACCACAAGCCACTTGCATACACACAGGGTGATTTTCCACTGTAGAACCACTTGAAGCACCACTGACTGCAGGAAAACCCCTCATCTCCATCACGCACCTGGAGTAGGCACCCCAATTCCCACCAAGGGCACAGGGCTCAGGGGCAGCATCCAGGTGTGGGGCTGGGGCATGGCAGGCACCGGTGAGCTCCAGAGCATCGCCCAAGTGCAGGCAATGCAGCACAACCCAGACCCACTGAAGCCAGGATCTGGCCCCATGCCCTTTACTCAGACCCATATCCACCCTGGGTGGCATGGCTGGCCCCCAGCCCTTGCATCACCCCCAAGGTGTCCCAGTTCAGGGGTTACTGCCCAGGTTTAAGGAGCCAGGGCAGGAAAAAACACCTGCTTCCCACTCCCACAGCCCCTTCTTCCTTCTGGAGTTGGCTTTGTGTCGGACAAAAGGCTGCAAAGGAAGCAAGAAAGGAGATTACGTGGCTGCTAAAAGGCGGATAACGAAGGTGGGATGAGAGCCAGGGAAAGGAGGGCGCTCTGTCTGGTTAACTAGGGGGGATGCTATCTGCAATGGCAGGAAATGAGGGAGGTCCCTCATGCATCCCACTGTCCACCCACCCATATTCAGGTCCCTGGTACCTTCCCCCTCTGCCCAGGGATGCGTGACACAGCACTGCCCTGCCCCACCCACAGCCCAGCTGTGCTGGCACAAATCCAGCCCTCCTCCTGCCTGGGATGGGCAGAGGGTCCTTCCCACACCCCATAATCTCAGACAGCCCCACAGAGTATCCCCCACCCCATAGCCAAGCCAAGCAGTTCCCCTGGGTACAAGGTACTGTAACAGATACAGGTGTGGGATAAGTGGGGCCATTCCCAGGGTGACCCCTTTCCATCCTCTCCTCAGCAGCCTGCCAGGCTGGAAACCCTCCTGGAGTGCTGCACTGGTGCCACTCACATCCCACACAGCCCATCTGCTCCTCTTCTCGCTCACCCCCAGCCCCGCGCGTGCCACGGCCTGCCGGTCCCTGCCCACGGGCAGTGGCACGTGGGCTCAGCGATGGGAAAAGCAGGCCACATCTCAGCGTGGGCCTCTTGCCTATTTTCCCAGGCACTTTTCACAGAGAACAGAAGCCTTCACATGAAAAAGTTCAACCTGGTTCCCCAGCAAAGGCAGAAATAAAGGCATTTCTTCACCAGGAGAGCAGGCACCGCTGCCCCGACCTGGCTCTGGTGGATGACAGCAGGGACCAACATTCTGCAGAGCCAGACACAAAGGTAAAAACATAGCTGAGCCTTCCCAAAATAGAAGTACCTGCCCACTCTCATGGACCATTCCAGCTGATGTCCTTCTGGAGCACCTTTCAACAGAATCTCAGGCCATGGGGATGCTGGCACAGAGAGATGAACCACAGAACTATCTGTAAAACCCCCCTCACACCTCATGACATTCTCATAGGGCAGATCTGGAGCTGGCAAGCGCCATTTCCACACAGGGCTCTGGCTTAGCTGCAACTCAGGACCCCCACATAAGCCACGGGGCCTGGACGTGAGGGAGCAACAGGAATAGTGCTGCTCCAGGGCAGGGTGGTTGTCTCCAACCAGCCACAGCTGCTGCTGTCATCATCATCCCCAGATCCAGGGGTCAGGGTTGTACCCAGGGCTCAGGAAAGGTGCAGCAGCCTCAGTCTGAGCTTAAATAGCACCTCAGCCCCAGGTGACCTGAATGGGGAGAATCCCAGGTGAGGCTGACCATGACCACCGATGCCAATTAGTAAAATCACTACCTTGGCAGTGAAAAATGCAGAAGGATAGAGTCAGGGTGGGTCTGGGGTGGAGGTGTGTAGAAGGGATGCAAACATGGCTCTGCTGGGATAATGGGGTCACTCCTTGCTGACCCATGGCAGGTCCCCACAGGGGACGGCCCTTCCCCTTGTCCGCAGAGAGCTCACGGGGAAGGGCCAAGCCATGTAACAAGGAGTGTTCTGGGGAACGGTCCCCACATGGCCACACTCACACACTCCTGCAGAATCACAGCTGTGTGCCCCTGCCATCCTGCATAAGCATGTAATGGGAAGATGTGTACAAACGTGTGCACACGCATGTGCAGAGACCCACACGTAGGGGGTTAAGGGGACTGGTAGGGGTTGGGGCAGGACCGGTGTGGTTCCAAAGGGGGACTCCAACACAGGGAGCCTGCAGAAGAGGGTGCCTGGATGGATGTAGGCCAAGAGACACAAGTAATGGGCTGGGGATAGCCTGGCTGGGGAGACCCGGGGTCGGATTCTGAGGGGTTGAGCCTTCTCTGCTGCAGAGAGCTGGTGAATTGGAGAAGGGTGTTAGGGGATCTTTTTGGCATCCCCTTTATGCGCCAGCTATGTCTGGTGGTCCTCAGCTGTCTGACCCGGGGGTACCCGGCCGTGCCAAGGGCTCCCCTCTCCACAGGAGCACCCCGTGGCTGAGGGCATGCCTGAGTCGGGTCGACCGCCTCAGCCGGGCTGTGCCCGGGGGACCACCCTGCGCTGGGGCCGGGGCAGGGGCTGGGAAGGCGGGCTGGGAGGGTCCCCATCCCAACCGGGCGGGCATCGGGCACCGACCGAGGGGGTCCCTCGACTCTGTCCTGGCCGGGCCGGGCCGGGCCGCGGCGCTCCGGAGCCGCCCCCCGCCGGGGGGGTCCCCGCTCCCCCCGGATGCATGACTTCATCCTTCCGCCCGGGTTTCCTCCCCGCCGCCGCCGCCGCCGCCGCAGACCGGCTCCCGGCTCGGCGCGGCGCGGCTCGGCCCGCTCGGCCCCGCCATGTCGCAGGTGCTTCCCTACGGCGAGGACAAGGTGGGCCGCTACGGCGCCGAGCCCGAGGCGGGGGAGCTGCCCTTCAGCTGCCGCCTGCAGGACACCAACGCCTTCTTCGCGGGCAACCAGGGCAAGCGGCCCCCCAAGCTGGGACAGATCGGCCGCGCCAAGAGAGGTACCACCCGACCCCCGCCTCTGCCCTCCCGACCCCCGCCTCAGCCCCACGGCATCCCCGGGATCCCCGGATCTGTCCTGCAGCATCCCCGGCTTTGTCCTGGGACCCCCGGATTTGCCCTGCAGCATCCCTGGCATCCCCGGCACTGCCTCCTGCCTCCCCGGCGCTCCCCCACGGTATCCCCGAGCCCCCCGGATCTGTCCTTTCATCCCTGGTGCTGACTCTTGCATCCCCGGCGCTGCCCTATGGCATCCCCGGGACCCCTGCATCTGCTCTGCAGCATCCCCGGCATCCCCGGCACTGCCTCCTGCATCTCCGACGCTGCCCCACGGCATCCCCGGATCTGTCCTTGGATCCCCGGCTCTGCCCTGGAATCCCCAGCTCTGCCCTGCAGCGTCCCCGGCTCTGCCCCAGCACACCCGGCGCTGCTCCCCGGTACTGGCCCTTGCATTCCCAGTGCTGCCCCACAGCACCCCAAGGAAACGCGATTCTGCCCTTGCATCCCAAGCGTTCCCGGCACTGGGCAGTGCATCCCTGGCACCCCTCGACATCGTCCCACAACATCCCCAGGACCCCCGATTCTGCCCTGGTTCTTCCCCACGGCATCCCCAGTCTCTGCCCTGCAACATCTCCAGCACTGCCCCACGGCATCTCCGGTACCCCAATGCCAGCTCTTACATCCCCAGAACTGCCCCACAGCATCCCTGCAACTCCCAGCTCTGCCTTGCATCCCCAGCGCTGTCCCCTGCCCCGTCTCGGTACTCCCCCCGGGATTACCCTGCAGCATCCCTGGGGCTGCCCCTGGGACTGTCCCCAATCATCCCTGGGGCTGCCCCCCAGTGCCCCGGGGACCCCTTGGAACTTCTCCTCAGTACCCCTGGGACTGCCCCCCTCTCATTCCCTATAAACAAGCCCCCCCTCTCCCCCCATCATCACCAGGAACAGCCCCCCTGGCCCCCTAAACCTCTCTCCCTCCACATTTCTGCCTGCCTGCCGCAGAGACCCCATCAACAGTCTCCGGTAATGCTGATCAACAAACGCTCACCCCCACACCCCCCCGCTTTACTGTCCCCCCAGGACTCCATGAACCCGGATCCTGCCCTCCCCACTTTACTGCCCGCTGCGGAGACCCCCATCAGTGTCTCCCTTGCTTCCATCAGGACCCAAATAAATGCCCCCCCTCCCCGTGCACCCTGATCTGTCACTGTTGATCCTCCCTGATGCTTTGTGGACCCTCAAGAATGGCCCTCACTTTTCCTGCAGCCCCCCATCCTGCTTGCTTGGGGGACCTCCATAGGCAAACATCCCTCCTTGAGCTGCAGAGGCAAGGGGGGGGGGAAGAGCCCCCCCGCCCCAGCACAAATACACCCCAGCCCCGCAGAGGGGAGAGCCACTGCCTGCTCCACTGCCCCCCTTTGCGGTGGTGGAGGCTGGGTCTAGCAGTCCCCTCCAGGGATGGAGGGAGGGGGGATGGTTCTCCCTCCGTGGTCTGGATGCTCTCCCAGTGATGCTGGTGACAGGTGGGGGGGTCTGGTCAATCTCCCCCCAGGGTGGTGATGAGGGGTTACGGACCGGTAGTGATGTTGGGGTAGGGGGGTCTGTCCTCCACCCCCCAGGGTGATGGTGATGGGAGGCACCTGCCGAACCTGTCATGTTGGAGTGTGTGTGTGTGTGTGTGTGTGGTGTGTGTGGTGTGTGTGGTGTGTGTGTGTGTGTGTGTGTGCGCGCATGTAGCCCCCTGATGGTGATGCTGATGGGGGTCTGTCCGGCCTCCCACCGGTGATGCTGATGTGGGGGGAGGGGGTGCCCAGTGGGTGATGCTGAGAGGGGGCTCTCTGGAAGGTGGCAATGATGGGGGGGCTGTTCAGCCTCCCATAGCGATGGTGATGGTGGGGGTCCGTGCAGCCCGCCGTACTGGTGGGGGGCTGTCCGGCTCCCCCACCTGTGATGCCGGTGGTGGGGGTGGGTGTCCTGTGCAGCCGGTGATGCTGACAGGGGTCTGGCTGCCACCCCCGCCGAGCAAGCGGTGCCCCCCCCGCTGGGTCATTACCCATTCCAGTCCTGTTGCTCTCATCAGCGCCTGCCGCAGAGAGGAGGGGGGGGTCCTTCCTGGTCTATTCCTGCCCCCCCACTTCCCTAACCACCCATCCAGAGGCAGCCGGCTGGCTGCAGGGAGGGATGCTGCCCCTAACCAAGCTGGGTGGGGGGAGGGTGATCCCCTCTCCTTCACCCTCATTGCACCCACCTGAACCTCCTTTGCCCCGCTCCCCAGCATCTGGGGGGCACACATGGAGCCGAGGGGGGGGGCGGGGGGGGGCAGAGGCTGACTCGTCCCCTCGCCCACGCGCCCCCCGCCTGTCCCCGCAGTGGTGATCGAGGATGACCGGATAGACGAGGTGCTCAAGGGCATGACGGAGAAGTCGCCGCCGGGGGTGTAAGCCGGGACCCGCCGCCAGGACCCGCCGGCCGAGCCCCGCTCCAGCCCGCCGCCCCGCATGCTGGCTGGACCGCCGATGAGGAGGGGGAGGCCATGCCCGCTGCCCCCCTCCCCGGCCCGGGGGGGGGCCCCGCAGCCCCCCCCCCCCCCCCCCGAGCCATGCACTTTACCCCTCCGCCTCCCCCCGGGGCTGGGACAACCCGCCGAGCCCCCCACCCTGGGCGAGGACCCCCCTCCCCGGGGAAGGGGTCCAGCCCCCTGCTCCGCGGCACATCCCCCCCATCCTCCTTGGCGGAGGGTCCCCGAATCCCGGGGCGACCCGGCCCCACGAGCACGGGGGGAGCGCTGCTGTCCAGAGACATTTTTTGCTCCATCGTTTTTTGCATGAGCTTGGTGGCCCGGGCGGCCGGCCCGGGGGCCGAGGGTCAGCCCCACCACTCCGGCACGCTTCTTTTTAAACAGAAACTCCTCATATTTGTATTTTTATATCCGAATCTTTGTTAAAAACGATCTGCTGACGTTGAGATGTCGAAGTAACCGCATCAGGAAAACAAACAAAAACAAACAAAACAAACAACAAAAAAAGGTTCATATTTTTTTCCATAAGAAAAAAAAAGACAAAAAAAGAAGAAAAAACCGAGGGCAAGAAATAGATGGGGGGCCAGAGTGATGGAGGGAGCACGAGGAAAGCCAAAGGAGCAGGGAGGGGAGCAGGGCCCCCTAGCCTGACCCCCTGCCAGCAGCAGGAGCACCAGAGGGTTTGGCAGCACCACCAGCTGCTGCAGTCCCCTCCAGGCAGCACCGGGGCAGAGCCCACCTGGGCCGGCTGCAGGTGCTGGGGGGTCCCAGCACTGCCCCTTGCTTGAGGCTGGTGGGGCCTGGGGGGAAGTGGGGAGGGCAGGGACTGTCCTGAGTCGTTGTTTTTAATTTTGTACTTTAATTTAATTTTATTTTTTAAGAAGCTTCTCGGGGGGTTCTGATGTGCATGAGAAACTCATCATCTTTTTCAATAACCTACGAGTGGCATTTATGGAGACAACGACGCAAAAAAAACCAACCAAACCACACAACAAAAAAATACCAAACAAAAAAACTGAGAAAAAAAAATCAAAAAAAAAAAAAGAAAAAAAAAAAGATACTTGTGTCATGATGTTCTACAAACGATCCATTGTAAATTTAAATGCCATTTTTCACTGTACTGGTGAACAAAATGCGATGAATAAAATACATTCATGTACTGAGGTGAGGCCGGCAGCTTCCTGCTCCTTTTTGTCCCTCCGTGTTGCCAGCTCTTTTTCGGGGTGCCTGTGGGATGGGGTGCCATGGTGGGAGTGGTGGGGTGTTGACCCCAGAGCCCTTTGCTGTTTCCTGGTGGGGGGGAAGCCACCAGCTGAGGCACTTACACCTTTCTGCAGAAACAGCAGCCCAGCAGCTTGCGCCTCTGTGGTCTGTCACCACTGCCCCGCCAAGGAGGGGTCCCCTCTCTGCCCCCCTCAGGGAGCACTGGTAGCCAGAGAGGGCCTGGGGACACCCTGGTAGCACCTACACCTGCCACAGCAGCACCTGTGTGCAGCCAGCCCTGCCAGCACACGGTGGCACGCCTGTCACCAGCCCTGGTACTTGCCTGTCACTGCGCTGCTGGCCCCAAGGCACTGGCAGATGTGGGCCAGGCGTGTGCAGCACAGCGGGGTTGTCACCATAGCCAAAGAGTGGGGATGGAGGGGTACAGAGGCAGATGTGCCACCCTGCCTGCCCCGTGGTGCTCCCTGCCCCATGCTGGCACATCTCAGCCTGGACCCCCCACCACCTGGCTGGGGGTGACAAGGACACGGTGTCCTTGCATACCCCCATAGCCAAGGATGCTGGGGCAGGGGTCCTGGTGCACGATGGGGGGGAGCAGTGGGCACCCCCCATCCTGTCCCCTGCACCCAGTGCCAGCATCCTCATTCTGCCCTTAGCCCAGCTGCCTGTGCCAAGGGGAAGAGATGGGGGGGGGCAGGGAGCCACTCCCTGCAAGATGGATGGGTGGAATTAAACCCGATTTGGTTTCATTACCGGCTGCAAAGCCCGGAGTCCTGGCTGCTCTCCAGCTGGGCAAGGAAAGGCCAGGGAGGGAGCACAGCATCACCGGAGCATCCCATTGCCCCCCGGGAAGAGGCCAAGTATCCCCCCATTACTCACTCACTGGGCAGCTTTTGGGGGAGATACACTGCTTCCCCATCCCCTGCCCGTGAAGATGGAGCTACTTAAGGCTTTGTTGGGTGGGGAGAGGTTGGGGAAGCCCCCCTGGGTCACAGCTGGATGGCAAGGAGGTAGTCCTCATCGTCGTCCGGGGGGGCAGGGGGCGGTGGCGGGGCAGAGGGCGGGGGGGGCTGGTGCAGCCGGCGCCCCAAGGCCACATCACGGGGGTCCAGAGGCTCCCCCTTGCGCATGATGTAGAGGAAGTAGTGGAAGGCACCGGCGTCCCCGTCCCCGCAGGCAGTGTGGCGCAGGGACCAGCCAAAGGCCTCCTGGGCATAGTGGGGCTTGCGGAAGTGGGGCTGGGCGAAGGTGATGGAGAGGAAGCAGCCCCCTGGGCGCAGTACCCGGCTCACCTGCAGCAAGAGAACCCCCGGGATGGGGTGTGGGGACACAGTGAGGTTTACCCCTTTGGCCCCATTACCAGGGATCCCCAGCACCATCTGCTAAAGATCCCCCCCCCAAACTCTCCCATTGTACCCCAAAATCCACTATCTTAACTTTGACCCCCCAAGAGACACACCCCCAGTTCTGACCTTCCCCCAGATCACCCACAGCTTGGTGGTAATAAGGAACACACCCCAAAACTCTTCACCCCCAACCACAGAAGACAGCACCGAAACCCAACCCTGTCATGGGGAAAAGCTTTGCCCTCCTGGGCACAGGGACCCCTCAGCACAGCATGGGATGCCCATCCCACCCACCCCTCTCTGTGGCACCCAGTACCACCCCCTGCCAATACCCAGAATCTAAGGGGGGAGGGCAAGGGGTGTTTGATGGGAAAGGATTCAACCCTTTTAATCACCATTTTCTCCCTGCTGGAATTAAGCCCCGCTAACAGGATGGAAAAGAACATCAATTTTCTTGCTTGGCTTTATCCAATGTCAAAAGGCTTTTACGGCCAGCGCCTGCGTGCTCTGCATGCAAAGGCACTGCCCAAGGCGGGCGGGTGGCCAGGTCCCCACCCCCCGGCCACCCTGCCCCAGGCGGGGACACCCTCAGGCCCCCCCGGCAAGGGCAGAGAGTCACCGCTGCAGGGGAGAGGGCTGGGGGCCAAGTGGGGGGTTTCCCAAGCTCTGGTTTAATCCTGCTGGGAAGCTCCACAGCTCAGCACTGGCTGGGGCCAGGAACAGAGGGGACAGGCAGCCTGTGTGTCCTCCCCTGCTGCATTAGTGGATTTTGTACTAAACCTTAGTGGTTTTGACCAGGAAAAGGGGAAGGCAGGTCCCTGCATCCCTCCCCGGGCACCCAGCTCAGCATCCCTCCTGGGAAGTGCCTGAAAATCTGCCCTGGGAAGACCCCAGAGCTTCCCAACCGATAAGCAGGGAGGGGGGTCCCCGGGGCTGGGAGTAGGCAGGGATCTCCGGCTGGAGCCGAGCAAGGCATCCCGCATGTCCGCATCCCATCCCTCGTTAATAGAGCAATAATGGCCGTTGCTTAGAGACGGGAACAGGAAACCTTTCCATCCGCCAGCCAGAGCCTGGGGGTGGGAAAGGGGGCTGCGGGGGCTGCTCCCCGCTCTGGCGCCCGCCACACCTGCTGCCCCCGGATTGCCGGGATGGGGTGTCCCTGGGGACTCCCCACAGGCAGGGTGGATTTTTGGGTCCTTATGTCCCCTCCCCAGGGAAAGCAAGAGCAAGACAGACACTTGGAACCTCCCACAAGAAATGGGATGGGGGCGGGAGGGGAGATGCCCTGGCCAGACCCCTCTGAAGTGACCTCCAAAGCAGCAAGCAAGTGGGAACACCCAGCGAATCCCCCTGGGGATGAGGACAGCAGGGACCGGCTGCGGGTGGAGGCTGGTACCCAGCAACGCTGGGGGAGGGCAGGGATTGAGCAGGGGATTAAAAAGGGAAAAAAAAAAGGGAAAATTAAATCCCTGCCGTTTGGCAAAATGACAAGGACAGGCAGCAGAGCTGGCAGGGAGTGCAAGGCACGGATGATGAGCACAGCCCTGTTGCCCTGCTGGGGGTCCCACTCCCTCCCAGGCTCAGTGGGGCAAGAGAGGATGAGGGGGTGTCAACAGCCATCAGCACCCTCACAGCACCCCATGTCTGCACCCCAGGGTGCCAGGCAGGCACAGCAATTAATTATCCTGGCAGTTCTTCCCGCAGGGGAGGGGAGGTTGTCAGGACCTGCACCCCCGCGCCAGGGCAGGTTCAATCCGGTCCCTGTCTCCACCACCGCCAATTAACGGGGGCCCTGAGGCATCGCCTGTCCCCGTGGCAACGCCATGGCCCTGTCGATGCTGACTGGAGTTGCCATGGCAACCCCAGACCAGATGATGGGGACCCCGGCTAAGGAGATCGAAGCTGGGGCGGGGTGAGAGCTTGTCACAGCCTCGCAATCGTCACCTTGCCCTGGGCAGGCAGGGCCACCTCGGCATGTCCCCCCAGATCCCCTGCTGCCACCCACACTTGGATGGGGCTCATTTTTCCTGCCAACTCTTCATACTTAGGGTGCAAATAAAGACAGGGGCTATCCAGTCCCTCAACAGGACCCAGGGACACAACCTGCTCCATCCACCTCCCTGCAGAGGAGGTGCTGGGGGATGAGAGTGGGGGTCTCCCACTGGAAGCCCCCCAGGTGTCCCCCTGCAGCACAGCTGAGGGGGCAGCACCAACTGGCAGGGCAGAACCACTGGCTGGGGCACCCACAGGGAAGTAGGGATGTGAGCAGGCACTCTGCACCTTCCCCCACCTCAAAGAGGGGTGGGGGTCCACCCTCTGCCCCTCTGCTCAGCTCCCCCTACCCCGTACCTCCGCCAGCACCCGGCGCATCGAGGCAGCTGCCTGGGGCGAGACATCCCAGGGGTCGGTTTCCTCCACCATGAGCACGTCGAGAGTGCCCTTCTCCAGCACCACGTCAAAGGAGGCATCTGGGAAGGCGAGGGCGCGGATGTCCATGACGGCCCAGCGCAGGCCGGGGCAGCAGCGGGCACAGCGGGCGCGCATGGCGGCGATGCAGGCGGGGGAGAAGTCGATGCTGGTGACGTCGGTGTAGCCCAGCTCGTGCAGGTCGTGGCTCAGGGCGCTGTTGCCACAGCCTGTGTGGAGCATAGCTCACCACAGGGCTCAGGATGCCCATGGTGGGGGGGGCTGGCACCCCAACTTTATTCCTCTGGACCCAGGGAAGGGTGTGGGTGGGCTGGGGCTGCTGGAGGGGGGCAGGTCATTGCTTTGATGCCAGTTAGTGAGTGCTGCGATATTTATTAATTACCCTCATCCATTAAGATGGGTGCTTTGGGCTCCTGTCCCGGGGCAGCCTCACACACTGGATCTCCACACCTCGCGGTGGGATACAGGAAGAGGCTGGAGGCAGGGAGGGGGCAGGGGGCATCCCCAGTCCTCTTCCCAGCAGTGCTATAGGGCAGGAGTCGGCTGTGTCCTCTAAGAAGCTGCCGAGAAATTCCAGTGGGAAAGTAGGGGAGTGTGCAGCTTCGGAGGGGGGGTTTAACCGGGACGGACGGACAGAGGGATGGAAGAACTGCTGTCTCAGGGAACAGCACCCTGTCCAGCAGAACACTGGGAGATACCCCCTCCCATACCCTCCTCTCAGAGCCGCTCCGCCGAGGATCGGCCGCTCCACGGGGTGACCAGGGGGATCCCGGGGGGGCGCGGATTTGGGAGCTATTAAGCACAGCTGGCAGCGGCTGATCCGCTAACAGGATCGGTGATTACACCCGCCTAATCCCGTCGGCCCGGAGCCGGATCAGCCCGCAGGTGGGATTACGGTGCGGTTATACCCGCCCTGCCGCCCGCCCGCACCCCCGGCCCCGCCGGGCCGGGCCGGACGCAGCTCTCGCTACCGGCTCGGTGACGCACCGCCCCCTGGCGGCCAGCGCCAGCGCATCGACCGGCGGGACCCCGCGCTCTGCCCGCCCTCCACCGGGCACGCCGGGCATGGGGCACGTACCGAGCACGAGGATACGGTCACCGGGGCGCAGCTCGGGCTCCAGCTGCGGGAGGAAGCGGGAGAGCCCCCCCAGCCACTCGCGGGTCTCGGCGCCCTCCCGCTGGTACAGCGCGTCCCAGAAGCGGCGCCGGCCGTACCGGGGGTTGGCGGCGGGCGCGCGCCGCCGCCGGTCCATGCCCGGGAGCGGGGCGGGAGCACCGGGCGCCACGTGCCGCCCGCGCCCCCACGTGCGGCTTCCGGCCCGCGCCGGGTGCGCCGCGCTGAGCGCTCCGGGCGGAAACACGGAGCGGCATGGCGGCGGGTCGGGGGGCGGCGGCGCTGCGGCGGGCATGGAGGGAGCGGCGGGCGGCGCTGCTGGAGCCCCGCTACACCCCGCTGGTGGCCGCCTGCCTCTGCCTGGCCGAGGGCGGTGTCAACCTCTGGGTCATCCGCAGGGTGCCCTGTGAGTGCCGCGGCCCGGCCCAGCCCGGCGCGGCGCTACCCCCGCGGGGGCGGCGGGGCCGGTCCGGGACAGCGCGGGGCGGTGCGGGGACAGTGACAGTGACAGCTCGGCCCCGCGGGGGCGGCGAGGGGGGGCTGGCCCTGGGGCAGCGCGGGGGGCGGGGGGACAGGGCCGCTCCGGCCCCGGCGGGGGACAGCATCCCCCGGCAGGGGGGTGGGGGCGGGCTGGGGCTCCTGGGTGGGACAGGGGGGGATGCAGAGGTGGATTGCGGGTCCTAGACGGTGCTGGGGTGGCCACAGGGGCAGGATGGAGGGCCTGTATGGGGCCGGGGGCTTTAGAAGGGATGGGAGGGGGATGGAGGGGGGGATGGGGGTCCTGGAGGGGTCAGAGAGGGACACAAGGATGGGATGGGTGTCCTGGACGGGACAGAGGAGGATGCAGGGTTGGGTTGGGGGTCCTGGGTGGGCCCAGCAACACACACAGGGGTAGGCTGGGGCCTCTGGATGGGACGGGAGGGATGCAGGGTTGGGCTGGGAGTCCAGCAACACACACATGGGTCAGCTTGTGGCCCTGGATGGGGCTGGGGCCAGGGGGGCAGAGCCTGGGCTGACAGCATGGCATGGAGGCACAGGGCCAGGCTGGTGGGTCGGGAGGTAGGTGAGCCCCCACACCCCCTGCAGTGCTCCTTGGCCCCCCCTTGCCCCACCTGAACCCCCCTCATCCCCACAGACACTGAGATCGACTGGAAGGCCTACATGCAGGAGGTGGAGGGTTTTGCCAATGGGACCCTGGACTACACTCAGCTGAAGGGTGACACAGGGCCGCTGGTGTGAGTGACAGGGATATCCAGCTCCCCATGACTGGCGGCTCCCGGGAGGGGCCGCAGGGCCCAGCCCCTCACTCCTGTCTCCCCACAGTTACCCCGCCGGCTTCGTTTACATCTTCCTGGGCCTGTACCACGCTACAGGCCGTGGCTCCAACATCCGCCTGGCACAGTATCTCTTCGCTGCCCTCTACCTGCTCAACCTCCTCCTTGTCTTCCGCATCTACTGCCGAACCAACAAGGTACCCTGGGGCCAGCGCCTGTGCCGGCCGCCTCAGAGCCTGCCCTGCACTGCTGAGTCCTCACCCCAGCAACATGGACAGGGGTCTCAGGGGCTCAGACATAGGGGCTCGGTGACAGGCTGCTGACCCTTGTGTGTCTCTGCCCTCTGCAAGGTACCCCCATACGTTTTCTTCTTCATGTGCTGTGCCTCGTACCGCATCCACTCCATCTTTGTGCTGCGGCTCTTCAATGACCCCGTGGCCATGGCCATCCTCTTCCTCGCCATCAACCTCTTCCTGGAGGAGCACTGGTCCTGGGGCTGCCTCCTCTTCAGGTGAGGGGCTGAGGGCTGCTCTCCATGGCATGCTGGGAGCCTGAGCCAGCTGGGCCCTGGAGAGGAGGCTGCACTGGGCTCGGGGGCTGCCCGGGCTCCCACGTGGGGTCTGCAGTGGTAACACAGCTTCCTGCTCAGCCTGGCTGTGTCTGTGAAGATGAATATCCTGCTCTTCGCACCTGGACTCCTCTTCCTCCTCCTGCAGCGCTTTGGTCTCCTGGGCTGTATCCCCAAGCTCTGCATCTGTGCCCTGCTCCAGGTGGGTCCCTGCTTGCAGTGGCTGCAGGAGCAAGGAAAAGTGGGCTGCCTGCCTGTGTCACAGCATCCTGCTGGGCTGGAGAGCCATGGTTGGGTACAGTGGCATCAGCAGCTGTGCTGGCCCCACACAGCAAGCTGGGGGTTGATAAATAATCTAATTCACGGGGCTTTCATCTTTGGCTGAGTGTCCCTGTCGCCCCACATGGTGCTGAGGAGGTGACAGGATGACAGACCTGTCATACGGCTGCTGCCATGGTGCTGGTGTGTCCCTGGCAGGTGGTTCTGGGGCTGCCCTTCCTCCTGGTGAACCCTATAGGGTACCTGACCCGCTCCTTCGACCTGGGCCGCCAGTTTCAGTTCAAATGGACGGTGAACTGGCGCTTCCTCCCAGAAGAGGTTTTCCAGAATCGGGCTTTCCATGCCACACTGCTCCTGGCTCACCTGGCTGGCCTGGGGCTCTTTGCACTGCACCGGTGGCACAGGTGAGACCTCGGGTTCCCTTGGGTGCCGGTCCCTGCCAGCCCCCGTAATATAGGATACAGATCCATGACTCGCCTGCCCCCACAATGCTCCAGTCCTGGAGCTGCAGGCGGGAATGGGGGGGTGTTACTGTTCTGTTTTGGGGACCATGCTGCCCAGGCATCGTGGCTTACAGGGGAGGGTTGGGGTGGAAGAGACTTTCAGCAGCTGAGATTGATGTTTGTGCTTCTTCTTCAGTTCCAAAGAGAGCATCTTGACTTTGCTGAAGGATCCTGCCAAAAGAAAACCCCCATCCCCTCCCTTGACAGTCAATGATATCCTTTGGCAGGGTGGGCAGCAAGGGCAGGGAGAAGGCAGGGAGGACCTTGGTCATGCTCCAGGTCCTGCAGTGCTGCCAGGACCAGCCTGTCCTGGGGGAAGGAGCTGTGCTGGATGGCTGGGGAGTTGTTGTGGGATCACACCTCCAGCCTCCCATGTTTGCCTCCTTAATGCCTGTGCACAGATTGTCTTCATCCTCTTCTCCTCCAACTTCCTGGGTATCTGCTGCAGCCGCTCCCTGCACTACCAGTTTTACGTCTGGTATTTCCACACACTGCCCTACTTACTTTGGTGCACCCCAACCACCAAGCTCGCCCACATGCCCAAGTATGTGCTGCCAGGGAGGGGGAGCACCCAGCTGCTGGGGTTCTGGGAGCAAGGGGGGCTCATATGTGTCCCCCATGCAGACCCCCAGCTTTTTCCGCTGCAGGGTGCTGCTCCTGGGTGTGATCGAGCTCTGCTGGAACACCTACCCCTCCACAGTCTGCAGCTCCCTCTCCCTCCACATCTGCCATGGACTCATCCTGCTCCAGCTCTGGTATGGCACGGCCCCCACGCTGGTGTCACACACCCCCACACTGAGCAGGAAACGCACAGCCACGTCCAAGAAAGCCCAGTGAGAGTGTGGAAGGGCAGACGGTGGGAACTGGCCTCTGGGACTGCCAATTCTTCCTGCTCTTTCCCCACCCAGCTCCCAGGCTGCCCACAGCCCTCCCAGGAGAGCCACAAGCCCTTGAACTGTGCAAAGGGGGGTGGTGTGGGGACCCCCAAAAGGCAGGACTTCCACAATAAAGGGAGCTTTTATGTGCCCTTCCCCAGCATCCTTGTGCTGTGATGGTGTCAGAACACTTGAGGGAAGGCAGAACAGCTGCTGGGGCCATGGGCACTCCCTTCGCAGCCCAGGGAGAGGGGTGCCCAGGGCAGGCAAGCAGCCTCTAGGATGGGGTTAAAACAGAGGATCTGCAGAATAGCTTTGCCTCAAGGTTTGAATTGGCTTGATGGAGCCCAGGGATCCCTCCAGGACAACTTTTCCTGTTCCCCTGTCTACTCCCTCCCATGGTAGATGGCTGGGAAGGTGGTGACCCACCCCCCCAGGATTCTGGTGAGCCCTGGTGTGGCCTGAATGGAGCCGACTACTCGCTGCCCGTAAGAGAGACGCCAGTGCAGGTGGCTTGGAGCCAGGTGTCTTTATTGGCCCCTCGGGCGGCTGTCAGACGTTGTTGGGGTTATAGCACAGCATGTTCAGCTTGATGTTCTCGTCCCAGTGACGCAGCAGCAGGAACAAGTGCCTGGCTGCCCCTTTGAGGCAGCCCACGTCCACCCCCTCGGGCAGCTGCTGTGCCTGCAGCCACGCGTCCGCCTTGGCCGCCACCAGCTCCCACTCCTCAAAGAATCCAGCACAGCGGTGCTCCAGCCATGCCAAGGCCACTGCTGTGGCCCAGCTGGCACTCTCCAGGTCCTCCATGTCCTGACAGCTCACACCAGCCTCGGAGGGGGCAGCTGAGTGGGGGCAGGTGTCGGACTCAGAGCCGTGCCCACTGTCTGCCTGCGCCCACACGGCTGCGCTGGGCACCTCGGAGCAAGTACTCCGGGATGGGGGCGAGCTGGGCTGAGGGTCTGTGGCAGGCTCCTCGCCCTCTTCGCCAGTAGGCCCTGCCTCAGGGCTGCTCCTGGCCCCTGGGGACATGGGGCTGAGGCTGGCACGGTGGGAGGCGTAGGGGGAGGCCCGACGCAGGCGGTCCAGAGGGATCTGCACCACTTCGGAGAAGCTCTCGGTGAGCTGGAATGGCCCCCTGGCTTGTTGCAGCTGCACCTGCAAGGGGGAGGCAGGGCTACAGGAGTGTCCTGGGGCACAGGGACAATCTAGTGCCCCCCAAAATGCCAGCCAAGATCCTCAGAGACATTCAAGGATGCAGCAGGGCTGAGCAGGCACCTACCAGGTTTGCATCTTCTGCTGTTGGTGCTGCTGGGCGTAACCTGTGCGGCTTTGCTGGCACCCAGCAGGGAAGGTGCCCCCAGTGGGATGGGGATGAGGTCTGGGATGGGGACAGGGATGAGGTCCTTACCAGTGGGAGGTAGTCATGGATCGCATGGTTGCTGGAGCGTTCGCTTTCCGGGCTGAGGCACTGTGGGCGCAGCACCAGGCTGGGACCCCTGCGCCTGCTCAGGCTAAACCTGTGGGGCAACAGGCAAGGTGAAAGGGTGGGGGAAAATTCCAAAAGCGCAGCTGGACTCCAGCCTGCTGCAGGGAAGGGGCTGGAGCACCAAACCCCCCACTTATGCTGCAGGAGCTGGCAGAGGACATTGGACCAGCAGCACTCAAAAAGTGGTACCGTTCCCCTCTCCCCACAACATGCCATTTTTTGGTCCCTTGCATCCCCCCCATCCCCCAGTGTCACCTGGAGCCAGCGATGCTCTCTGTGGATTTCTGGGAGCCCATGGAGGTGGTGGAGGGGCTGGATGGAGGCCCTGCAAGGGGGAAGAGCTGAGCACAGGGAGAACGTGATGCACACGGAGGTGTTTCCCACTCCCCACCACCTGGGAGGGTGGCTCAGCCCATGTGCCCAGGGTGGTGACAGCACAGTGGATGCTCCAGCTCTCAGCTGCCAGCAGCAGGATGTCAGATTGCCCCGTGTCCCCCCCTCATCCAGCCCTTGGTTCCCTCCAGCCTGGACACACCGTTTGAGCAGTTCCGCTTTTCCCAGCCGTAGGTGGGGGAGGAGATGCTGGCTGGAGTCCTGGGGGTCTCATCTCGCTCTGCAAAAGAGCAAAGTCCTGAGGGGTCCTGGGCTCCAGGGAGCCTCATCACTCACAGCTGCTGCCAGGGACTGCTATGCTGTCCCCCCATGTCTCCCTCCCCAGTGTGGGGCAGATTCCTCTTTCCAGGCTCCACAGCACTCCAGGGAGGACCAGCCCCATGCAACCACCAGCTGAGGATCCCCAGGGACCACTGTGCAGGTCCCTGGGAAGCATAAGCTGAATAAAGTCCTGAGTTGGTACCTGCAGTGCCAGGGGCCTCATCCTGCTCTTCTGCATCCTGCTGCTGGCCCTGCCCCACTGAGGAGCTGCGGTGGTGCCAGCTCCCTGCTGCAGCAGCTCGTGTCCGGTTGGCTGAGCCAGCTGCAAGGGATGATGCCACCTCAGCCCTCTGTCCCTTCACTGCCCCCTCCCCATCCTGCCAGACCCTTGTCTGTACCTGTGCCCCACACCTCAGGGGCTGCAGGCAGGGCTGCCTGTGTGGCACCATCCACAGGCACCAGGCGGGTGTAGAGGGAAGGCACATTGCAGGCTTTGCTGGTTTGCACGGCTTTCAGGCGAAACCGGCGGGCGAAACCTAGCCAGAGCAAGATGTTTAGGGAGAGGGAAATGCTGGGGCTGCACAGAGGGGGGACATGCACTGGCACCCACCCTGCTCCAGCTCAGCTTCCCGCTGTGCCGCGCTCTCATTGTCCCGGATGACGGAGCGCGCTGCCAAGCGGTGCACTGGCTTGTCCCAGGGCTTGCCCCCACGGCGTGGTGGGTCCTCCCTGCCCGGCCCCTTTTGGGGCTGCAGCAGTGACTCCAGTGAGGCTGTCACTTCCCAGGACACAGGTTTGCCAGCTTGTAGTCCGTGGATCACCACCTGGCAGCGCAGGGGCAGGCTGGCATCACTCAGGCTGGGCTGCCTCAGTTCAGGCACTGGTGAGGTGCTGAAGAGGTAGGAGGGCTCCACCAGCATGTCCCAGTCCAGGGGTGTGGGTGAGAGGAGGTTATCTGGGCAATGGCAAGGTGTGGGATCAGCAAGGCAGGAGCACTCAACTCTCTCCCCACCACCCTTGTCCCCAGAGGCAGCACACACTTGACTCCACTGCATTGGGCTGTGTTTGCCGTGCCTGGGGTCCCAGCTCATCCAGCTGCCCCTCCAGGGACTGGTTCCTCTTCTGCGACACCTTCTCCAGGGCCCGGCACAGCTGGTGGGTGTCCAGCTCTCCGTGTGGTGTGGAAAAGCTGCGTCCAGCCAGGGCGGCACGTGCCAGCACCTTCTTCTGTCGCGCCAGCTCCTCTGTGCTCAGGGCCACTGTCACCTGTGGTGGGGACAAGGCTGTTGTCAAGCCTGGCAAAAGTGCTGGCACAAAGCCCAGATTGCACTGAGCCATGAGGTGGCATCTGCACCCCTCTGGCTGCTGGCTGGAGCCACTGGCTGTTGCCAACCCCACCACTCTGCAGGCTGGCACCAGCAGCCTCCCAGGATGTTTGCCTGGCTCCCTACGTGTGGGAAGCACCCAGACAGGAGTTTTCAAACATCGCTGGGGACTGACTCAGGCTGACGCTGGAGTTGCCAGGGATTTGTGTGTGTGCAGGAAGTGGGGTTAGCCAGGATACTCAGGCCGGGTGATGTTGCACTGGGATGCAGTCCCCAGTGCAGAGTCATGTCCCCACACTGAGATGCTTCCCCTAAAAGCCATGCCAGGGCAGTGGCATCCAAGCCAACTCTTGCCCAGGCAGCAGGGAGCCGGGGAGGATCATTTACGCTGCAGGGAAATCACTTACGCTTGACATTTCAGCAGCAAAGGTCACCAGCTGTGCTGCTGTGCGACAGGAGCAGGTTACCTAACCCATGCCACGGGAAGGAGCATGTCCTGGGGCTGGGGGACAGCTGGCCTCGTCCGGCCTCGGGGCTGTCATCACCAGGGCAACCGCCTCTCCCCATCCCAGGGACCCAGCTGAGTTTTAAACCCAGGTATGAAGCAGCAGGAATGTGGCCCATTGCTAACGAAGCATCTGGCAGCATTTGCTGAGAGCTGAAGGAGCCAGGCAGGAGCTCAGCCAGCCGGCCCCTCCTCTCAACAGATTTGTTACCTGATGCTGGCCCAGCTATTTTCACTTGGTTTCTGCAGCATCAAGGAGGCACCAAGTTGGCTCAGGGGTCTGTTAGACACCCAGCTGACTGCTGGCCAGGGACACTGGGGGATCAGCTGCTTAGTCCCCAGCTGTCCCATTCCAGCAGTGAAAACCACCCAAAGAACCTCCCCATGGCACCCATGGCTGATCCTTGTTTAAAATCCACTCTGGTTCCCAGCCCAGCAGCCATGTGGCTGGGCACAGCAGGGCAGCAAGACCCCAGCTAAGTCAGGAACAGCCCCCACACTTGTGAGCCCCTGCACCCCACTGGCATCCTTACCTTGGTGCCAGCTGGGGCGGAGGGCAGCGGGGCAGATTTGGTGGAGGATTCACAGAGGGACAGGCTCTTCTGGCCCTGCTGGGAGGTGACATCCGCACAAGGGGCCAAGGAGCCTCCCTCGGGGGCTACATCCCGAGAGCCAGTGGACTCGCTGCTGGTGGAGCTGCGGGAGAGCAGCCCCCGGCTGTGGTCAGTGCTGACAGAGCAGTGTGTCAGGACATACTGCTCCTGGATGTAGGAGGGTTGGTAAATCCGCTTCCAGATGTCTCCCCCTGATACAGGATCCATACCTGTCCGATGAGCAGACACCCTGTCAGCCCATAGCTCCCATGTGTGCCCCCCGCCCTGGCCCTGGACCCCACTCACTCCGCTCTGACACCTCTGTACTCCCAGTGAAAAGCTCCAGGGAGGCATCCCCAGATCCGGGGTTGCTCTGGGGTGGCTGGCGGCTCTCCCCAGGACTGGGCACCTCCTCCTGGGAGGGAAACGCTGAGCCCCGGGAGCCCTGGGAAGCCCCTTCCCGGCCCTAAGGGAAAGAGGGCACCACCATCAGCCCCCCGCCTGGGGAGAAGCCAGCAGCACTGGGAGCATGCCATCCTCCACATGCCAGGGTGGTGCCAGCCATACCAGAGGGTGCCTGTTGCCAAAGCGGGCGATGCTGTAGAGGACGCAGTAGCTGACAAGGCGGTCGCCAGGGTAGAGGGCCGGGAGCTCAGTGGGGGAGAGCAGAGCCTCCATGCTGTCGGGGACGTACCAGTCGATGGTGATGTCGCTGACAGCCGGCTCGATTGCCTTCTTCAGGGACTTGATCAGCTGGAGTGGGGAGAAGACAGTGTCAGACATGGCAGTGCCCCCCAGTGCCCCGTATTGCCCCTGCCCGGGTGTTACCTTGGGCTGCAGCCTCTCGGCCGGGCTCAGGAACTCAGCGCGGCCCCGGCTCACTCTGGCCATGCCCTTCAGCAGCTGCTGGCACACCCGTGGGCCCATGCCAAAGCTGAAGCACCTGCAGGAGAGCCGAGTAATGGAAAGCCATGGCCGGGCTGGTGCCAGGGACTGGCAAGCCCAGTGGTGAGCTCAGCAGCAGGGCTGGAAAGGAATGTCTGGTAGCCAGAGTGCCACCCTGGCTGTATGCTGGGCTCTGCCACTCGCAGGGAGAGCTGAGCCAGTGGGTTGAGGGATGTGATGGGTGAAGGACACCCTCGGGGCTGGTGGAGGTGAGACTTTGGGCTGCATAAGGAGAAATCAGTGGGAACAGCACAGGGGACATGGAGAACACCGTGACCTGCCGCAGTGTCAGTGCCATACCTGACAGTGCTGGCCTGTCTGCGCACCAGCCGGAGGATCCTGCCTGCATTCCCCACCGCTGTGCCGGTGAAGAGGAAGAGCTGGCGGGGGTATCCATGGTGGAGGGGCTGTGCCAGCGCCCAGCCCAGGGCTGCCAGCAGGTTGGTGTTGCCGGGGTCTGCCCGCAGCCCACCAAGGTGCTCACAGGCACGGCGCAGAGTCTCCTGTCAGCAGAGAGAGCCAGCCTCACAGCAGTCCCACAGCTCAACAGCCCCCACCCCAGGGAGCTGGGACAGGGACAGAGACAAGCTGGTGGAGGGCTTTTCCTGGAGCACTCACGTTGCTGCAGAGGCGACTGGAGGGGAAGAGTGGCTTGACATCGGCACCAAAGCCGGCAATGTTGAGCAGCGTCCCTGATGGGAGGCTCTTCAGGGCCACTAGCAAAGCCTCCTGGGGTAACATTGGGGACCAGGGAGTGTTGCTAAGGACCAGCCAGCCAGGGAACATCCCTGGACCCATGGCCGTGTCTCACCTTGACCTTTTCAAGGTCTGGGCTGCTCATGGAGCTGCTGTAGTCGATGAGGAAGAGGATCTCACGGGTGACACTCTGCAGGTCCCCAGGGATGCCCTCCACCGCAGGGCAGAAGTTCAGCATCAGCACAGGGTTGGGGAAGATGTCTTTGTGGAAACGCCTCTGCACAAAAGCCACCTGCAAGCCAGGCAGGTCAGGAGCTTTCTCACACCACCTGGACCACGTCAGGGTCTTCCTTACCCACGTTCTAGTAACTCCCCCCCTTCTTCCTCCTCCTTCCTGCTGGGCCAGCAATGTCACCTGTCTCTCGCCACTGCTGTCCTTCCTGGCAATCCGCACGTAATCCCGGCGGCTCCGGATGTGTGCCTCGTACTCGGGGTATGTCATGGTGCCATCCTCAATCACCAGGTGGGGGTGGTGGGGCTCTGAGGGGCACAGGAGAATTTGGAGCCAGCCTGAGCCACAAGGGGCTGGGCGATACTCGAGATGGTTTTGGGGTGATGCCCCAAACCTGCCAAGGGCACTGTCCCCTCTCACCACAAGGGTAGAGGATGATCTCCAGGTCACTATCGTAGTGGTGGGGCTCAGCCAGGGTGACGCAGGTGGTGGTGGCAGAACTGGCCCAGGGGTCCGCGTCAGCTCTCAGGGCATGGGATGGGCTCTCCAGCCCTGCGGAGAGAGCAATGCAGCAGGGCAGCCCCTCACATACCCCCTCCTCAACCCCCTGACCCGCCACACTCCACAGCAGTGGCTACTCCCTGCCAGATCTAATGGGATTAACTGGGCCAACAGCCAGGAGCACATCCCCATCATTCCCTCCTTGCCCATCCTCTCCCTTATCCATCACGTCTCCCTGGTTCACAGGAGGCTGTTGACCTAAAGCCGCTCAAACACACAGGCAGAGTGACTTTGAGGGGTCCCAGACCCAAGGGTGGAGGAAAGGGCTTCTTCACCTGTAGGGAGTGCAAGAAGATGCCTGAGGACAGGGGCTCACATCCTCCTAGAAGCATGGAGGGATCAGGGGACACCACACACATTCTGAAGAGGTTTTGCACAACCACCTGATACCACCCAAGGTGCCCTTGCTACCTGCCAGCAAGCAAGGGCCCTTCACCAGCAGCTCGAAGGCAAACTCATAAGGAAAAGGGTTGTAGGGTCGTCCCCGAAAGACATCCATGCTCTCCACAGGTGCCTTGGTGGGTGTCTGGCTCCGGGCACCTGGCCCCCCGAAACAGCTGGTGGGGCTGCAAGGGGAGAGCAGGTGATGGCTCCCGCCCTCTCTCCCCACTTGCCCAGTATTTACATCCCCCCCCCCCAGGGATGGTGGAGACTGAGGAAGCCATGAAAATCACCATAGGGCCAACCTGTCGTCACACAAGCTTGCCGGCTCGCTCTCGGGGTCAGCGGGGACGCGGGGTGTGAGGATGGGAGGCAGGAGGAGGCGCAGGGCCCCGTCCGGCAGCGTGGGCAGCTCCTGCGCCGTGCTCAGGGTGACAGCCAGGCTCTCCAATGGGCAGAGCGTGCCAGTGACGATGATGAAGGTGGAGCGCTCTGTATCTTCATCCAGGACAATGTGGCCTGGGCAGGGGAGGGATGGCGGCAGGATGAGCAAGGTGTACGGGGTTGTGGAGGAGGGCATTAATGGCCCTGACTGCTCTCAAAGGTGGCAGCAGGGCACAGGTATGTGGGCCATGCCAAAGGTGGGCAGAACCCTAGGAGAGGTGGAGGGAGGGGAAAGGAGGTGCTGACATTTCCAGCCCCAGACACCTCTCAGAAGGTGCTGGGGTGGCCTGGCAGGGGTCTCAGCCCCTCATATACCCCATACTTCACCCTGCCCATTCTGAGCCTGCTGGCCAGGAACACCCAACAGCATCACCCATGCCACAGCACTTACCGTTGGCACAGCGGCACGGCCGGCCAGGGCTGGGGCTGCACTGGAGGCAGCAGTCCTGTGCCCGGTGCCGGTTCTGGACCTGGAATGTCACCCGCCGGCTGCCCACCGCTGCCTCAAAGCTGGCCACCACCTCCGACTCTTCCAGTGGGTAGATGAAGATGCCTGCAGGCAGGAGAGAGCCCCGAGGCAGATCCCGGCATGGCCGTATCCGTGGCACGCAACAGCCCGTGGCAGCCCTGCTGAGAACCTCTCTGACTTGCAAGGTAATTTAGATGCACGAGAACAAGGCACCATGCAGGAAGGACACAGAGCCTCACTAATCCAGAGGGAGGATGAAATCCCGCTCTTTCTCAACGATTGGAATGTTTTTGCTCAGTCTCACTCTCCTCTTGCCCACAGTGGGTAGCAGTACCCCCACCTCCGCTGGCCTCCACCTTTGCTCCCCGAACTGAACAAGGTTTGGGAGTTGGGACACAGGTGGGCTGGAGACAGGATGCTCTTCAGCATCATGGCTTTTAGAAGGCCGTGCAGGCAGCCCGGGTCTCTGCCAGCCCTGATAGCCCCCTCTTACCTTCCACAGGCTCCTCGTGGGGGTTGGTGTACATGAGGTGAGCAGTGATGCTCAGGGTGTATCCGTTGGCACAAGCCTTCACTGTGGAGCTCTTCAGGGGTAGAGCCTCCCAGGAGGAGAGGGCATAGAGGCCCGGCATGGTCCCTCAGCGTGCAGCTGTGAGCAGAGGGGAGGCAGGGACTGGGTGCTGAGGGATGGGGTCTGCTGGAAGGGGCTTCTGTGCACAAACCATTTCCATCTACTCAGTCTGCAGGGGGGAGCAGGTCTCCAGCCCTCCTCCATCCCGGGGATGCTGCTCTTCAGCATCCACAAAACACATACTCCTGGTCCCAGGTCTCTGCTCAGACCGGAGCCACAGGAGCCCACAGAGAGGGGAACAAAACTCCCGTGGGCAGTGGTTACATGCAAGCCCCAAGCCCTGGCAAACAAGCAGAGAATCCTAGATAATGGCCAGCCACACCCAGCCCATCTCTCAACCACCCCAGAGCAGGTCCAGAGCCTCCTCAGGTCATCTCTTTCAGTGGCTGGGAGACGAACATCTGCTGCTCCTGTCTCCATTCACCCCAGAGGTTAACCAGGGAAATTTGTTTAAAAAAACCAAACCGACAAAAAAACCCCAACCAAAACCAGAAGGGCAAGAAGCCCACAGTGTAACTAGGACAAAGACACAAGCAGTGTTTGCTGGGGGTTTAATAATTAACAACAAGGTCAGTGCTGCACTGAAGAACAGCACAGTGGGGAAGACACTGCAGGGTGGAGCCTGGCAAGTGGACGATCCTCGCCTCTGGGAGAGTAATGCTTTGCCCAGAAATGGATAAGTCTGGTGTCCCACCCTTTGGGAAGAAAAGAGGCAGCTGAGGATGCCTTCCAGTCAGGGCACCAACCCACTCCACATCTTTCTTCCCCTTGGGGAAAATACCTAGGAGCCACATCCCGAATAATTGTCTGGAGCCAACGCAACTCTCTAACATCAGCCCACCCTATGCCATCAAATATTTGTGTAAAATATTTGTATCAGCCTTAGCCCTGGCTGTGTGGATCCGTGCATAGCGTGTATGGAGTCTGCTGCAGACATGGGTCTGACTTCTGCTCTCTATCCCCTGCCTGCCCCAAGCACCTGCGACCCAACAGCAGCAAGGTTCCCCCCTAACACCATGTGCTGGTGCTCCAGCATGCAGCATGCCTGGGGCAAGGACAAGGCCAGGTACAAGTAAGCCATCTGGTGCCCCCACTCCAGTGGCCTTCATCCTGGGAACAGCTCATAAGAGCATTGGTAATGGGAGGCTTGGGGTGCCCTCGGCACGCGGTCACAGAGTGCCTCTCACAGAGCACCCTTGAAAGTGGAGTAGGGATACATCCTTGGAGGCAGCACCAGGACCAAGCCAAGAGCCAGCACGAGGCAGGGAGCCTCACAAAGTGTATTAGCAATGTGGCTGCATCCCAGAAAAATCAGTCCATTATGCTGGAGGAGAGACATTTACCTGCTCAACAGGCACTGCAGGGTTACGCTGGTAGATCCTGGCCACTCAATCACTCCCCAGCATCACCAATCCCCCAGTCTGTGTGCAGGATGCTGCACACACTGCTGACCCCCCCAGACTACTCTCCCAGAACACAAGGCTGCACAGAGTCCCTGCACAGCCCACTGTTCCCCCACACTGACTGTGCCACAGCTGGGAACATCATCAGCTTGTTCCTGCCCTGACCGCAGCACCCAGATAGGCTCTGGAGACCAGGACTCCCCTGAAACAGCCACACTGAGCTATTAAAGATATATTTCACCCCAAAGCCCTTCCATTTGTTCCCAAGGCACCCCGTTAGATGCTCAGCAACCTGCCCACTATTTGCCATGCCACCCATTAGTCAGGTCACTGCCAGCTTGTTTACCAGGGACTTACTGGAGAAGGTGTCCTGGCTGCTTTTTATCACTTCTCTTTACATTTACCCTCACAGAGTAAACAGGGTCCATCTGGCCCTGCCACGCTTCATGCTGGCTGCTCTAAGCCCCGTGGTAATGAATAAAACCAGACCCTATGGTCCTCACCCCACTCTCTTCGTCCTCTTTCCCCAGGGCAGCAAATTGTCCTCAGGTGCCAGCGTGACATCACCAACACGTCCCCAGCCCTCTCCCCATCCCCAGCATGATTTCCAGTCCCCTAACAGCCCCCTCTTCTTCTTTCCTTCTCACCTACTGCCCACATGAGCTGGTTTAACCAGCAGCATCCCCAGTACGGAGGGCCCACAGGAGGCAGCGAGCAGCTCTCTGTGCCGGCAGCTAAAAGTCATCTTTGAAGGAAAGGAGGTAACTCTTCCTTATGCCAGAATAATTCAGGCTTTCTCTTCTCACTCATGGGCAGGCTGAGTTTTCCAGAGAGGCTGCTGCAGGGAGGTAGGTGCCTGAGTCCAGCTGACTCTCCTTAGCTGTCTGACGAGTTGTCAGAGTTTCACCTGCTGCAGCAACAGCTACCTGCACCAGGGTTCAGGCTGGTCCCAGAGAAGGAAGGGGCCAGTGCCAGCATAGGCAAACCAAGCGGAAATTTCCACTGGTGACAGATACACAGGCAGGTACAAGAGGAAGGATGGAGGGAGAGGAGACCAAGCCTCTGCAACAATGCTTGGAGTGAGGAGGTATTGCTGCCCCTCCTGCTCGCCCACATTACCCCCTGCTTCCCTCACCTCCCCTCTCTGTGGGACATCCCATGGGGCACAAAGACATGAGAGCAGGATCCATCCCAGTTCCCGGAGCATGGAGAAGGTTATGGAGGCAGGAGGCATGGTATAGACAGTGGTGGTGGTGCTGCTGGCCTGTGCCCATGGGACATGCTACTTTGTGGAGACTAAAAAGGATTGAAGGGGAAAGGGATTCCAAGATGAGGCAAAGGGCTGTCCCCAGCCTGAGTCTCCAGCCTGTGGTACTGTCTGCTTTGTCTGCTGGGAAGTGGAAATAGAGAGCAGAGTCCATTGCACACGTGCGTGCAAGCATGCACACACACCCTGGTTCTGACACCACATCCAGGACCACCACCTCCAGGACCTGTGCTGCTGCTTTTGCCTCCCCAGAGCCACTAAAACCCCTGTAAAACTCCAGCCCCATGCCAGGGAACAGTAGTTACTTGTCCTCAACACATCCTAACACAGGCACCCCCCCCTCAAAAAAATTTCAGAGTCCCATGGATTTCCCCTGACATGGACACATCCCAGCTGGGCAGCCCCACAGAAGGGTCCCAGTGCTCCTTCACCACGAGACAGCTGTGGTGTGGGTCAGGGACTGGTTCCAGATACCCTGGAGCATGTTCCCAGCAGTTACTGGGGCCAGCCCTGCCCAGTCCCTGCCAGATGGTGATTTCAGCACTTTTGTGGCCCTGCTGCCTCATCTTCCACCTCTCACCCCTCGTGCCAGCCGGGCTGCACTGGCAGTGGGTGTGTGACCATGGGACACCAAGGAATTGCAGGAGATGTGCAGGGTCCCAGGCCATCGTAGTCCCAGATTCCCCCCCACCCTGGCCCTTACCTGGAGGAGGAGGAGGAGAAGGAGGAGGAGGAGGAGAAGGAGGAGGATGACACAGGAGTTGCAGGCTCGGCTCAGAACCCACTGGGTCCCTGCCCTGTGCAGAGCCCTCTTCCCTGGGGATGGGTTTCCCTGCCCCTCTGGTTGGATGGCTGCAGTACCCGAGGGATGAGCGGTCCTTCCCCGCCTCTCCCTGCTGCAGGCTCCCTCTCTGGCACTGGCTCCTTCACCGCCCTCGCTCCATCCCTCACTCCCTGTGCCAGCAGCTGAGCTGCTCCAAGCCCAGCCTCATTAAAGAGACACACTCCCTGGTACCGCCGCCCGGGGGGGGAGGTGGGGGGATGCTCTCACGGGGAACGCTGGGGGTCTCAGGGGATGGCCAACACCCCCAAAGAGTGACAGGGACCAGTCAAGAGCAGAGTCAATGGCTGTGGGCTGCTCTGCACCAACAGAATATCAATTTCCAGGCAAACTTTTATACTGGTGAGACCCCAGGTGATGCTACAGCATCAAAACCACAGAGTTTGGCTGAGTGGGACATGTAACCACACCCTGCGTGTCTGTCTTCCCCCCCCAAACAAAGCACAGGGCAAAACAGCCCCCATCAGCCAGCTGAAGCCTCCAGTACAAATACCATGGGCCACAAGTGTCACAACCAGCTCCACTAGGAAAGGTGTCAGCTGCCCTGGGACCACCACAAAACAGCCAGGTGCAGGCAGATGCTGCACATCCACCCCAAACCCAGATGCCCTGGGGTCCCACTGGGCTGTCCCCATTAGACTCCATGTACTGCAGTGAAATCCCAGCTCTGAGGAGCAGGAGAGAGGGGGAATTCAGGGTCAGCCCAGCTTTTGGGTGACAAGTATGACAACAAACTCCCCTGGGGAGGGTGCAGACAGTCAGGAAGTCCCAGCGAAGTCAGGAATGTATGCTGGCAGGGAGATCTCACAGCCTGAGATGCACTGGGAATCCCTCCGCCACCACTGACAGATCTGTGTTCCCAAGCGGGACCAGAGAAATTCACCTGATTTGGGACTAATTCCTGCCCTGCCTCTCCCAGGCAGCTCCCTGTGCTATAGATAGGACTGTGCTGCTGCAGCTCTTTTTATAGAGCACACAGAGAGGAGTCCCCCACCCCACCCCCAAGCACTGCAGAACCCACCACTGCAGCCATGCCAAACCTGGAGCCAGTCCAGGCACAAACTGGGGCAGAAAGCTCCAGCAGCACCACGAGAGGAGCAGCCCCTAGTCCTTGGCAGGTATTTTTGTATCTCACCTCTAAGTTGACCCATATGTCACTACAGCTTCAGCTTCTTGACACGGGTTTCACAGGTGATGGCAGGAACAACGGAGGGAAATCTTGGCAGAAGACATCCTTTGCTGCACGTGAGACACACTCCCCCTTCTTGACCCCTTACCCTGAGATTCAATCAACAATTATCTGGCCAAGAGGCACTCTGTGGTTCCCTAGGGTCCTTGCAAGAGCACTCTGAGCCATTCTCTCTCCCACATGAGATGCCCTACGGCATGCTGCTTCCCCTCTCCGTGCTGCACAGAGAGCGAGCTGAAGTGTGCAGCTGCTCCCCTTCCCTCTCATTTACAAGAGAAGGATGTTAACCCATGTATTATCCCCCCCCCCGTGACAGCTGCCAGCTCTGGGAGCTGCTGGAGGCCCCGCACGCACCACAGCACATCTTCACAGCCTGCAGCATGCACAACACTCCTGCTCCCATCGTCATGGCAAGTGCTGAGCTGCTCCAGACCCACAAAAAACCCTGTAAGCTTTGATTTTTCCCTGAGATATCATTTCTAGGCCAAGCTGAGGCAAAGAGAAGTGTCCAAATGCAAGTGTTGGGTCAGTGCCACCAGCCAGGGTGATGCAGCTTGGCCAGCCCACCGTGTCAGACGTCAGTCTCGGCATGACAGCAGGTGAATAACAACAGCATGCACAGCACTGGGGCACAGGTGAACCTCCCCAGCCCACTGGCGACCACAGCAGCCCCAGGGAGACATAGACAGGCTCCATCCCACTCTGTACAGTGCTCACAGCAGTGTCAGGCATCAGGAGTGCATGTCTGTGCTCTGCACTGTCACAGCTTCACTACAGTGGCTCATCACAGCCACAAATAGATCTGGAGAGCCTGGTGTTGCCTTTTGGTGGAGTGCTGAGCTAAGGCATGTGTTAAACCCTTTAAACACAGGTCCAGCTTAGCCCAATGGCTCCATTCATCATCCTCACACCCCAGTGACCCCACACAGCCCAGTGATCCCACACAGCCCTCACCAGCAGTCACAGCACAGTCCAAGGGACCAGTCAGGGCCTGGGTATTTATCCCCAAATGCCCCATACCTTGAACTGAATTATCACGCAGAGATGAGGCTGGCTGGAGGGGCATAAACCACAAAGCCCTTACAGATGCTCTCAGGTCCCAAGTCACTGATAGGTGTCACCGTGACTTTAGCGTGAGTTTAGGTATTTGGGAAATAACCCAAAACCCAAGGAGATACCAGCTGGTGTCAGGCTGGCAGTGACCGTGCTCGACACAGCTGCAGCTTCTCAGACCTGAGGGCTGCAAAGGGAGAGGGTTGGCCTGCAGGGAGAGTGACAGGGGTGTCCTGTTTGGCTGCTCCCTAATCAGCAAGAACTAGACAAGATCTTGAGGATGGGTAGCACAGAAGAGGAAGGGAATGCTAGTGATGTTTCTGGTCAAAATCAGGTGCACCTTGGCTTAACCTGTGTAATGTCAGTCTGCCAAGTTGCAGGGAATTACAGAGGGGCTGGAGGGAAAAAAAGAAACACATCAGCAGAGACAGAGACGCTGGTGGAGACACCAGGGATCCTTGGGGAGAGGGGCTGGGAATACTGCCAGCACTTCTGCTTGCCCAAACTTAACTGAAGTCTCCGCAGGATGCTGGCGCAGGCAGATGGGGCTGGAAGCCCCTGTGGGGCTGGCTCTTACACAGATCCAGGACACGCATTGGTGTCCGCTGAGTTTCCTTTCGGCAGCCGGAAATAGCGGGGGCTCACAGCCTTGTGGGGGGGCCCGTGGGGGATCGCGCAGCAGCCAGCCCGCCGGGGATCAGGGAGTGGCGCCAGGCTCGCTGCCGAAAAGGAAACTCCCCGGATTGGAGGAAAGCGACTCCCCGGATTTGAGGAAAGCGAAACTCCTCGTGCCGCTGACGCCCTGCCTCTCTTCTTCCTCCACAGCGGCCGAACCCTCCGCGGGCTGCGAGCGAAGCTCTGCGGTCTCTGCGCGGGGACCCTCCTTACACGGCAGCACAGCAGGGCAGCGGGTTCCCGAGGGTGGGTATTGCTGCTCCAGCTTCTCGCTGCCATCCTTCTCCCGAGGGTCTGCTCGCGGTGGGACTTGGCGGTTCAGATCAGCTTGGGCCATGGGGGCTCAGCGGGATCCCGTCAGGTCAGCCCAGCCCTTCGCAGTGGAGCCCGAGAGGCTCGAACCGCTCCCCACGGGCGGGGATGGGGTACGCGGGGGCAGGCTCGGATCCCTGGCCACGAGTGGAGGCTGTCGAGGGCTTGTCCTTAGCCCGGAGTAAAATGTTGTTTGGGGGCCTGGGGGCGGTGGGGGCATGATGTGGGGGAAGGCTGAGGGATGTCGGGCCGGGAGCGGAGCGGGCAGGTCCGGGCATATCCCGCGGCGGGCATGGCCGTGCGGCTGCTTCCCTCTAGCGGGGACCGGGGGCTCGGCCGCCGGCTGCGCCCATTCCCGCACCTCCCTCCCGCACGCCTCGGGCCGCCCCCGCCCCCGCAGCACGTGGTGCGGGCGGGACGCGCTTCCGGAGCGGCGGCGGAGCCGCATCGGAGAGAGGCGGCATCGGGTGAGGCGGCTGGGGAGCTCCGTGCCCCGGTCCCGGAGCGCGCGTGGGGTCCCCGGGACGGAACCAGGCAGGCCCCCCACGCGTGTCCGCACCCCCGCTGGCCGAGCGGATGGGCCCGCGGGGATCCCGCCCGGTCCCCGGGCAACCGTGGCGCCCGCGGGCACCGCTGCCGCATCCCCGCGGAGGTGGCCCCAGGGGATCTCGCTGTCCCCCCGCTCTGTTCTTGGGGTGGCCAGAGCTAGAATGGGGGGAAGGGGGTTGAGAACAAGCAGCCCAGCTGGGCCAGCCGCCATTCCACCGTGGCACACTGGAGCTCTGGCAGGGACACAGCATCCTGGGGCAGGCGCAGGGAGGCGCAAGGAAAAGGAAATGAGTGTTTTGGGGACTTGCATTAAACTTTATTCCATGCCCACAGCATAAGATTCTCTGACTCATAGCAATGGGAAGACCCAGGAAGGAGTCCGCTGGCACATCATCCCCTCGGGCGGCCACAACTGCCTCCAAAACTGCCCCTGCCGCACCACCACCTTCCACTTCGGCCACTTGGGCCAAGGCCACGACTGCAGGCAGCCGATCCCAATGTGCTCCAGCTGCCAAGGATACCACCCCCAGTCAGGGGCGGGGAAGAAAGGCAGATTCTGCTCAGCCAAGACCCACAGCATCCTATGGAGCCCGAGGAGATGCTGGGGACCAGAGCAGAGCACCTCCTAGGAATTCCTCTACAACCCAGAGGAAGCTGTCTGATGCCAAAGCAGCTGCTGGTCTGGCCAGACCTGACCCATGTCCGCAGAAGAAGCAGCCTGGGGCTGACCCAAGCAGAGCTTTGGACCGGTTCCTGCCCCCTGTGGAGAGCCAGGACATCCCACGGGTGGAGAAGGAGACACGGGGCCAGTGGAGCAACCCCAAGTGGTACGAGATGCGGGAGAACCGCATCACGGCCTCCGTGGCCTCCAAAATTGCCAACAGCAAGTTTGCCAACGGCAAGACAGATGAGGTGCCCCAGTCCTACCTGAAAGCTGTGGTGAATCCTGGCCCTGGGGTGCAGACCCCGGCCATGTCCTGGGGAATTCGCAATGAGAAGGTGGCCGTGCAGGCCTACGAGCAGAAGGCGAGGGCAGTGGGCAAGCCAGTGAAGGTGGAGGACTGTGGCCTCTTCATTCACCCAGACAAGAAGTGGCTTGCTGCCAGCCCAGATGGAGTCATCAAGGAGGAGACTACGGGGAAGGACCTGGGGCTGCTGGAGGTTAAGTGTCCCTACAAGCACAGGAACAGGACGGTGCGCGAGGCCTGCAAGGACAAGGACTTCTGCCTGGAGATGGATGGGGACTCCTATGCCCTGAAGAAGAATCATGGCTACTTCACCCAGGTCCAATGCCAGCTGGCAACAGCCGGCTTCGAGCGGGCTGACTTTGTGGTGCACACCAAAAAGGAGACGGCCGTAGTCCCAGTCCAGTTTGATGCTGAGTTCTGGAGGAAGACGGAGCCCAAGCTGGAGAAGTTTTACTCAGAGGCAGTGGTTCCCCACCTGGAGCAGAAGGCAGGTGGCTCTGCCTGGGCTAAGGAGGAGTAGACCCCTGACTACCTACTTCACCTAGATACTTGCTTGGCCGCATAAACCCAGCTTTGACCCCTAGCATAGAAATTACATCCTTGTTAGCTGCTGTTCCTGGACCATTCACAGCCTCAGGACTGAAATGTTGTACCAGCAGGACCCTGCTTGGTAAGGGTTCCCACAAACAGTGCCTTCTTCCTGCCCTAGGCAGGTCAGTGCTTGACCCTCAGAGCCTTCTTGCCCTGCCCCCCTCACTGCACCCCCCGTCTAACCTAACAGCATGCCTGGTGTAAGCTGGCACACCTCTGGATCTTCAGGGAAAGCCAGTGATATGTCTGTGTTGGAATTAAACAAGCCTGAAATAGACTTATTTTGTGGAGAAAACTGGAACCATTAGCACCTCAGTTGCTGTCAGGACTAAATCGTAACTGCACTCCAGAGTGGAGACAGAGGCAAGGTTTGTCAGAGCCCAAGAGCGAAACTCATCTAAACAGTGATGTGCCTTAAGCGTCAGAGCAACAGCATGTGGACACCTTCCCTCCCTGAGCCATCGGACCTGCTGCTTCTGTGGAATAACCTATGACATTCCCCATGAGATGGCTGCAGCCTCTGGATCAAGGTTCCCATTGAAGAAGGTTATCCCCCCCAAGCCATGCACATCCTGAGGACCTTTCTGTAGAGCCATCCCTGTGCACCTATGCAACAGTGTGGGGAGGTGGTTGTCACTCTGTTAAATAAAAGATCCACTGATCTGGTTGTTCCCTGTGATTTTTGCAGCTTGGGATTTCCTTGGGGGGGGTGTAGTGGGGCTGAGTGGGACCCCCACACCAGGTCCCCTCCCAGCCACAGCAGAAAGGAAGAAGGGGAGCACTCGGGTCCTGGAGGGACATGAGACCTAAGGTCACCGAACTATGCCAAGGCCACCACTGTTATGGCAAAAGTATTTATTATATACATAAGACTCCAGTCACACTCCACAGGGCAAGGACCAGAATTTGCTATAATACAAAGTAACTATAATACAAAGTAACTATAATACAAATTAACTATAATACAAAGTAACTATAAAAACATAAAGCACTTTTGGGGCCCAGGCTTTCCACAGGAGGAGAGAGGCACAGGGACGAGCCTGGGGGCTGCTGTGTGACAGGGGGCTGTCCCACACCCTCCTCCCAGCTGTGGTCCCACAGTAACCAGATGTGCAAGTAGGAAAGAACCCAGTTAAGAATTATAGTCATGGGGACTGGCAGGTAGGGGCTGAGCTCAGTGTCACCAGGACAGGAGTGGGGTCTGCATCCCCCAGGGAAAGTGCAGAAGGCACATGGGCAGGGCTCTTTGGAGGGGCTGTGAGGAGGAGGTGGGATCCAACAGCTAGTGCATGTGGGGCCCCAGGAGATCACAAACACTAACACACCACCCACAGGGATCATGGCTGGACCACCCTCCTCTCCCCCACACACCTCTGGGATAACTGAGCTCTGTGGCCAATGTGATCCTCAGGGAGGACACGTGTGGCAGCTTTCAGGAGTCAGAAGTGTGAGGGGGGCAGTCCGGCCCTGTGTCCCAGCCCCTCCCCTGCCAGTGCATTGATTGTCTTCAGGTTAAAAAGGGGCCCCCAGCCGTCCTGCTCTGCAGGAGCTTCAGTCAACGAGGCGCTTGCGGGGCACTGTCCGAGCTCGGTTGGAGCGGCGAATCTCCTGCTTGGCATCCCGGCATCGCTGGCAGATGAAAATGTCAGGCACATTGGATTTGCGGATCTTGGCACAAGAGAGATGGATCCAGGTAGCGCATTCATTACATTCGATCATGGGCCTCCCTGCAAAGGGCTTCATGCAGAAGCAAGTGATCAGATCCCAGGCATCGTCGTCTGGTCAGGGAGAGAGATACACTGGTCAGAAACCACACTACCACCTGCAGGTCTGGCTGTGACCAGACTAGCCAGTTCCTCTAGGTGTTAAATGGGACAGCCCACCACTCACCTTCTGCTTTGGTGTTGGGAACTTCTGCAAATTCGACTGCTAAAGTTGCAAAAGGGGAAAAAAAAAGAGAAAAAAAAAAAAGGAAGACCAGATGAGCAAGGCAACCCTACACCCCATTTCAGGTCTGCACCACCCACTCTACACAATAGAGCTGCCAAAGGGCAGGTCAGCTCCCTGCCCTCTGCTCTTCAGTCCTCCTCAGGTCCCAAAGGTACTCCCCTTGCTGGGAGAGGCTTGGGCCATCAACAATCCCTCCCTGTGGCCAGCATGAGTGGCTCCAGCTGAGGGAGGGACAACGCTTGGCACGGTCTACAGCACAACGGGGCCCTCTGCACTCCCTTTGACACTCACCACTGAGCTGGGAGGTCCCTCTGCTTGTGTCTTCCCCTTTGCTTTGGTCCAAAGTATTACAGGAACTGGGGCTTTTCCTCCCTCCGGAGAAGGGGTCATGCTCCTTTAGCTGAGGATCCTCTCCTGCTGGCTTCTCGGTCCCCTGCGCTCCATACATCCAGTCTTTCTCCTCCTTCATCGGCTCCTCCAGGAGGGAGTTGGGCTGAGGGTCCCCAGACAAGTTGGGGGAAGGCTCCAATAGCTCCTCTTTCACAGGAGACAGCTGTCCTGCCAGTGCAGCCAGCTGTTTCACCCCATCCTGCTCTGCCCCAAAGTCCTTCCAAGCACTCAGTGGCACCCTCTTCTTCACCTCCTGCTCCAGAATGCGTTTCTTTGCTGGTGGTTTCTTCCGTTTGATTTGCTGGGGCCGGACATTGTAGAAGCCAGTGGAAAAGACAGGGCTGCTCATAAGCAGGCCATTGTCCACTACTCCCCTGGCCACAGCATTCCTGCTCTTCCTACTGTCCATTGGGATGTGGCAGTCAGAAGAGTGAGATGAGGTCGAGCTATCACTGTCCTGAGTGCTCCCTGTGCTGTTCTGGGGACTCATACTGCCTCCATGGGTCCAGGGCACATACTACAAGAGGAGAAGATGCAGGATTAGCACGGGATACTGCAGCACAGACATTCAAGGTAAAGAGATGGAGGCTGGGGCTGGAGGATGACTGTCCAGATGTGTCTATCCAAACTTCAAGGCCAGGTTGGATGGGCACCTAGGCAATGTGATTTAGTGAGTGGGACCCCTGCCCACGGTGAGGGGTTGGAACTAGATGATCTCTATGGTCCCTTCAAACCCAAACCATTCTATAATTCTTTATGATTAAGAGCTGGGTCTCCACATGGCAAAGAATCCAGGGGAACCAGTATCTTTGTAGAGGAACACCCTGCAAGCCCACTTACCTCTTCAGGGTAGGGGATGTAGCCTGCATAAGCCAGAACGAAGGTGCAGAACTGGTTGAAATCCTCCACAGTTCTCCGTCGTTTCTGAAGCGGCTGCAACAAACACCACGAGTGGATTAAACTCCCAGGATATCTCAACCTGAGCCGATACCACAGCTGGTGCCGGCAGCAGCCATGGACTGCCTGGCAGTTTTACAAGCACAGAATATCGAGGTTACTCAAGCATCCATCTTTCCCGTAACCAATCTTCACATCATCTGCCGAGGCAGATGCAGCCCTTCCCCTTAAACCCAGATCGCGAGAGGGGGGGGAGTCGGCGGGATGGACACACACGACGACACCGTGACGACATGCCGGGACACCCAGAGCCCGGCAGCCGCCGGCAGAGCCTGACTCAGAGCCTCGGGGCCCCGCTACCGGGTTATCCACCACCCACGGGCGGTGACTCCGGGCCAGGGGACTCTCTCGGGGCAGCTGCCGGTGCTCTCGGGACTCGGTCCCGCGGGGGGAGCGGCGGGAGGGGCGGGCGCCGGCGGCAGCACCGGCGCCCCCCGGAACAACCGCGCACTCCGGCGGCCCCGGGGGGAGCCGGGGTCGGTCCGCAGCGCTGGCCCCGCGGCGGCGGCCGGCGATGGGAGGGGGTGTCGGGGGCGGCCCCCCCGCGCCGCCCGTCCCCGCGCCGGGCACCTGATGGCTCCCAAGATGGCGCCGCGCTGCCGGTCCTGCCCCGGCCGACCGGCCTGGGGGGGACCCCGCCCCCCGCACGGACCCCCTGAACCCGCGGCACCCGCGCCGCCACGGGACCCCCACACCCCCGCACCGGTGCGCAGCACCCCCGCTCCCCTTCACGCACACACGCGCGCACCCCGGCACCCCCGCAGCCCCCAGCACAGCCGGCCACACCGCCGCCCATCCACGGGGATCCCGAGTGCCGCCGCCGCGCCCCCCCGGGCAGCATCCCCCGCCCGTGCCCACAGCCGCCCCCCGAGGGCTCCTCTCCCACGCACAGCCCCCGCGGGCACACACGGTGCCGCTCCCCCCCCC
>NW_020884895.1:3143872-3186259 GCF_003945725.1 Corapipo altera | reverse complement strand
GCACGATCCGCTCCCCGCCGCCCAGCTCACCTCCTCGGGCGCCGGGGACGCGGGGCTGGGCACGGGGCTGCTCCCCGCCGAGCACGGCCCGCCGCGGGGGCAGGGCTCCGCCGGCTGCCCACCGGCGCTCATGCCGGTGCCGGTAGCAGCGCCGGTGCCGGTAGCAGTCCCGGTGCGGTGCGGTGCGGTGCCCGCCGCCGGTGGGAGCGAGGCTCGAGCGCCGCCCCGGCCGCAGGGGCGGGACCACCTGGTGGCGGGGAAGGCGGAGGCGGGGCCTCGCCCCGACCGTCCCGGTGCGGGGGGGTGCCGGTGAGTGTCCGCCCCTCCCGGTACCGAACACCGGAGCGCAGCCGGGCTGGACGCGCCCGGACCCGCCGCCGCCGCCAACGGCAACGCCGAAGCACCGCCCACCGCCCGCGCGGGGTCGCGGCTCATGGAATGTTGAGGCTCGGGGGGGAACACCGCGCTCGAACGGTCCCCGCGCGCCCCCGGGGGCGGGGCGGCACCCACCACACCGGGGGGCTCCGTCCGACCTGGCCCGGAACAACTCCGGGGATGGGGCACCCATAGCTGCTCTGGGAAACCTGTGCCACCGCCTCGCCACACTCCTAGGGAAGTCTTCCTAATATCCAACCTGAATGTCCTCCTTTGCAGTTTAAAGCCATTCATCCTTGTCCTATGACTATGTGCCTGTATAAAAACTCCCTCACCTCTTTTCTAAATATTTCAATAGCAAAATCCAGTCCAGAAATTGCATTTTCCTATTACTGGATGAGGATAGGCACCCCATGAGCAGGGACATAGGTAAGGCAGAGATGTTTAACACTTTCTTCCATTCAGTCTTCAACACCAATGATGGGCTTTGGGAGTCCCTGAGCTGGAGGACCATCCATGACTGTGAGAATGATAAACTCCTAGTCAAGCCCAAACTCATGCAGGATCTTCTTCTCCAGCTGGATCCCTTTATAGGGATGGCCTATGGGGCCTTATTGGATTCATCCAAGAGTACTCAAAGAGCTGCTGGATGCCATCATGAGACCTCTCTCGGTAATTTTTGAACTGCTCTGGGAATCTGGAGAGGTGCCAGTTGACTGGAAACGGGCAAACGCTGTCCCAGTTTTCAAGAAACGTAACAGGGATGATCCTGGTGCCTGGTAAAATTATGGAGAAGATTATTCTGAGAGTTTTTGAAATACAGCTGAAGAACAGTGCAGGCATGGGTCCCAGCTAGCACAGGTTCATAAGGACCATGAAAGTCCTGCTTAATTTCCTTTTAGGACAAGGTGACCCATGTAGTTGATCAAAGGAGGCCTTGACACAAAAAGATGTAACTTATTTGGATTTCAGTGAAGCTTTAGATACTGTCCCTCCAAGGATCCTTCTGGACAAAATGTCCAGCACACAGCTGGATAAACACCTCATGCAATGGGTGAGCAACTGTCTAACAGATCAGCTGCAAAGGGTAATAGTGAATGGGTGACAACAGACTGGCAACTTGTCACTAGTGGGGTTCTGCAGGACACAATTTTAAGGCCAATGCTCTTCAACATCTTCATAAACAACATGGATGCAGGACTTGAAGGTACACAGAGTTTGCCAATGATGCCTCTTGTATTTGAAGTAAGGCAGCCTAGTCAGCAGGCTCCCCTGATCAGTCAGCCTATAGCAGACCCTGACCACAGGGGGTCTTTGGCCGGTCCAGTCCTTGTTTTTTATCCACAGACTCTCAACCTGTTCATGGCTGTTACTCAGAGGCAGCTCTTCACAGTCTGTCCCTTCCTTAACACAGAGCCCAACAGCCCTGCCCCTCCTTCCCAGCCTCTTTTGAAAGCTTGTAGCCCTCCATTGCAGTGTTCCAGTTTTATGATGCATCCTATCATGTTTCTGTGATAGCAATTAGGTCAGTTTTCTAGTTGCACCACCATTTCCAACTCCTCTTGCTTGTTACCCATGCTGTGTGCATTGGGGTAGAGACACTTCAGGGAGGCTATCAGCTTCTTCACCTCTTGGGAGAAGCCCTCCCTAATAATTCCTTTGCGACAATTTATAGGTATTACCCGGTTGCTTCCTAAAGTGTTAAGTGTTTCCTGGTTCCTCTCAGGCACTCAGAAGTACCTCCCCTTACCCTGCTAAATCTAGTTTAAAGCTCTATCCCCTCCTCTTGCTCACTTCACACAGCCATCAAACAACAACTGGATCCTGGACACTCCAGAGCTGACACTGGACCCCAGTGGCTTGCCCCCCAAGGTGGCACCTCAATGGCCTGTGGCACTCCAATGACCAGTGGCACACTGTCACAGCTCCACACAACCCACCCCAGCTAGTGGCCTCCCCTGTACCACAGAGCTGCCATTTAATTTGGAAAGAATCATCTGGAAAGCATCTCCCGCTGGGCAACCTTGCCCTTCGAGCAGCAGCAAGACAACCTCCCCCTCACCCCTGCCAAACAAAGCCCCACAGCCCCCCAGTGAAAGGAGAGCATTGCACCCACTGCGTCCTGGGTTTATTTACACCACAACCTCCGTGTGGGTGGGCAGGGAGGGATGCTGGACAGCCCATCCCCTGGGCCGGTTCAAAGGCAAGGCAGGCGAGGCGGTATCGGCAGCAGCACAGGGAAAGGAACAGGGAGCAGGGCCTGGGTGAACCAGGCTCTGGCTCCCTCGGCACTACAGACGCAAGCGAGCCCCAGCAACAGGGGGCTGGGGAAGAGGCGGGGTCACTTTTAGCAGCAAAGGCCTCATTTCCCTCCAAGGCAGCAGGGAGGACAGTGGCATGTGATGGAGCCGGACTAGTGTTCAGGCAGTTAAACAAAAAAACAAAAAGAAAAAGGCAGAGGGCGAAGCGAAGAAAGACGGAGAACAGCTCCTTTCCTGCCCTCCAGAGCACAGAGTTAAACCAGGGTAGGGATGCGACACCGCCTTCCCTCCTCTCGGCAGAGCAGCAGCTCCAGGCACAGCCTTCCCAGTGTGCCCAGGGCTGGGCACAGCCCTGGCCAGAGGCAGAGTCCCCAGCGTGCCCCTGGCCACGCACAGCACCAGGCTCCTGCTCCCACGCTGTCCTTTCGCCCAGCCCTGGGAGGGGAGAGCAGTTCAGGTGGCAGTTTGATGGCATGGCTGACAGTCCATGTGGGCAGCAGCGTCCTCAGCGCTCTGCCAGGCACAGTTGGGATGGATGCCGAGGTGGCTGAGCTTTGCCCTCCAGCCCCCGGCGCAGTCCGGCTCCCGCCTCCCTTATAGGAAACCTTCCTTCCGGAACTGCTCCTTCAGGATGTCTCTGTACTGGTCAAAGCCACCCTCGATGCGGGTCACGGTGGCGTTCTCACACACCCACAGCTCCTGGCACACCAGGCGGATGAAACGCTCGTCATGTGACACCAGGATTATACCACCCTGCCAACACAATAGGGAGAAAAACGGGAACTTAGTGGACCACAACCCAGGGCTCAGGGACGGTGGCATGGAGATCCTGTGCCCCTGTCCAGCTCGTGCCCAGCACTTCAGGATTCAATCCACTTCAGGGAAAACTGAACAGTATTTCACTGGCAGGGACCTCACTGCAGCCTTTTCTTCCTTCAGGGGGACAGACAGATCATGTAAAAATGAGGCATGTGCAGCAGGAACATATTTAGTCTCCACTCTTGGAAGGTAAGTGCAAGTTTTGTTACTGGCTCTCCAGGTCTCAGACAACTTCAAGGATGGAGAATCCATGCAAAGTCAGTAACACTGAAAAGGTGTCTGGCTAAGGCCCCGAGCAACCTCAGCTAAGCTTTTCTTTCACAGGAAAACTGCTCCAACTTGAGCAACAACCACTGATATCCAGGGTGATCACAGTGGTATCTGGAGCCTGAGTCTTTGGAGATCAGCCATAAAACGTGCCTAAGAAAGATCTGAGCAGCACCAAGGCAGGGTTGAGAGCTGCACACAGCATGTGATAAAGTCACAGAGTGTAGGTGGCTGGTCAGGATGGGGGACAAGATGCTCTCCGGGCTGCTGTTGCCTCTCTCAGCCAAAGCCAGCAAGTAAAACCAACCACCAGGATGGACAGCTAAGGCAGAAATGTGACGGATTTCCCAAATTTTGTCCTAGACTAGTCGCCACTGCTGTTGACCATCCACCTCTCACTGAGATTCCAAGTACCTTGAGCTGGAGGCTGCAGGAAGTGTTAGAAAAACGGATCTTACTGGGACAACCTTACCCGGAACTTATTCAGTGCCTTTGCCAGTGCCTCAATGGTCTCCATGTCCAGGTGATTTGTCGGCTCATCCAGAATGTAGAAGTTTGGACTGGAAGAGAAGGCAGCTCTGAAGATGCACTGAACAGGCTTGGGCTTGGTCCACACCCCAACTGCTGCTTTAACCACTTAGAGCCACAGCCACTGGCATGTGCCTGGCTCCAGAATCAGGGTTGCCCAGCTCCAGGGACACATCTCATCCTGAGCCCGAAGCAGTGGGAGAAAACCACCTGCCTCCTTCCACACCATCCCCCCATCCTCCCAGGGTGACAACCTCCCTCCCCATAAAACCCCCCAAGAACAAGGCTTCCGTGGGATAGCAGAAAGTCCCTGAATGCCTGCCTTCCTCCCAGTGAAGAAGACTCCAGGGATGAAGCCATGCAATAACTAACGGTATTTGGGAGAAAATTACCAGGGCATCGTCATCTGGGCAAAGGCCACGCGACTCTTCTGCCCCCCGGACAGGCTGGCCACAGGACGCAGGGCCAGCTCCCCCGAGATGCCGTAGCTCCCCAGCTGATGCCGGTATTCCTCCTCTGTCTTCCCTGCAGGATCATGTCACAACACAGCTATGGCACAACTAGCATGACACAGAGCCCTCGGTGCTGAGCTCACGCAGCTGGGCAGCCTGTGCCAGACCAGCACGACAGGAGGAATTCAGCAGCACTTCCAGGCAATTCCCTCCCAAGCAGGGGGTTTGTGGGCATCTCCAAAACTCACCTGGGAACTTTCTTGCCAGTAGTTCTACAGCACTGATGTTCAAGTCCAGTTGATCCACATGGTGCTGGCTGAAATAACCGATCTTTAGGTTTCTGCAAAATAAGAAGGATTGGGAGATGGTACCAGGCCCTGCAACCACGGCACTGGCAGTTGCAGCTACTGAAGAGGGGTCACATGTGTGGGTGTGCTGGACCCAACCCCATTGCTCGGGCAGCCATCACTCCAAAGCACAGCCCAGGAGCCCTCCAGCTGCACCATCCCTCCCAAGCCCCCCGTCCTTCCTCCCAGGTACCTGTGAGCATGTCTGATCCCTCTGACTGGTGCCAGCTCCCCCATTAAGATCTTTAGCATGGTTGACTTGCCAGCTCCATTTTCCCCAACCTAGAGAAGAAGCAGCAGCATTGGAGAACGTGAAACCCGTGAAGGTACTTTGGAGAGGGGAGCAGCAATCAGGGAATTTCATCTCTCATGGATGATGAGGGGGAGCAGGATGGGAGCATAACCAGTGACTCCAGCTAGCAGGAAGCTGCATTTCTATCACAGATGAGCAGCACGGGCAGCAGTGTCAGGAGGTATTCCCCCCTCACCCTCGAGCCTAAGGATTTCCTGGTCCAGCCTCAGCTGCAAGCACACAGCATCTCTGCTGCCCCATCCAATGTAGCCCCCACTTGATGCTGCTGTCAGCTGACAGGGAATTACAGGGAAGATGGACCCAGTCTCTCCTCAGAGACACACAGTGAAAGGATGAAGGACAATGGGCACAAATCACAAATTCTAACTGGTACTAGGAAAAATGTTCCAATGTTCCTCAAAATAAGGGTGATCAAATGCTGCAACAGGACCCAGAAGAATGGGAGAAATAGTCCTCCCCAGAGACATCCAGAATTCAACTGGACAAGGACCTGAGCAACCTGATCTAACATCAAAGCTGTCCCTGCTTTGAGCAGGGACCTCTCAGGGTCCCTTGCAGCTGCCATTATTCTGCAATACCACATACCACACAGATACGGGACTCCAGGTCAGCAGAGACGGAGAGGGAACGGAAGATGTAGTGACTTGGCTCGTAATAGAAGTCTACTTCATCTAGCTGCAGGATTGGGGGGGAGAACTTCTCAAAGCCATCGGGGAACCTGGGAAGGCAGGAAGAGGTGAGAGATGGTCAGGAACCTCCCAGACCCTGTTCCTAGCCCTCCTTGGGTAACCTCTGCAACCCTCCAGGTGACAAGGAGGGATCCCTACCACGCGGGGCCTCTAAGAAGGATGGTCACGAGAAGGAGACAAAGACCTGCAGCCTTGGCCCCAGGAGCAAACCCAGCCTGAAAGCAGGGGCCTGTCTGGGCTCCCTGTCAGAGTAAGGCTGGACCACACAAAGGGATGGTTGTCCCAGCTGGGACAGGACCAAGAAGAAGTTCATGTCAAAAATAGAGCCAGCACCCTCCAAGCAAGGGCTCAGGTGACACTTACTTCATGATCACCTCAGATTCCTTGTCCACAGGTTTCAGCTCTGGCCTGCAAAAGGAGGATACACATAACCAAGGTGCCTTGAATGAGGGTCTGCTCCCACACCAGAAGTCCAGGTAGAGTCTTCAGCTCTGTGACACCTCATTCCAGCCTCTATACCAGAGACAAGCGCTTAAAGCCCATACCACAACTCTATCTGCCAAGCACCCTGGGATCCTCTGTTTCTTCCCACTAGCACTGCCCCTCCCTGACCTCCAGAGAGGACAGCCACTCACAGCTTCTCCAACAGCTTGAGCTTGCTCTGGACTTGGGATGCCCGGTTGGCATTGTAGCGAAAGCGGTCGATGAAAACCTGCAAGAGAGAAAAGCATCAGAGAGCTCCAATCCCCTTCAGCACCAGCCACCCTGCTTCGCTGCCAAACCTCCTGCAGCAATACAACCACAGGTCTAAAAGGAGAAAGGCACAAGAAGAAGAAGAATGCCCCAACTCTACTGGCTTCTCCCAGTACCTGGATGTGCTCACGGTACTGCTGCTGGGCTTCATACTCTCGCTGCTGGTTCTTCAGCCGCTCCTCCTTGATCTTCATGAAGTTCTCAAAGTCCCCGCGGTACGTGTCCAGCCGCTGCGAGTGCAGGTGGATGATGTCCGTGGCCACCGCATTCAGGAAGTTCCTGTCGTGGGACACCACGAGGATGGTCGACTGCCAAGTCTGGAGGAGACAGCGAGAGGGAGGCCTGAGCACCATCGACCAGAGCACAGGGGTTGGTCCCACCACCCAGCCAGGTGAGACACCAGTCTGGAGGACGTCTCCATTCCTCCCCCTTGCTTTGTATCAAGGCCCCCCATCCTCCCCTACCTGCAGGTAGGTCTCCAGCCACAAAATAGCCCTCACGTCCAGCATGTTTGTGGGCTCTGAGGGAAGGGAAAGAGGCACTGAAGTCAGGAGAGATGGGGATGGCTGGATAATGCTTTTTTCCCCAGAGGAAAGGTTATGATCAGTGTTGAGGAGAAAGAGAGGCTGAATGGGGACCTTCCCTGCAGCTCAGGGGACTCTTGTGTAGGGTGTGATGGGGTGTGGGTACCAGGGGCTGAGGCTCAGGCAGGGATACTCCCCCCACTCCATACTGGTACCCAGACCCTGGTGCCCCACACCAGCATCTCACCCAGATCTCCCACCCAAGCTGGGGACTGCCCCCAGCATGGACTGGCAGCCAGAGCACAACTCAGTGAGGGAAAGGGAACAGCACTTGGGACAAGATGACACATACACCACCTGGCTGGGGCACGAATAGGGCTCTGCTGAGTGCAGTGAGAGCAGCTGCCCAAGCAGACTTCCCCGTGCCAGTGGAGCATCCCACTGTGCTGCCAGGCCTGCCCGTCACATGGGGCTATTTTGGGCAGGCAGCTAAAGGCCATGGCATGTTCCCAACCCCAACAAGGGCACAGGCAGGTCCCACAGTGGTGTCAGAGGGGACTTGCAGTATCAACTTACCATCCAGTAGAAGGAGATCTGGCCTAGGGAAAAGAAGACATGGGATCAGAAGCAGAAAGAGCATAGGGCCAGTTCAGTGTCTCACCACACACAGAGCTGTGATGCCTCCAATGGCCCCAATCCGAGAGCCTGAGTTGAGAGGACCCCCAGGCAGCACCCCTGCACCTCACAGCATGGACAGCAAAGAGGCTTAACCCCATAGCATGAAGGCCTGGACACCAACCTGGCAAACAGGGCTCTGGCTAAGGCCAGTCTCATTCTCCAGCCTCCAGAAAACTCTCTGAGAAGAGAAGAAAATGCAGAGAGGGGTTACTGTTCAATGCAGAACCACTGTGTTTGCCTGTCTGCCAGCCTTTCCCAAGGCTCTTTTGGCTCTGTTGTCATCCAGAGGCAGCTTGTCCCTGCAGGTATCTCGGGCACAGCACGAGATCTGCGGTCCAGGAGGAAGGTGATTTGGCAACCCCCAGGGCAGGATGGGCCCTGGATGGGCAGGGATAGACCCTTGTTCTCCTTTACAGCCACAGCAGTGCCTGAGGGCTCACTTGGAACACCTCCCCAGACCCATTTCTGGCTTGATACCCAGAGTTTAGCAACTCACTTGGTTGTCTGTTGTTGCATCTTTGCATTAAAGCCCAGCCCAGCAAGAATGACAGACGCCCTGGGGAAAAGGGGAGACAATTGGAATCCAGGTACAGCATCCAACAGCAGAGCACAGTCCAAGGTCTCACCCACCAAGGGAACTCTGCTGCACAGCTTAAAGCTGTTCCAGTGCAGGAAAACTTCCCTACACACTCAAGAGCAGCACTTGACTGGGAAATGGAGCCTAGTGGGGCACAGCATCTTCATGAAGTACCAGGAGATTTGCAAGGATTTTTCAGCTCTTTGGCCAGGAAGAGAGTCTCACTATCACCAACATCCTAAAAACATCCCCCAGAAACCAGGAACCTAGGGAGGTCCAAGAGGAGCAGCAGCAACAATGCAAGCCATTTGGGGTAAAAAAAATCCCTCCAGCTTCAGGGGGAAGCTCAACTACTCCTAACCCAGCAGAGCTGTGGTACAGAAGAGACAAGAAAAGGCAGTAGGGAGAGCCCCATCCCCACACTCTGGATCCCAGGGCCATAGTATCACCCTTCCATACCCCAAACCACTATTCAGCTCTGGCCATGCCAACAGACAGTGATGCCCACGGGGCCGTCTCACCTCGCTGGGGCCTTGTCTGCCTCAATCTCCTCCAGCTTTGCGTAGATTTCTGATAGTCTGGCACCTTCTGTCCCTTCTCCCCTGGAGCAGAACAAAGAGGAATGTGTGGGACTCACCAGGTTAGAGTTTGAGTGCTGGGGGAGGCTGATCTTTCCAGGCAGGACTAAGGTGGGCAAGATGCAGCCCATCCTCACCAGAGCCCTTAATTGGAAGGGAGAGACCTTACAACGAGACCTCGTGGTGAAGAGGCCACAGAAGGGCTGTAAATCCAGCGGTGACACCTCACCTGCCAGCGTTGATCTTGGCCGTCAGGTCCCCCTCCTCCCGCAGGAGGCTCTCGCGAGTGGTGTCGCACTCCAGCACACTCTGCAGTGCCGGTGTCTCATCCCCTGCCACCTCCTGCTCCACGTGCAGGATGCTGATGTGGGAGGGGATGCGCAGGCTCTGGCTGGCGATCATCTTCAGCAGCGTGGTCTTCCCCAGCCCGTTCCTGCCCACCAGCCCGTAGCGCCGTCCAAAGGCCAGGTTCAGGTCTGCTCCGGTCAGCAGGACACTAAAGTAAGAGAACAGGCAGGTCTGGGGTCAGACTGACCCACAGAGAGAAGATAACCAGAGCCACCTGCCCTGATGGGGGCATTTCAGGCTGTGCTGAAGCCAAGTAACCATTACAGGCTTCTCCTGCCCAAAGGCAAAGGGGTCAGTGCCCACCTTGCTTCCTGATCTTTCTCACACCCTCTGTAATTTCTCAACTGCTCTCTAATCCAGTCTCAATCCCCAAAATCCCAGCCAGGATCTGTCCCACCTCCCCACCCACACTCACCGCTCACCGAAGGACACATCGAAGTTCTCGATACGCACATCATACGACTTGTTCTTGCCTGATGATTCCATGCGAGTCTCCTTCTTGCTGGAAGCTTGGCTGGCAGATGCCTCCTCAAGGACTCTGCAAGCCAGCAGAAGATAGAGAGGGGGCTCAACAGGAAAGCTTTGGTACAGCCAGATCCCAGCCCTGCTCAGCAGAACGGGATGGGGACGTTGGAGTCACCCTCCATACTCACAGAGGGCCAGATGACTTCAGGGAATCCCGCTCCAGCCTCTTGTCCTGCTTGGCTTTCAACCTGGCTTCTGCCTTCTCCAGTTTCTTGGCATTCACCATCTGGGACACAGAACAGAGTATGAAGAGAGAGCGTCTTCAGCAAAAGCCCAGCTCTGGGAGAAAAGAGATCAATCAACCTCTTAAGCCTGAAAGAAAGGGAGTGAGGTAGGACAGGGAAACTGGGAAAGATTCAAGCATATTTTCAGGAGGCTAATCAGGCTAAAAAACCACTTCAGGAATAAAGTCCTAAATCAACTGCTCATACAAAAGTTCTGCCTCAGCAAGGCAGGGGGTTTGGCCGAACCTATCATACGTCCCATTTCTGTAGTTCCAGGAACCTGGATCAGCCAAGTCGCTCCAATAGCAGCAACCTGCTATCCCAGTGCCTCCTCTGGTACACTCTGCACCCACCCTCAAAGAGCACCACAAGGTGTTTCCCTTCCCAACACATTAAACTTTAGCCAGTTTGGAACAAACTCTTGTGCAGTGGATCAGAGATAAAAAACATTTAATTAACCCTGAAGGCAAGAAGGCGCCAAGTGTTTTAACCTGGCCTCTGGTCTTGGCCAGGCTCTCAGCCCACTCCAGCTTATTCCTGCATCGAGTCAAATATTTGTGGCTGACCAAGAACACTCCTAGATATTTCTAGGCAACTCTGCAGCCACCGGAGCATGTTACAGACCTGTGTGCCAGACTGAAGAGTGCCTTGTTACTGGAGCTCCTGGACCCCACACTTACAGGAGAGATTGAGTCACTCTGTAAACCATAACCAGCTCCCTGAATTTCCCAGTAAAACATGTCCTCCAAAACTTGACAGCCCTCCCAAGGCCTTCTCTGAATCGTCTCCTATTTTTCTGAAGATTATTTTTTGAGTTGCAGACACAAGAGCCAGAAAGTGAACCCAGCAGCAACACTCTGGTGCCAAAACCAGCCACAGCTGCCAGCTTTTACTTAAAACTCCCGTTCAGACATGTGGGGATAATGTCAGGTCTCAGTCTCCAAGCAAGGGATTCTCATTCTCAACACGTTAACCCATGGAAAGGAGAGCTCTGTGAGGGACCAGCCTGGTAGAGAGACTGCCCACCCTGTACAGCTCCCTGCTTTGCAGATGCACAACTGCACCTCACCCGCACTCAAACTTTGGCACATCCAACACAGATGGCAAGCCAGACTGTTCCTGAGAAGCTGCGCATTCCATTGATAGAGATGTCCCAATTTCCTTCAGGTCATTGAGTGTAACTGCTTTCAAACCTCTCTACTCCTGATCTTATTTGTCAAAGCACAACAACCTACAGCTGTTTCTAAAGCTGGGCTTACAACCTCTCCTGCAGCAGCTCTCAGTCAACTCCTCACCTGTAACATCTCCACATTCTGTCACTAGCCAGGACTTTATCTCTCATTGAATATTCAAGGTGTCATCCTGGGACATTCTATTTTCTCAATCAAAGGCCTTGCTGCAGGAACCAAAGATCCTTGTGAAAGTCAGAGAAGATGCACCCTTAGCACCACCACTACATCAACTATGCTTTGAACCTCATTAAGAAATTACAGCAAAATAGATCTTGTCAAATTAATAAGCTCCTGTTGATAATAACACCTGTTGAGCCCCTTCACCAGACTAAGGTCAAGAGATTCTCAAACTACAGAGAGCCTGATAAGGAAGAGCAGTAACCCCTGCAGCTGTGCCCCTAACCAGCACCAGCCTGTCCCCATTGCTTTCCAAGGGAGAGGTGACCAGAGCAGGGCAGGGCACCTGCAGCCCCACCTGTCAGATGCTCCCATGAGGGCACAGCCCTCACTTACCGAGGTCTGGCCTCTCTTCAGCAGCAGCCCCGGCAGCAGGTCTGCACTGGTGTCACCTGCAAGGAGATGTTTAGGTTGGTGACCTCATGTGTCAGGGAGGCTCCACAAAGCACTGCCTTAATGGCAGCCCAAGCCCAGGCACGAATGATCCCTCTCCCAACAGAAAAGGGGGAGCAAAGGGCATCTCTAGTCCTTCACCTCAGGTTACCCCACAGGCACTGCTGCCCACAGCTCAGCAGCAGGATGAGAGAGGGGTGCACATGTGAGTGGTGCCCGAGCTCTACTCCCCAAGGGCAGGTGTGCACACCCGAAGCCCCGAACCACTCTGAGCCCCGGGCATCCTGATGGCAGGGCGGGAGTCACTCACCATATCCATCGGTGATCTGGGAGAGCTGAATGGGGGCGTCCAGCAGCACCTGGCTGCAGCGCTGGGCTTGGCCCTCATCCCTGCGGAGAGAAGGAGGAGGGTGAGTGGGGGGAGCGGGGTGAGGGGGTGTGCGGGGGGCCGGGCGCCCTTACAGCTGCAGGGTGTTGAAGAGGCGCTGGCAGATCTCCCGGATGGCGCCGTCGTCCTTGGTGTCCTGCGACACCTCCCGCAGCAGTTCGCCCACCGCCTCCTCCAGCTCCTCCACAGACTCGAAGTCCGCCCCGCCGCCGTGCAGGATCCCTGCGGGCACACAGCGCCGGCGCTATCGCGACAGGTGGCACCCGCCCGCTCCATCCTTCCCTGTCCCTCCCCGGCCGCCCGTCGCGACGCGGGCGCTGTCGCCACAGCGCGGAGGTGTCGCGACACGCGGCGGGGCGGGAGGCCGAGCCGCGGCGGGCAGGTGGGCGGCGCTCACCCGTCACGTAGGCGAACAGCTCTCCGTCCAGGTCGGGGAACTCGGAGCGGAGGATGTCGGCGTAGGACGCCATGGCGGGGCGGGCCCGGCCCGCGGAGCCGCCGCCGCTCGTACCGGAAGGGCCGGCGCGCGCTGCCGGGAAGAAGGGAGGTGGCCGCCATGGCGCGGGGGCCGACGGGAGATGTAGTCCTGATCTGACGCGCATGCGCAGTGTGGCGGCCGGGGGGTCCCGCTGCCACTTGCTGGGACAGCAGCAGCAGGAGCGATGGGAGCGATGGGAGCGATGGACCGGGGGCGAGCGGAATGGCCCATCACGGGACCAGAGGCCGCTCAGCCTCTGCTTGTCCTGTCTCAGAGGGAAAGAGGCTTGGGGAGGGGTTTTTTGTTGGGTTTTTTTGTGTGTGTTTTTTGTTTTGTTTTGTTCTGGCTTTTCCCCCCCCACTTTTAAAATCAGAGTTTCTGCTCTCAAACCACGGTCACGACACTGCTGGTTGGGGTTTGGGTTGGATTTTGTCTCTCCAGGTATGAGCAGTCGGACACCCTCATCTGTTCACAAACTGAAGGCCGAGGGGCTGAGCCAAGGGCCAGGTGCAGCTGGTACCCTCAGCTACCAGGCACGGTGCCTGCCTTGGCCCTCAACACAAAAAACAAGTTAAAAGGGAAAACTGCTTCGAGTTTGTTCACAAGGAAAGGTCACCAAGGTTCATTTAAGCCTGGCTTACAGGGGGCTGGGCACACCTCACCAAGAGTTCAGTTCATCCCAGCTGCAGCCCCAGGAAAGCCCAGAGCACCGTCCTTTCCCCAGGGAGCTGCAGCATTGGTACACAGCTGGAAACAAACATCACTTGTCCTTTTCACCTACTTTGCAGTTCCTTTCCAACCCCCAGGCAGCCCCGGACGGGGGAAGAAGCACAAGCAAGCCCTGAGACACTGTGGCACAGCCCAGGGAACTGCCCCAGCTCTTACAGCACCAGTCCCAAACAGCAGTGCAGGCAGCCTTCTCCATTCTACATACTTTATTAGATTCAGAGCTGGACAAATCACAAAGTGTACAAAATGGAGACCACACTACCAGAAGCAGGATTGTGGGTAGCAGCAGCATTCCTATGGCCCAGAAGCGTTTGGTAGAAGTGTAGAGAGGGCAGGCTGGGGCAGGGGGCTCTTACCGCCAACTGCATTTGAGATTCCCCAAGGACAGACCCTGTTCACATCCTGACAGAGCTCAGGTGACCCACGATCCCTGGGACAGCAGGGCCACATCTCCAATTTGTTTGGAAAAGACAGACTGGCTCAAGCCAGCAGTGGGTGGGGGTAAATGCTCCAAGGACCTGAAATGCTGTGCCACCCACATACACACCAGCAAGAGCCTAAACCCTCATCCTTTTTGGTCACAAACCTTCCATGGCAGGACTCTATACTGACGACTTTGCAAGAAGTAAGGTGGTGGTGGTGGTACCTGGTGAGCCCACCATCTCCTGTGGTGAGGGCCCAACAAACTCACCACCCCAGGCATCTCAGACTGGCCAGCAACATCTACCACAACAGCAATAGCTAGTACAGAAGCCAGGGTAACTTCAACTCAGATTTGTCCAGTCTATGTTTAGGTCTATTCTACGAGTACATATGCACAAGAACTTCAAAAATACTAGGATATGATGCAAGTAGTGAGACACCAACAGAAGAGGAGTTTAATGGTGGACGTTCCCTAGAAAGATCACAAGAGGATGGGAGTTAGACTAGCCCTTGCCCACCCTGGGACGGGCAGCAGGATGCTGCTGCACCTCTGCACACGACTGGGTTCTGAACTTCATCTGCAGCATGGGTGGTAACTGAGCACAGGCAGGCGAGTCCGCTCCCGGGGTGAGCCACAGGGTCTTTCAATCTGCATCGAGGGGCCAGGCAGACGTTTCTCTGAATGTAGCTGAAGACCGAGGAGAGGCGGAGCATGGCTTGGAGAAGAGGGAGCCCGCCAGCCTGCTGGGGCTAGCATCTGGTCTCGTAGATCCCGCTCCTGCCGATGTACCTCACCCATTTTATCACATCGTGGTCACTGTAGTTCAGCTTTGGCTCAAAGACTTTCAGGTAGCGCACCTTCAGCCCAGAGGGTGCAAACGGGACCTATTAAGAGAGGGAGAGGTAACAGAGAGCATTGGAACGGGGGTAGGATGCTCTCCGTGCACGAATGCCAGAAGGCCCCTGGGCTATGCATCTAGAAATGGACACCAAGAGCCACTGTTCCCTTCCCTACTCCCTGCATGCGTGGTGTCAGACTGTAGTAGCTCTAAGGGCAATTTTCTTCCATTAGCTTTGCCACCTGGCTGACCTCATGCTAGGAAGACTCACCTGTCAGCCTGGGATAGTGAACACTCAAACCCATGTAACTCCCAGAAGGGACTGACTAAGCTTCTTTGAGGTTAGGTGCATCCTGGAAGACAGGCTGGGACTCACCTCAAAGTTCATGGAGATGGGAGGCCGAGCCCACTTCTTCTTGTCATTGGTGGGCAGCAGTTCGATCTCCGCACTGATCTGGGATTCCTTCATTCCAGCCATCCGTTTTATCCTATCAGAGAAAGCCCAGAAGTGAGAAGGTGCCCGAGTTCATTGTTCCCTTTGCTACACATGCTCAGGGCAGATAGGAGCACTAAAGAGACTGCCCCTCCAAGCCCTACCCACCCCTAACATGCTCACTCACTTCCAGACGATGGCATTCTCACTGGCCTTGTACTTCGCCTTCCCTTTCATACAGATGACTTGCACTCCACTGGTATTGAGGGGTGTTGGGATCCGGACCTGGAAAGTAGAGTCTGGTGAGCAGGGGCGAGCAGACTGCAGCCTGGGCACTCTGTGCAGTCTCACACTGTCTGTCCTAGACCCCTTGGCCTTCTCTCTCCTATCTTAGGGCCCAGAAAACATCACCTATCAACAGCATCCTAGGTTAGTCCTCCGGTTTCTTGCTTTGAAGTAAAGGTTCAAACGCACTTTTCATAATCCACAACAGACAGTAAGGAACAGGGCAGAGCCCTCTAGGCTGCAGGAAACCTGGCTAATGTTGGGCAGATGAGCTCAGGAAGGATGCCAGGCTGGCCATGGCATTGCACCAGGCTCTGGACAGCCCAGCCTTGCAGCAGTGAGCCTTTCCCAGATGGGAACTAACCTGCAAGGCCATCCTCAGCCTGTCTTACACAGCTCACAGCCTGCTGCCTGTCTGACATACCATCGGATCATGCAGACAGAAGAATATAAAATTTTATAGTGGCTGAGAGAGTAAGTGAACAGTTGCTGCAGAGAATGAGGCCCCTGCCAAGGTGGCTGTGCAAATGAAAACAGCTTCTACCTTCCTACTCTATGGCAGCTCCCTTCCACAGCACAGCAACATCACACAGCTGGTGGGACACTCAGTTCACTCTTTTAGCCCTGTACAAGCTTGAAGACTCATTTGTGAAGACTCCGCTGCTGGGGGCATAAACTAGTGGCATGACTGCCAGGCACAAGAGACGACAGGTTTTTATTATCTTACCTCTATCTTCTGGGCCAGCAAGGAAGGTTTGAAATTTGATTTGATCACCACCTTCACTTCCAGTTTGGTCCGACCCACCTCCCGCACCAGCGGGATCACACGGAAGGGAAGGATGATGTCCTTAGTGGTTCGGTATCTGTAGGGATGGAAGCTACAGTGAACTCTCAGGAGAAGTTAATGCCCTCATGGTCTCAAATTGTATCACCTTCAAAAAGAAACAGTCTCTGCACACAGCAAACAGCTTAGAAACATCGGCCAAAAAGGGAACTATCCCAGAAGGAAGCAGCAGTAGGATTTGTGCTGCCATAGGGCAACAATGGTTTCTTGAGTCTCAAGTTTTATATCTCGTTCCTACCAATGGCCCTGTTCAAAGACACCAGTTTCAAATACTAAAAAAAAACCAGAGCAAACACAGAAGGTAAGAAAACCCACACCCAACACTACGATTGTGGCAAAGAAAACTACGCAGCTGAGCTTCGCCCACATTTGTAACAGATGGATTTGTGGGACACCCTACAGATTCCACTCGAAAAGAAGGTGGTAAGTGTGTATTTTTTAAGTGCTCAAGGGCTGCAAGTCTGGCTGGGAGCAGCAACATTACTGTAGCAGAAAGCAGATGCCAACACCAGCCTGTTCACCCCCCTACCACAGTACCTCATGAGCTCAAATTCTCCATCTGGTGGAATGAAGCTTATGCTCCTCTCGGAATCAAACTTGCTGAGCCTCACACACTGGTGGAAAGTGCAGTCATCGATGGCAATTGACTGTTTGCCGCTAAAAACACAAGACACGAGTTAAACAAGTGCAAATTGCAGCCCTGGTTGGTGCAGTCACAGTCTGTCCAGGCAGAAACTACTCTACAGAGCACGTTGCCATCGCGGGTGTCCAGGAAATGGGGAGGCAGGGAGAGATGTAGGGGACAGCAGCCTCTTGGCTCAGACTTTCCTTGTTTCACCACCACAAAAACCGTATTTCAGGAAGCTCGTTTGAAAGAATTCTCTCCCTCGTCTCCCCAAAGAAGAGAGAGCTTACAGGAGCACCCTTTTGCCATAGCCAGCAACACAATGCTTGGGTCTGCCTGCCAGCAGCACTCAGTACTGCAAAGACAGCTCTGCCAGCCCAAGTCTTCCCACAGCACAGTTCAAAAGAGAGAAAACACTTTCCTGTCCACAAAGCTATCTCACTGCCACACAGCCAGGAAATGCCAGGTTCAGGGTCTCCCTGTTCAGAAATCTCTTAACAGCTGTTCATTTCCACACTGCCAGCACGTGGTTTGATTCTGAACTGAATTGCCAAGACCACAATATTATGATATTATGAGATACAAGTCTGTATCTCTCCTAAAATCTACACAGATACCACCCATCCATCTAGGCACATCAGCCTAACCTGCCAGCACTGAACTTGGGCCGGGTACCAGTCTCTGAGAATACAGGTCCTGAGGCCAACCAAAACCCCTCGGCTACCAAGAGGGACCAGAAGATGTGAAGGCAGGAGCAACAGAAGAGGCAGCAGCGTAGCAATGTGATACCTAGGCTGCCTCAACTGCTGGAAGCAACAGGACAACCGTGCAAGTGTGCTGAGACAGTGTGAGCACTACAAGCAGGTTCAGCTGTCCTAGGAACCACCCTTTCCAGCTCAAAGGGGAAGCAGACTGACCCCAGGCTGACTGGCTGTCTAGTTACACAGCCCAGTGGTGTGATTTGTGCTTCGCAAGCAGGAGTTAGTCTTTCCTAATTTGTTGCCCAGATGACAGGCAATGTTAGCCAACTAGTTCCTGTTTCTTTGGAAAACTACTGGGAAAGCCCTGCTGCCTAGCACTGCTCCAAGTCTCAGGCAGCATTACTCAGGGTTGGCCTTGCCACATGCTAGATGCCAAAAACCAACTGGCAGCAGCTGTCCCTTTTGAACACCTTGTAACTAAATGCTTCTAGAAAGTAATATTTCCAAGCTCTTAACCACTGGATAATCACAGTTAGGGAGAACCACCTAGAAAGAGTCCCTGTTCAACTTGCTTCTGTAACTCAAAAAACCAGTACATTACAGGCAAAGGCACCCGGCACAGCAGCTTTGTCACAGTGTTACTGACTCTTCAGAGGCCCATGCAGTTGACATTTTCACTAGAGTAAATCCCCACAGGGCTCATCAGCTACCTCAGGCTCATTCATTTTACTAGCTCAATTCAGGTACAGGAAAGATGGCTTAAAGGTGACAGTGAAGTGATAGCTCTTGGCTTGGTTCTAAGAGAAAAGGCAAATAGCAGCTCAGCTCTGTTTACAGGAACCATCATGGAAAGTGTCTGAGATCCAAGTTACATGCACAAGTCACACGAAGCAAGAGACAGGAGGAGAGCAGAATGCACACACAGCTGAAGCAGATTATCTACCTTCCCAATTCACTGGGGGTCAGCAAAAAACAAAACAAACAACCAAGAGAAATACAGATGAGTTGCAAATCGTTAGCGAGAAGAAAGTGGAAGTCCTTTTGCTTTTATCTCTTCACCCCAAGCAGGAAGGCTGGAAAAGGCCTAAGAGCTGTTTTCAGCTTCAGTGTGAGTACTGGCTGAGGTGCAGGTGGGAGGGAGGGAAGCTGAGCTCTCGGAAGGGACGTGCCTCCAACCCACATGGCCACTGACCACCTGTAAGCCGCAGGAGGGGCTTACCCACTGTTAGTAAGTCACCTGTTCTACTTCGTGGGAACAGTCCAGGTAGAGCAGTCAGAGGAGTTCCTTCACTGTACCTTGGGAGCACTGCTACTGCTCTTATGATTCAGAGCCTTTGCACTGACTAGAACTGCTAGAGATACAGATTCTGGGAAAATCCATCTTGAGGAAGTGTTTCCAGCTGTAAGAACTCTACACTTAAGACTATGTTTGAAAATACTTAAAGAGCTGTAGAGAAGCTCTGTATTGAGGCCCTCAGGCTAGTAGTTTGCATGACAACTGATCTACCCAAAGTTTTCAGTAACATCTGAAGGGAAGAAAAAAAAAATGAGCTTTTTGTCTGTCAGATCAGAAAAGCTACTAAGGGTTGCCCTTTCATAAGTCCCTGGTGGCAAGCAGCCACTAGGTATAAAACCTCTTTCTTACCTTTTCCCCGTTTCATCCGCAGTCCCTTTGCCCTGTTTTTCAATGACAATCTTGTCATTCATGCCAAACTTGCACTCTGGCATTCCACTCAGATAACTCTTCATCACCACTCTGCCAGAGACATGGGCACTCAAAACCTGACCTGGTTAGAAAAGATCACAGTTCAAAACACTTACAAGAGTCCCCACTCACAAACCTGGAGGGGGAGAAGGATGCTAGCTCAACACCTCCTACTTACCCTGTGGGGACATCAAGAGATTCACACTCTCCAGCACATCAAGAAAGAGCTCATTGCGACGGTATTTGATTCCTTCACGTCTCCATCCAATCTGTCCAGTCACCTGGCTGGTGATCTGGGACTGCTCTTCCTTAGTCTGAAGGGAAGAAATGACATCTTAGATCTCTAAATAAATTCAAATACTAAGAAACCTTGCTCTAAATATAAGAGCAAGTACTTGCCATGTATTACACATAAATGCTTTTGTCGCTTAAGATACAGGTGCTGTCACACCTCACATGATTTGGTCATTCTCTGCTCAACACATCAAATTCTATGCCTAACCAAAAATTGGTCATAACAACAGCAGCAAAGTTTCTTCTGTTTTGTTACCTAGTCCATTAGGCTACATCAAGGTGCAGGGAGGCGTGAGCTCCACCAATGGCACTCAAATCATGTCTCAGACTGTCACATCAATCCATGTTAAGCACAGAGGCAGCTTAACATGGATTGGTGTGGCAGTTCACACCCTTAGACAACATGAAACCCCAGGGCCACAAGAGGGCTAATCCCCAAGGCCTGTTTCTTAATGACTGCAATCATTAGGGTTACATACCAACACTAACCTAGCATACATGGAACAGCACCCAGGCTCTATGTCTCCAAAAAGCACCAAAGGTTGTGTAGAGAGGCACAGAGAGGATTCCTACCTGATGCTACAGGTGGGGTCCAGTCACACGCAGAAAGTCAAGAAGTATATGTATAGTAGCAAGTACAGTGTAGACAGGGTTAACAGGCAAGCAGGTCAGTAGCAAGAGAAGGGAGGAAGGGAGAAAGAAGCAGATTAAGCTTAAGGCTACCTGAGGACAGGAAAAAAGCAGGTCAGCTCTTTGTTAATTAGGTAGCTAATTAGCACAAATAAGATGAGGAGTTTTGGCCTTTAGCTCCCCGCAGGGAACCTAGCACCTCAAGCAGTGAAATGGCTTTTCAGACTTGGCCCATTATAGACAATACAAATACATGGTGGAGCAGAAGGAGTGACAGGCCAAATACCACTCCCAACAATGTTCCTACGCAGAGCAGACTCATGTTGGCATTCTGAAAGCAAGCCCTGGATATTTACCATGGCACAGACGCCCAGACTATGGGAAGTAGCAGGCACCTTAAGTCTGGGTCGTGTATAAAGTCGTATCCTTGTTATTTCTGCCCTTCCACCACAACAACTGCACAACACACAAGTGGGTTCTGCCACTGCAGCCTCGTGCTGGGCCCACAGGGGGGCACTACATGATCTCAGCTTCACACCAGCAGTGCCTTGGCTTCACACATGTTCTTGCCACAGACATGGTCACTTCCTGAGCAAGCAGAGCCATTATCATATCATCTAAGAGACAGACTCCCCTGGGAACTGCCTAGGTAAGTGCTCAATGCAGTACACAAAGTACCTCCCTTTTCTGTCCCACAAAAAAACTCCACCACCTTAATTTGCCTTGTTCAGGCTTAAGAAGAACAGTAGATTTAATACTCAGTGTTCTAGCTTCCAAAAGGACACCAATCATGTGTGACTTTCTCATCTCCTGCAACAGCACCAGCACCATGACCAGCTACTATGCAAAGTGACTGGATGGAGATCACCCAGCAGCACGAGCATTCCCTATGGGAGGCACTGAAGACACCTGGGTCTGAGCCTTCTCAGGAGCTGGTGCTTCCCAGAGTTGGACAAATAAGTCAGCTAAAATGGTCCAAGAATACCAGCCTTGTGCTCAGTTGCCAGCCTGTCGACTAGGTTAAAGATAGCCAGCTACCAGCAGGTTTCCTGGCCTCTTGCAGCTGGTGGCAGCCCTCTTCTCATTTTAAAAAGTAACACTAGCACTTTAGCACTGAGTGCATCTAAGGTTTGGACAACTCTTAGTTACAATGTTTCCCAAACTAACACTCCCAGAAAGCACTTGCAGAGGAAGAAAATTACAGTGTATATCTAGTTAATGAAGCTGCACAGATGGAGATAGGATCTGAAGGGTGAAAACAAAACACAGAGCACAGCTCCACCTCGAGCTGTAAGAGCAGGTTTATCCTCTGCTGCAGGAAGATACCCGAACCAATGCCTTCATCGCTTCTGGTTCAAAACACCAGCACAGCCTGCAGTCCTGCCATCTGAGTAGTGGGCTACTTCATGTGCAGGGACTAGAAGTGAAACCATGTGCATACCAGCAACTTTTAAAACCTGTGTGGCAAATCACTCCATTCCCAGAGCACAGGGCTCTTTCCTTGGCAAGCAGTGCAGCAGCAGCATCAGACACACTTTCACAGAAAATAAAACAGATCTCGTATTCCGAGATCACTTGCCCTGGAAAGGCCACTGTAGCCATACAGGGTGGGCACGCAGAGCACAGTAGTTCAGGATGCCTCAAATCTTTCACTGAGAATAAAGTTAAAAAGTTGGGTTTGTCAAGTCTGCCATAACTAGATTTTGGTCCTTGAATTCCGCAGGACACAAGCCCAAGGAAAGCACCATCAGGAACTAAGCAGAGACAAGGAACACACATGGCAAGCCACCTAGTCCCAGATTTTGGTCCAAGGTACATGTGTGAAGCTGGCTCTAAGTCAATGAGGAGCTGAAGGTTTGATGTATCAGACAGCACACAAGGAAACACGGCAAGTACTGTTTCCACTGTTGTCCTTGCCATACTGTGCCTGCAATGGATTACTTCTGCTTTTTGAACTGGGCTGAACAAAATTCCAACACTGAGCAGAACTGCTTGCTTATGTAAAGCTGAAATCCAAACTCCTCTTTGTAAGGAATGAAGGATGATGCTGTGGCCATGGTTTGCACACAAGCAGCACAAGAGTCCGTTAAAACAGACAAAAGCAAAAAAAGACTGAGGGAAGGAAACGAGGGTGGTGGTTAGTTTTGAGCTTTCCTAGGAACAGGAGCTGACTCAGCCGTCTTCAGTGCTGACTGCCCAAATTGTCAGACTGCAGAAGGCCAGAGAGATTTACAGTAGGGCTCGTGACAGGGATTCAGACCGGATGCACTCATATCTGGCCCTCTTGCAAAACACTTTGCTGTTCTAGCAGGAAATAGGTTGCTCAGGGGCAGCTTCTCTCTCATCTCCTCTTGCGATGTAGCTAGTCTTGCTACTAGATTAAAACTTTAAGAAGGAGTTCTCAGTAAGTCAGTGCTGAGGAACTGAATTGAATCAGAGCTTCCAGAGCCTTTGATTTCTGCTTATCCTAAACAAGAACAGTCACTGCACAGGCTCCTGTTTAGCACTTTGCTTCTGTTTGTACCTGGGGCTGAAACTTTACTTTGCCACAGACTGCTTCAGTACAGACCCCCAGGTTTTTTTCCCTGACTCACTGCTACCCAGGGGAGAGGACTGAGTTTTAAGCTAAGTCCTCATTATTGACTTCCAAAGCTGTGTTAGATGGACAGTAAGAACAATATTCCTTGGGGACAGAAGAAACAGACTGTAAGTGTCCTTCGGATTCAGAGGTTGAGCATGAGCTTCCAAGATAGAAAGTCTAGTTCTGAGGGCTGTAGCCTGGAATAGGTTTAGAACTAGTTTAAACACAGTCCCAAAACCAGCCAAACTTAAATGTCTTTTTCCCAAGGTGCCCTTTATCTTCTGCCTCCATGTAAACTTTATTGCAAGGGTTAATACTATGCTAAATGCACAGCAGAGATTCTCATCTCTTAACATGAAAATGCTTGGGCTGTACCGATGCTGATCTGCAAGGATGTTACAAGTAGCAACAGAGCAACATCAGCTTCCTGACTGACAGCAAGATTCACAAGGCTGAAGAATACTTCATTACAAGGCAGGCATGAAAGCCTGACAGCTCAAAGCACTGAAGGCTGGTGGAGAACAGACCTGCTCAGTGAGATTCACACACAAAAGAGCTATTTCTGGCTCAGCAGGTAGATTTGTTTATCCTCTGTCAGGAGCTGACACAGAGCAGAGTCTGAAGCCAGCAATCATTTACATGGGACAAGGGACTGGCATTATCCTAGCTCTGGGCCCTTCCTCCTTCATCTTATCATGTGCCAGGGAACATGAGGTCACACAGAGTAGGGACACCTCGAACAAGGTGCCACTGAGCTACACCCCTGCCAGGGTGTTCTCAGTCTACTCAGGCACCTTCCTTCAGTACAGGTCAAATGCTTAGATGGTAATAAGGACCATACTCTCTTGAACAGGCTTACAGAAAAATAACCAGCAGAGCAGCACCATACCCCAAATTCCCCTGATTACCTGACTCTTGATGCCTTGCTGAGTGATGAAAGTCTTCAGGGCACCTGTTTCAGAGTTCTGAGGATAGCCAAAGTCCAGGATTTCTACAGAAGGGTAAAAGAAGGTTAGTTCAGAGCTGCAAGGTATAAACACACAACTATGCTAACCATTCCTGTAAGGGGACAGCCAACTACTGCACAGGCACCACTTACACATTGACTTTCTGGATAAGTCGCTGTAGCATTCCTTACTAAGAGAAAAGAAACATTCTTGCTACATTGAGTCAGTGCAATAAGTTGGAGAGAAGGCGTGATGGAAAGCTGTCCAACTGATGAATTTGCTGATTTTTAAACACACTGCACTTCAGGACTAAATATCAACTAGGCTAGCCATGTGCACAGGGCACACTGAGTTTTTCCAAAAACACCCAAGGGACAATAAGGAGGGTTAATCCAACAGCAGAGCAATCTATCTTTGCAGCGTTTTTTCAGGTTTTGTTGTTCTTATGAAGATGTAATAACAACCAAAATCTGAAACAACAGCTGAGTAGTGGCACTGCATGGGAGGGAAACATGTTAACTACAGACAGTTCACTTAACACCAACTGCCCTCAAAGAGGAAGAGAACAATCCTCAAGAGATCTAGAGGAGAGAGAAGACCACTAACATGACACTGAGCAATACCATAGTGGGAGGTTTGATCTCACTGTTGCCTATAAGGAGACCAGCAGTGACTGACCAAAGAAGAGAAACTGAAGTCTCTTGGTCTGTCCTGAGATAACAGAGAGAACATCACTGTGACTCCTGGTTAAGAATCCCAGGACACACACATGTGGTGCTTTGTCTGGAAAACAAATTGAAACATAACTAATACAAAGTGCTCATGCTATGTGAAACAGGGACAGCTCAAGGGCACCTCCAGAGGCAGGCTGATATCACAAGCAGCTGAAGGGACACTGTGTCATTAATCTGTGGAGCGATATGGAGCTGTTATCACTGGAGGAAGTAGGGCTGAGACAGAGGAGGTTCGGTTTGATTGATTTCCTTCTGTTCAGGAGTGAGCCCAAAAGACAACTCACTAGGGGCAACCAATTGCAGCTTGGGGTGACTGCCACTGTACACTGCTAGAGCCACCTGGGCACTAGCCAGTCTTGGAGGTGCTACTGACAGTCCTCATTATATACCTCAGCGTAAGGACAGGCCGACATCTACGCAGGATCCCCTCAGAAGCTGGGCTCCAGTACCAGCTGCCTCAGTTATACAAGTGCACAGCTCCCAAAACTTCAGGAAAGTCAGTCACAATCAGCACAAGGCTATGGGCTTGAGGTGCCATCCACACTGGCAGTACAGATGGCATTAGAAAGCAGAACACGTAATTTTGAACTCCACCATACATGTTAAAAATACTTCAAGGATTATTACTACATCAAACTAAGCTAAGGATTTTAGAATGACCGAGTGCAATGTCCTGTAGCAGATAAGGGAAACATCTCACCATCCAGCAGCTCATAGATCAGCACAAAGTTGTTCTTTATGTTCTCCTCACTGATCTTCCCAAAGTAGGCAGTCATCACGTCACACATCTTGTAAAGGAACTCGAACACCATGGCAGCGTTGACATTCTGCTTGGTGACAGCAGCCAGCCAGATGTTGGAGCGCTTGACATGGAAGAAACTTGTGCGGGCGATGTTGGTGACCGGCGAGCGCACCTGCTGCCGTGCGTGGATGACATTGACGCGGAAGGCGTCGACAGCATTCCGCCTACGAGACCACCACCAGAGGTAAGTCAGCACCCTGAGCATGAACCCCAGCTGGCTGCACAGTTCTGCTTATGCAGGTACAGTCAGACACTGAACTACACACACACCAAGCTCACCTAGAAAGGGTGCCCGGGGATGTCTCTAAGACGGGACAAGTCAAGACTCTGAGCAGAGTTAGACATCAAATTGTGAATAAACTAAAGGAGAGAGACTGCTACTGGTCTCTAGGGAGCTTTGGACTACAGTGTAACTGTAGTAAGGAGTCAGATGGCAACGGAACCTTTCCTTCAATTAATTTTGACAGCACTCCAAATTGATTGCCATAGCTGGGAATAAACACATTAGCAGCTTATGGCTCCAACAGTCCAGTTTTGACCAAATACCCAGTTACTGTCTATGCTGCATGCCCAGGCCTTCACACTCTTGCCCCAAAGCAAGCTGCAGTCTCCCAAGACATGTGTCAATGGCAGTTTCTTCCAGAAATACCAAGGAGAAAAAACAGAAAAACCTGTCCAAGTGACTCAACAGATGTCAGTGCCCAGGTACACCCCAAAAGGGAGCTTTAGTTCTCAGATCCACCTCACCTCCATACCCCACACATCCGGGAGAGCAGACTCAAAGCAGCAGCAGGATTAGGAACAACGCTGGCTTTCCAGTTACACATCACCTCAGCCCTGTTTGGCTTCAGAATAGGTGTCTTGCACCAGGACTTAGGGTCCCCACAGTGCAACAGCACTGTGCCAGCAGCACTGCATGGTGCAAGACCATTTATGGTCAAGGGTTTTGCCCAGTGCTGAAAAGGTGCTGTGCAAGCTGCTGCTGTCTTTGATCCAAACTGTCGATGCACTATCAACAGGGGAAAAAACACTCCTGGCTAAACAGGGATTCTGAGCAGCATTCTGGATGCCACCTCTTCACACTACAGTTTCCTTATCTGGTAACTACAAATCAAGATAAACTTCCCAAATTAACTTAAAAGTCCACCAATCCCGAGAACATGGGAAGGAAGCCCAAGTGCTTTATATGACAAGACCAAGACTTAAAGCAACAGTCTACACACCAAGCCAAGATTTATCTAGTCATGCTTTATTACTCACACTCTCAGACACCGTAGAACAGGGGGTCTGACTGCAGCATCAAGGCCATGGTACTGATTATGCAGAACCATGTTTGAGAACAGATAGTAATATCATCCTTGCAAGCAAGGATACAGGCATACAAACGCTTGTAAGCACTGAGAGTTGTCAACAATCCAACAGATAGTTCCAAGTTTGAAAACAAAGGATATTCAAAGGAACATATGCTATCACAGCAGGTGTTTGCTCCTTGAAGGTCTGGGGACATATGCAGTAAACACGTTCCCCATAAGCAAAATCCTGTCTTTCAAATACTTCTCAGATTATATTGCTCCAGAAGGTTTGCAAGTTTGAGTTAAATTAATATTTCATTTCTACTCAAGATTTTCCATAAGTAATTTAATCTAATATAAAATAACAATATCTAAAAGCCCCAATCCTCCCTTCTGGTAAGCCTTGTAAGGAAAGTCCAGCTTGTTCTGGAGCATTAGCCCTCCCAGCCTCAAGTTCTAACCCACTAGATGAAGAACCAGAACCAGTAACCAGACTGGTGCACATTAGAGGAGAAGCCTCAGGTCAGGGAGGCTTTTCTAGCACACCAGGTGCCCACTGTGCAGTGCCAGTGGTGGTCTCTTACCTATTGCTACAGCAGCCAATGAGATGGGATGGACAGAAATGGCGCCAGCGGAGAAAGGAGGAGTGACAGCAACAAGAGAAAGGGTTAGAAACACACACACAAGGCACAATGAATCCAAAGAGATAAGAAGAGACCAAACAGCACCCCCTCCCCCTGCTCCTGGGCACAAAAGGCCAAGGTGGTATTGGATGGACAGTAACAAGCTACGGCAGCAATGAAGCCCTCGCAAGGTACAACGCTGACGTGCCATGGTCAGGCTGTCAGTGTGGACTGGCTTGTTTGGATGAATTTTAGGGCTAACTGGGCATTTATTCCAGATGAGCTGCACCTGTATCACATCAGTGATACCCAGTCTGCTCTGCTAATATAGGTAGCAGGCCTTGGAGAAGAAAAACCCCAAAGCCTCAGTCAGAGGCATCACCTGGGGACACAGCAGAGTATCAGGTATCTTCTTCCCAGTCTGCCTCAGAACAAGGCTACATGTCTGGGTGGGAATTTCTCTGACAGTACTTCTCATTTGAAGCTGTTTGGGTTGATGCTTTCTGGTTTGGTCCAGCCAACAGGAAATACAGCAAGTTTGATAGAGCTGGAGCACATCTGGAGAGATAGGGCACATCCTGCAGATTCAGACACTGCTCTATCCAGCTTGCACTTTTTCCTTAAGAATCAAGAGCCACGAAGCCGACGTGATGTATTAGAAGCTCAGAAACCAAAGTCTATTACATTTAAAGTGCATGCAGTTTATCACGTAAGCTGCTCAGTCCCAAATAGCTTAATTTTTATTACATAGCTGCATTCTTAAATGCAGGTAGGTTCCCCAACGACTAAGTCACTGAAGAACAAGGCACCTGAAAATCACAGTAGAGCCCTCCATGGTACCCTGAATTAAATGCATGGTGTTTTGCCTCTTTTTTTAATAAAGCTGCTTATACATGCAGCCAGCTGCTATACGGACAGACGCGCTACATGCAACAAAGCCATTCTAAGTTGCAAGCAAAGAAAGTTCAAGTTTTGTGGTACTTCTGCCTTTAATGAAGTCAGAAGAAGGATTTCCTCATGTTTGTCACTTTGCTCATTACATCTGAGCCGGTATGTACTTCTTTTAGGCCCTTAAACAGTGCAAGGGGAGGTGTTCTTGTAACCACAGATGACCTTTAATATCCCCCAACTCAGAGGCTGAGGCTTCAGAATGCCAAAGGCAATGGCCAAGACCAAGGAGTCCTAAGAGTCAATCACTCACAAAGACAGGGAGCAGTTATGCTCATTTCCTATTCAACCTACCTCCCAACAAGCTGGGTGGGCTCAGCCCTCAGATCTACTGCTTAGGAACTAAGAACTGTATAGTACTCTAGAAGTCCACTACTTGGTTGTTTGGGTAAAAACAGTAATTCTACAGAGTACAAACTACAGTATCATGGCTATTCCCTACCTCCCACTGAAGATTAGGACACTAAAAGCTTTTAAGTAGATCTGGCATTGATGCTAATGTTCAGACCAGGAAACGGCAAGATTGTTGGTTACTTGATTACACCACAAGATGAGACACAGCCGTTTTACAACACCTTGTTCTGTAAGGCTACACATTTAAAAAAACTCCAAACAATTTGAAGGCCTGTTGAGAAGGAATCCAACACCTTGGGGAGCAAGCTTGGTTAACAGCCAGCACCAGCTCCACCTAAGTCACAAGACTGACACCTCCACAGGAACTGAACGGATGATTTCACACAAGGGAACACTAACTCCTCAAGTCCTAGAGAAAACACTGGAACGTTTTTGGCACCCTTTACCAAGTGAAAAAGTTAGGACAGGATCAGGAAGGAAATAACATTTTCTAGTTTTGTCTGGCTGGCCAGCAGGAAGTACTTTATCACATACTGAACATAAGGCACTCACTTTATAAGAGAAATAAGCCAAGATAAAAAGCAATAGAAGACCACATTAAAAATAAGTACTTTGCTCCCCAGTTTACATCTCCACAGCCAGAATGCCATTTAAATTAAAAGGCCTTCTTGAATAAACACCAGCTTGAGCACAGTCTTTTTAAGTGTTTCAAGTTTGCAAACCACAAAAAAATATTTTTGCAAGAAACTGTAGTAAAAGTGTCCCTAGCCCTCACCCGAAACATTCTCAAGATTTATCTATAATCCAGACTGGCTTGGCTCAGTCACTGTGATACCAGCTTTACAAAGTCAGACCTGTCATGTGAACTGCTCTGAAGAGCTTTAGCTAACAAGTACTGAAGACTGAAATGAGTTTGCATAGTAGAGAAGAGGCAAAACTTCATAGCCACTGGCTTTCTGCTTGAGAAATACAATGTTTCCTTGGCTCAGCTATGTGTGGAAGTCCTGGAATAACTCAGTCAACCTTAGAACAGTTACTTTGCCTTAGCTGACCTAGAACAAGCCAAGAGACTTAAAAGCTCATTAGGTGAAGCCTCATTACAGACACTGTGTTGATTACTCCTCCCTCAGTGAAACAGTACAAGAAGCCTTGACTAGCTACTAGTTCTACCTCAACTTTTAACCTCCACTAGACAACCCATAACCAGAAGGGATACACTCTTCAGACCAGACCAATCTGAAGGTAGACTGGCTTGACTGTTTTTTGTAATTTATGGCAAAGAGTTATTTCACAGCACATCCTACTACTAGTCACTGTGAAGACCTGATAAAAAGTATTTTTTCCTAAACTGGCTTCAAGGATCTCTCTCACTGGACTTTGAACTAACACCTACCACTGCTCTGCTTCCATTAGCTGTCTTAACTCGTTAACTTAATTACTAACTTCCAGTCAATGCCTGACTAATGAAAACCCAATAGGAAGAGTACTGTTGTGCAAGAAACCCTTAGACTTACGGTTTTCAGCCCAAGCAGCACCATCACTCGATAGTGGGTTCCTTATAGCACTATCCACTGCCTACAAGACACCATATTTTTAGTAAGATCCCTTTTGGGAACTAGCAGCCTAAGGATTGCACAGATCCACTCCAAGTGAGCATTGTAACACTTCTCTGAAGTGCAATAAGACACCTACAATCTACTGAAGGTTTTCAGTGCTTCCCACAACTTTAAATGCCCAATAAATGTCAGATTTTCCCATAGCAGGCTGCCATACAAAGCTGGGGGACAGAATGCCAGCCTCAGGAGTACAGCCATGGTTACTACGAGACTGCTTGCAGATAAAACTTTCCAAGACCATGGTTTCCTGCCTGCCTGTACTTGATGTTAGACTTCAGTGTCTGAAACTAATTCAGAGCCCTGGCTATAGTGTGTGACAGACAGTTCCCACATTATTGCTCCTGTAAAGTTTTAATGATTACAGTGAGGTGGACTCCCACAGTGGCAATCCATGTGGCTGAAGCATTTGGAATCATGGCCAGATCTCTACCACCCAAAAGATACCTACCACCCAGGTTTGGCTGCAGGCCATCCTTTACTGTAGGTGACCAGGGCTTAAACTTTTTTTTTTTCTGAACTAAGCCTAGAGCAGCAAGTTGAGTTGCAGTCTTACATGCATGCACAGCTAATGCAGAACAAAGCAGCTCTGGGTTGTTTACTGCACCAAAATGACACAGAAATGCAAAGACCAGGGATGCAACAGGAAGCACTTACCCAATGTCATCCCGGTAGACTCGAGAGATTAAAACCTCTCCTTTGTGATTATAGATGAATAAGCCTCCAATCATGGTGGAACTTTAGTCTTCACTTCCCATGTTGCTTTAATACCTGGAGCAAGAGAGGGCATATATCAGTGGGCTGCACAGCAACAATTTGTAGCCAGGACTGAAGCTTAAAATTGGCACTGAAATAGATGCAGGTTTACTTCTCATTACAGAAATCAGCATGGACAGATTAAGCCTCAAGTATTAGTATCCACGGCATACCCCCTGAATGGGAGAAAAAACATAGGCCTGGAACCACAAGCAAATCAAAGACCCTTTATCTCTCCAAAGACTGAGGTATCAATCAGAGGTAGTTCACAGTCTTTTTGAACACAGTTCACACAAATGTCTGAGATGTCATCAAGCCTATCACCATATGGCAGGGGGCTCTTGGCAGCAAGTACACCTCCGTGTATCACCACTTTTACACAGTTTTTACACATCAGTTTAAGAGCCTTTGCTAATCCCTAGCAGCCATACCAAGACACAGTTCAGAATCCAAACTGAGAACAATTTGCTATGAGGTACCACTGGAATGGGAGATCTCAACCATGATCCACTTGAATTGGGGGACAGTGCCTCAGAAGTTACCCTCTTAAACTGCTAATCTCCTCTTTCTTCAAAGGCAGACTGTTTTGGAAAGAGCTAAAAAGCTGGTAGACATTATTGATGCAGAAGACTTTTAAAAATATACAGCTACTTCAGCAGATCCCATTCCTGGAGTCATGCCCTCCTATACACTTAGGTCCAAGTCATAATACCCACAGCAGCAACTGCTTGGTTGGCTTAGTCCCGAGAAGAGCACTACAGCTGTGACAGGGCAGGCCTTGGGATGAGCACACACGTACTTCTGTGCTTTGGCACTGCAGAGCATTAGATAACAACCATCTCCACGCTGCTGTCTGGGTGGGTTAGCCTACACCCACTTGTCTGGGCTGGGCAGAAAGGATAGGGAGAGGCCAGTCTAGAGACACATGTGGACAGTGAACTGATATGTGTCTGTTCAGGAACACTGCAACAATGAAGTTAAAGTGACCCAACCTTGGATCATCTCAAAGGTCAGAAAAAAAAGAGAATACAAAAAAAATACACACATCAGAGGGACAAAGTGACTTCTGGATTATCAAGAGTAACATATCCTCTAGAAGTTAGAATTAATAAACTGAAGTAGCTGCCCATTTGAAGGCACTGCAGATGTGAGTTCTGTGCTAAAGCAAGGTTTATAGTGCAGCTACTACTTTTAATTTTAGAAAGACAAAAAACCTCCCTTTAATTTCTTAAACCTTAACAACAATATTTTTAGCTATACCTAGTGAGTCCTCACAGAAAAACATTACTCATACTTCTCTGCTATGGGTCTTCAGCTTCCAGATGTCTGCTTCTGCTCATTAAAAGGAAAGAAAAAAGAACCAAAAAGTCAGTGTTAAGTTAAAGTAGTGAGAAAGAGAGCAACAGTTTTCCCAAAGCTCAGTCATGAACTTTCTGGCTTTTACTCCCACATTCTGCTGGTCAAGTGTCTCTGGCTATTAACAGGCTGCCTTCTGCCACTTGTCAGTGGCTTCACATGGCACTGTCATCAACATTTCTGATGTCTGACTCTCCATCTAGCACAGAAGATGTTTTCAAATATGTTTTTCTTCCATTCCCATAACTAACACTTTATAACTTCAGAATTTACTTCCAGGACAAGCCTCTGTAACCATATTTTGTTAAGACAGAGGCATAACCCTCTGTAGTAGTAGGTTCCCATGTAGTTCCAGAGTAGGAAAAGCCTTCTGTGGCTGTTCACTGTCCCACACAGGTGGACCAAGGCTACACAGTGTAGTGGCAGCAAGGTCAGCATCCCAGAAGACAACCCTGTTGGTTAACAGAACAAAACCACTGTCTCAGATTTAAGGAAGTGGCTGTACCACAGACTCACAACTACTTACACACACAGCCCTAACAGGCACGAGGAGGCCACTGAGAGATAACCTGCAGGGCTGGAACCCAAAACACGGAGAACTGAATGCAGCTGCCCAACAAGTTTGGCAGATGCTGAAGCTGTAGCTCAGCAAACATTTGAAAGGTCATTCACACAGGCCAAATGATGAAAAAAATGAGCACCATTACACCAGTGAAAGCAACTTGTTGCCCACTCTAGGAAATTCTTTCCCATTTACTAGTTTTTTCATTCCAGATAAGAAACAAGGATGTGTTTTCAGACTGCTACAGTGCTGGTTTCCACATTCAGATATGGACTATTACAATCAAAGGTGAGGAAGAGTTCCTGTGTCCCCTTTAAGACTTGCACTGTGTAGAATAGCTTCCTGAAAGGTTATGCAACTGGTCAAAGCTGGATCATAAGAATCCTACAAACCCTTTCCAGAAGAATCCTAGAAAGCACATCCTAGTCTTAAAAATAAAAAATAATCTCCCTCTTGGGTTTTAATGCTGCTTAAGTTATTTGTTTCACTATTTTTAGCATAAAGGAAACGTCTGCTTTGATGAGCAACAGGATCAGACACACAGCATATACAAGACAAAGCCTCCTGCCAGCATGACAAGCCAAACACTTTCTCAAAAAGCCTTGAATTTTTGCTATTTTACCGTAAAACACGTAGAAGACTGCTGATCAAGTTTAGCAATGGAAATTAAAAGTCTCCTCTTAAGAAGATCTACAAACTTTAAATGTTGACTGAGATAATGAGGCTTTGCTTTCTCATGTTAGGTTAGAACATACTCTGTAATAGCTTCACTAAAGTTACTGGCAGAAATCAGCATTTTTAATTGCATCACAGTACTAGGCAGCAGAGCCAACTGCTTCCTCATCTTTTATGTTAGTAAAAACATGTTAGATGGAGAGCAGATACAGCATGATTCAAGGGCTTTCAGTCTTTAAAAAATTCTCCATCAATGCAGTGAAATTCTAGGCTTCTTCCTCATACAAAATACACTGGGAGCTGAGTTCAAGCCTCAAACTTTCTATGCAAGGTTAGTTCCTGGCTCCAGCTTCACTGGCACATTTAAGAGCTGCATTGGTTCATACTGCAGAGCTGTTTGCTCAGTGTATTGTCTCCAATGTCACCAAGGAAGGGGCAGTCAGGTAACAGAGGACAGGTCAAGAAAACACTCCCCAGGAGATCCCCCTGCAATGGCTTTTTTATTTTAGAACTCTCAATGAATGTCTTAAATATTTGCCCAGTTTCCTCTCATCAGCAGCATCCCAGGGCAAAAACAAACAAACCAACAAACCACATTACAGTTTTTTTATAATCACTGTACAAACCATCCTCCTTTTTGTTTTAAGCCTGCTTTTTCTTCCTTACCCCTGCTTTGTTTAATGGCCTCCAGTTCAAGTGCAGGAAAAAGCAATTAAGAACTACCCCCCATACTCTAATCTCCAGGCCACTCAGGATTTTGCAAATCTTCTCCAATGCCTCCATTACCCTTTACCCAGAATGAGATGTTCCCACCTTATTCAGTTTGCTCTTCACAGGGAAACTGCTTTATGCTCTTGTCCTTCTTAGTGCCTTCCTCTAAATGCTTTGCTTCTGGAAGTGAGCACAAAACTGCACAAGTTTTTCAAGATGTAAGCAAAGCACGATAAAGACAGTATGACAACCACATATCCCCTGCTTTGATCTGTTTCTAGTGGTTCTTGATATTTAACTTACATTTTCAAACCACCACTCAGCAAGAAGCTAACTATTTCATCACTTATCCTTACTCTAAGATCACACTGAATTCAGTCTTCAAGTTGATTAACTACATTACAAGTACTGCTAGAACTGCCTTTGCTCCTTCATCTGCCCACCTCCTATATGCACCAATGTACCATTCTGTATCTTGAATTCAGGGTGCCATTTTATAGTCCCATCTGCACCTCTTCAATCTACTTTGCCCTTACTACTTTGAATACTCTCATATCTACACACATACCCCCACCATGACTACTGACTAGGAGTACTCTTACTGCAAATCCTTGTTTGGTACAAAACAGAAGTACACAGAGATTTGCCACCAACCAGCAGAGGGGTGTTAGCTGTGCTACACTGGCAATGCAGCTCGACACCAAACCTGCTTAGAGTCAGAAGTTACTGGCTCTGTGCTGTGTCAGCCCCTGGTTAACACACGAGGTGATACTTTTCCTTCCTACAGATTTAGCCACGAGATCAGGACCATTCTGCCAGTTTGTTTTATAATGGCAGCCTACCAGCATAAATATACCTGAGACAGGCACTAGCATTATTTCATGTGTAGCAGCAGCCTGCCTCCATACCAGTTACGATCCTCCTCAAGCCTGAAAGAACCCACAATTCTACAGCTCCACAAATTAAACCTGAATTCACATTTAAGTACAATTTATCTAACTTGATTTGTGTCAGACAATTGGTAAAGCGTTTCCAGGTACCAGCAAAGTCACAAGAGTTAAAAACAAGTGAATACAAGGAAACAGGTTTAGATGATTGACCCAACTGCACCAGCTATCTGCAGTAGCTGAAGGACACAACCAGTATCAACTCTTGCTGCACTCCCATCTAATGGCATCAGGGACCAAGGAGGTCTCAACTGCACAAGGTATTTAACACATTTATAAGCAGATCTCCCTTGCTCCTGCTTGACTTCTGCAGTTCAGCATCTTGAAGAGTTCCAAGCATCACAAGCATAGACAGCACAATAGAATCAACACAGCTCACAGCACTTACTGCTTTCTGTCAGGCTTCACCAAGTTTGCCCACGATGGGAGTTCAGGGAATACGGACAACGTTCCAGTCTTTTGCTCAAGCCTTGCCTCACATCCCTGCGAGACACAACATCAGAGTGACTGCACTCCATCTCCACTACAGAATACTTCCCTCAGCTCATGGAAGCATGGCTACACAGCTGGACACTCAAGAGGTGGACTGACAAGAGCAGAGATCTATGAACAGAGAAGAAAGCTATACAAAGGGCTGCATGCAAAAGAAAGTTGCTTAAGCTTAGCAAGAAGAATGGCTCTTTAAGATGACAGTGGCTCTCCTTGAAGTGGCTGCAGTGAAAATAAACCTGCTTTGTTTTGATCCTCCTTTGTGCTTCAGTACAAGTTTCACAGATACTCCTTTCAACTATTTCAAGGTTACACTGCAACTAGAATGAGAATTTTAGTGGTACTACTCAGACATGGTATGATCTTCCACACATTTTAAAACAATTAATAGTTTTCTTTACAGATCAGCTTTGGAAGTGAAAGATCCTAGTGCTTGCAGTGGTTAAGAACTGCAGCGAACAGAGTTCAAATTATATTGAGACTGACATTCAGTGACTCATGGCTGCTGGAATCAGAAGGCCTCAGAATAAGAAATCCACCACAGGAGATGGGTTCATCTGCTCTCTGTGCATTAGCAACATGACTCAGAAAGCATTGCTCAATCAGCTTTCAGTGACTCATTCTGCTCCTCTCCACAGTCAGCCTTTTCTAGGGAGATTGCCCTACACTGCTTCTGAGCTTCCTCAGCCTAATATCTCACTGTCAGACACAGCTTAAGAGCAAAGCCCACCATTTCTTTGTTTATCACCAAATGCCTGGAAACCAGGATGACTCTAGCTGAAGCCTTTGGGTTAATGATCTATCAACTGCATTTTCAGAGCTTTGCAGCTCCACTCCTTCTGTTTCACCAGCTTGAACATATGGTGACTCGCTCCACACTGGTAGCTACAGTCCTGTTTTCTAGTTCCAGTATGGATGGATTGCTTCCAGTTAAGGTACAGAGATGATCCACATGTATGTTTAATTCACACCAGTTGGTGACTAATCACCTCAATTTAGAAAAACAGCCCTCTCCCAATACACTCTGCATTCTTCAAGCAGCTACCAGGGTAGGAATGAGATCTAAAATCTGAATGCAGCTCCTACAAACACCTAAGGCCAGTATGCTTCCTACCCTCCTGCCAAGTGCTCACATTCCCATATACTTCTATTTCAACCCATAAATAGAAAAGGATCATGAAGAACATCACAGACAGACCACATACTTTTACATAACTTATAAACCCACTAGGAGTTAAGATGACATGGAAATGACTTTCCAGAATACCTTTTCACTTCACTGAAGATGAGAGCATTAAAATACACCTTTAGAGCAACTGTGGCACAGTTACAGCATTAAGACAGCCAGCTACAAAAAGAGAATGTGCATAAAACCAAGTGTCTGGGATGCAGATTTGAATGCATTTCAGCAGTTATGTAACAGAAAAGCAGCAGGATTAGCTGGACCTACAGTGACTGACATGGTAACAGGAGCTTCCTCGAGAATCAAGCATACCTGTCTCAAATCATGCCCCACTGCTCTCACTGTGCAGGGGATGTGCATTAAGGAGAGTCTCTCTCTCAAACCATCACAACACGATTGATGAAGCCCCAGAAGTCAGTCTGCAGCAGGTGAGCTGCAGACCAAGGGAGCCCATAAGGCACAGTATCTGAAAACCTGGTTTTGTCCACTGAATCCATCAGAGATGGAAAATGCTGTGGTTTTTAGGTCTGACCTAAAAACAGGTGGTTCTCCAGAAGCCAGACTTTGCTTTTTCAGGCCTACACTGTGCCAGCCACTTGGAATGTGTGGGTGCAGTCAGGAGCACAGGGCCAGGCAGCAGAATCCTGTTGCTGGACTGTCAGTAGCTTCACATATTCTGGGATGCAACAAGTGGCTGAACTGGGAGCTACCTAGTGAGACGATGCACTAAACCTGCATTTAGCAAGTCAAGATTCAGCTGGTCCCTCCTGCAGCATGTAAGAGCCCAGCCTTCCTCTTCCATTTCCTCTTCATCAATTCTGACTTAGAATAGCTGTAGAAAAATGAACAACATGCAGCACGGAGCTTTCTTAGACTAAACAAGGCACACATAAAGAATCGACCAACCAGCACAGTTTGTTCCCTCTGGAGCAGTTTGTTTGTATCTGCAGTAACTCTTCCAGAAACCACAGCACACGGTACCAATCCTCCAGTTCTGTCCAGTGCATTAGCCTCCCATGGTGTCCCTACTTGAGAAGCCATAGCATCACACCAGAAACAAGATACCACTGTAGTACCAGTCATCCATTCATTAGGGTATGAAAGACAAAACTAAATTCTAGCCTAAATCCCAGATATACAGATATTCAAACAAGTTATATTCTCGAATACATTTGTCCCATAACCTGAGACCTTTCAGATGACACCACATAGACCACTAATCCTTCCCTGCACCAGCAGGGACAGGGGTAGCTTCAACCTATATCACATGCTTTGGAACACAGTTCTCTGCCTTTTGTAACCATATTTGCACAAATGAAAACAAACAAACAAACAAAGCTGATCTTCTCAAATTCACTGCTGAGGAAAACCAGTGAATTTTGAGTCAGCTTTCTACAGTGGTAGGAGGAACATGGCTGCAGTAACTGCAGCTGCAGGTCCAAGGCAAGAGACACTTAGTTGTTCTAGCTCTAAAAGAATTAGGTACTGTCTGGAAGAAACATGTCATTATCAATGTAATGTGCCTACAGTCTAAGGGTACCAAAGTCACCATAAATTTGGGATGTATATTGGCACTTCTGTCTCAGGAAAACACAGTTGTTTTTATCTTTCCACACCAGTTTCTCTAAGCCCAATGCATGCAGAATCTGTGGAACTCCTGAGCCAGGTCTGGCTGCATCTGATCAGCAAATCCTCTGTGTCCTCTCTTCAGAGGTGCAGTGGTGACACGGCAGCTCAAGAATAACTGCTCAGGAGCAGAGTCACTGCAGGGACAGTTCTTACACTGCCAATATAAGAATGTAACTACAGGTTCACTTTACGACCCCAACAGCCCCAGGATTTGATGAGCACCAGTAGCATCCTGATGGTGCAGAGTGCATTTGTCCTTTCATTTTAGGAGGCAACTTTGGGATCAGCTGTCTTTTCCAAAGCCAGCTGTGCGAGTGCTATTCTCACCACAGAGAGACCTCTCCAGGAGAGTCTGGCACTACAGGTGGGGAAAATAAGCATGAGGCATGATCTGCCTGTTACCTTCAACCAGTCACTGACAGAGCAAGCCAAGGGGGCTGTATGAGCAGGGCTGAGGGGACTCCTGCTCACCTGCAGAGCCATTTTGGTCACAGCCCCACGGTGATACAGGCCATGAGCTTCACTGAGTCCCCTGTGCCATCAAGTACAGGATACAAACAAACAAGATTATCAGCAGTGAGCCCAAGACCCAGCTACTTGGACTTTGTCACTCTCATTAAGGGGCTGCAAGTTTCCCACAGCACAGACATCACTTACTTTGAATAAAAAAAGGAATGCTGATTTCTGTAATCTACAGAGCACATCCAGAAAACAGTAATCACAAGTCAGTGAATAAGCTGGTGTAAAGCAACCAACCCCTTTAGTAGTCTATTAAAAGACAGTTTGGGTTCTGACTTAACAGCAAGTACGACTTCTGTGCATTAATGAGCTTATCTAACTAAGCAGTTCAAGGTACATTAGCTGCTCGAATTCTCATCCAGGAAGAAACCAAAAGAAGTACTGAAGCTCTTGAGGGCAAATCACCAACTGCAACCATTTCTGCATTCCAGAAATCAGTATGATCTTGGACAAGTGACAACAGTTGAAGCAGGAGGAGGATTAGTCAGGCTGCTCTGGCAAACTGGACTTGTTGGGAAAACCCATCCTTTCAAGCTAGTGCTAGCCAATATCAACCCAAAAGGCTTAAGGCTCACAACGATGCCATCACCCCACCAGCTAATCCAAGCACCTAAGCTTTGCTTAGAGGGCTGCATTAGTCACTTTCCCGGAGGCCAAGGGCTGCACTTGGTTTTAAACCAGAGTAGTTGCAATCACTTCATCCTGGGAAAGACAGGCTGCATAATTTACTTAAGGGGCATACCCTGAGCTAAAGAGCTCCTGAGATAAACCCATCAGTTTCAGAGAAACTGTCCCTATTTTAAACCCAATCCCATAAATCCCCATAGCCAGTGGGCAGGAAGAGAAGCACGTTCTCTTAACAGGCTCTCCTCCTACAGCCTCCTTCTGCGTGCCACGCAGCACACAGCCACTCTGAACAGTAACAAGAGATAAATACTGACATGGGGAAACACGAGAAGCTCCCTTACTCTGCTAAAACATCACAGGAACAGCATTAACACACCTCTCCACCTTATTTTGATCACAACCTTATCTGAATGGCCCCAATGCCTTCTAATTCTACCAGTTCTAAAGTCAGTCTGAAGCAAATTCTGCTTGCTTTTCACTCCTGAGCCAGAAACCTGAACAGTGACTTGCTTTCTGTTCGTCTTCTGACAGAAGAGGGTAGAGGTACAGAGTGCAGTTTGAGTAAGACCTTGTATTCTGCAGACCACTAATGGTCTAGGTGCCCTGACTTGCCAGCATTTCTCTCTCTACTGTTACTGGAGAGCAGATAACTGCATTTCACATTCTGTGCCTCTGCCTGCAAGCTTTTAGCTGAGCTGCCAACCTCCCACCAAGATCAAAATAATACATGACTTGCCAGTAACTTTTGACTCCATAGGTCACTCACTAAAGGCAAGAAGCTGACTCTGCCTTTCAGACCAATTATATTTTGGCACCAGAGGCTGCACTTTTCTCCATCCTCCAGTTAACCCTAAGAACAGCCTTTAAATACTCTAATGGTCTTCAGCAGTATAAACTTAGAAAACCAGTGCGAGACATTGTGCTGCCAAAGATAGTCTTGGCTTTACTACTTTTTGATGCAGGGATGAGACAAGAAAAGTTTAATTAAGGTTCACAGGAAGTTTCTTTACAAAGCCCATTTTGTTTAGTGATTGTTCCTGCTCCACCAAAAAGAAAACAAACTTACAACAAAACCAACAGAGATAGTATCAAACTGGAGTGCATTTCCAGTCCTCTTTTGTTTGAAAGAACTCAAGATGTAACCCTGCAGAGCCTCAAGACTCAACTCTCCAAGGACCAGAACTGTGCTCTCTCACTCAGGAGGAGGAAGAGCCGGCCATGATACCCTTCAAAGGCATCTCCAATCCTCTCCCTGGAACATGGCCACTCTGCAGCCCAAAGAACACCAGGTATCTTTGTCACTAGATGTCAGTAAGATGGCATTTCCTACAGAAGAGGAGAGATGCCTCCCTTCTGACAGGAAAAATATGGAAGTAGACAGATTGGCAGCATCTCTTCAAATTTGAGATTGTCCCTCCAAGCAAAACTCACAGGAACACACACAGTTTTTACTGTAGGAAAAAAAGACTAGCTACAGCTCTGACAGCATTCAAGCAAACGTTGCCCAATCAGACACCACATGAGCCCATATACAGTTAGAAGCCTGCAATACCTAGACTTCTGAGCCACAGAAGCCATCCAGACTCACCTATCTGGGAAAGTTCCAGGCTCAGATTTTGGCAGCCTGAGGCTAAAACTTGATAGCAGCTTTGTCATACTAAAGCAAGCAGAAAACAGATCATGGACTCACACACCTTACGGAGAGAAGACTAGATCAAAACCCAGTCATTTCCCATTGGGGAGAGAGGTTAACTGTACTGGGCAATAAACACAGGCTGTGCTTCCTTCAGCTTTCCCAAATCCAAAAACCTAGCCCAGGGAAGAATGGAAGTCGAAACCCATCTAGGAGAGCTGCTGGATGGGAGCCTCAGAACAAGCAGTTCAGCATCAGCGGCGCTGCGTTCTGCCTCAGTAGGTTTTCCAGGGAGGAAGCAAAGGGTGCAAGCCATGACCCAGCTAATTCACGTTTGGATCAGCAGTACAGGCAAATAATTTTCGGTAAAGTTCCGGCCAGATCTGACTGTAAAAAACCTTTGCTCAAGCTGACCTGACACATCGGTGCCGGCCTTCCTGTGCCACACACAGCCCGACTCCGTCCCCACCCTCACCCGGTGCAGCACCGCAGGACTGCCACACAGGTATTCCCGGCGGAGAGCTCATTAACAGGAGCAGTTAATAAGCCCCCTCAGCCCCAAGCAATGTGCGACAGTGGGGTCGCCCAGCACCCCCTCAGAGAGGGGCTAAGGAAAAGCCCTCTCGGGGGAGCCCCACCTTCCCTCCCGATTGCGGACTCGCTCCCGTCCCCACGGGCAGCCGGTGGGGACCTCGCCCTGCAGCCACCCCCCGCCCCGGGGAGGCCCGCGGACCCCCACCCTCGGCCATCGCCCACGGAGCCGCCCCTCGCGGTGGCTCGGCCACCGCCCGGCCTCTCGCGGCAGAGGGAGCCCGGCCGCAGGCAGCTGCCCGGCGGAGGGCCAGGGACCGCGCAGCCCTGCGGGGAGAGCGGAGCGCGACCCGGGGTCTCCTCACCTGCCGCCGCCGCCGCCGCCGCTGCCGCCCCGCGCCCAAGATGGCGGCGCCGCCCCCCCTCGTCCCGCGCCCCCCC
>NW_020884895.1:3109013-3143472 GCF_003945725.1 Corapipo altera | reverse complement strand
CGCACAGGCCTGAGGTCGCCATGCCCTTCCACGGAGCTGGTGGCTCCTGTTGGCCCCGCACACAGGCATTCCCCCTTCCGCCCTCGCAGCGCTGCGCCCGCGGTGGAACAAGCCCCTGATTCTCCCCGCAGTGCTCCCGCTGGAAACGGGGACCCCGGGAGCCCCGAGCGCCTGCGGGCAGGATCCGCTGCGCGGGGTGGGGGAAGTAGGAGGCCGGGCCCGGCACCGGCTCAGACCGCAGCCGCCCTCGGCACCCTGGCAAGAGGCAGCTGGAACACCGGCACAGAGTGCCCTCATCCCGCCGGGATCTCGCTTTAGAGCAAAATGCAGGAGGGCCGGAGAGGCTGGGGGGGGAAAAACAACGAACGACACAAGGCAGGAGTCCAATAAAACTATGTTTATAAATAAAAACAAGGAGATTGGTGTTGTTTTTATAAAACCCAGTGGGTAGGGCAGGGCGAGAGGTGAGCAGTGGCCAGGGAGGCTGCTGGGGACAGGCTGACTCCAGCGGGCAGAGGGGAAGGAGAGGTTTCAGGGAGTCAGGGAGATGAACGGATGGCGTGTAATATCTGGCAGAGGGGCTGCAGGGGGAACGCAGACCCCCGAGGGAGCAAAATACATTTCATCTCCATCATATAAAAATCGCAAACACAAGAAAGACCAAAGGAGGCAAAGCTTGCCTGGTGAAAGCCACCGTGTGGCAGGAGGAGAGGGCGCCGAGGCGCCAGCACCAACAGCAGCAGGGTCGAGCATGTCCATACTGTACCGTGCTTGGCCCTGGGCATGGGGAAGGGACTGCCCCAGCCCGAGGCACATCTCTGAGTACCCAGAAGAGGAAAGAAGAAGGGCAGGGAACGCTGGAGCAAATACTCAACTGTCCTGGTAGATTTGCGGGCAATGAGCCCAGAGGCCACAGTTCAGGCCACAGTCTCCCTTCCCAGAGAGCTTGTGTTGCCACCAGGCACCACTCACAGCAAAGAGGGAACAGGGTTGTCCCAGAGCCTTGTCCCTCCTGGCAGCCAGGCCAACAGCACTCGTGGCACTGGGCAGAGGGGGAGGCAGACTCAGGCCCTTCGTAGGGCAAATACAGGGGACCTCTACGTTTCCCCAAAGCATGAAAGCAAACCAGTTGTGCCCCTTCCTTGCCTTCTAAGTCCGTCCAGGCCCTTGAAGGTATCACATTGCTGAGCAGCAGCGCGACAGCAGGAGGGAGAAGGCCACAGCTGCCACCGCCAGCCCCAGGCATGGGACAGCCCCTACAAACTGGACAGGCAGCAGCACATCACAGGCAGGAGGACAAAGAGCAGGACGGAGGGAGCAGAGCTCTGCCCTTAAATGCCCCCAAAGTACCCAAGGGCAGGTGTAGGGCACTGAGTCATGTAAGAGACTGGGCACAGACACTCACCACTGCTCCGGGCTGGACACAGAGGTACAGCCCCAGCCCTGAGCCTTGAGGCCTGGGCAAGGAGAAGGAAGGTCCTGCCATGGCGTAATGTCAGGCTTGGACCTGGCCCAATATGCGGGCAAGAGAAGGGAAGCAAGAGGGAAGTGGCAGCATCTCTCCACTCCCTGGAGGCACTGAAGCCCTGGAACATTCATGCATTAGCCAAAAGGCAACTACAACGGGATTTAAAATACATATATAAGGCTGGTCCCTGCTCCCCTCTCAGGGCTGTGGGAAGGGCAGGGCATCTTCCGCGAGGGGGAGGAAAGAAGCCATCTTCAGCGCCATGCGTGCCCAGCGCCCCTGGAGCTCCGTGTCCTGCTGTCGGGCCACGCCACGCTCCAGCTCTCCCCCCCACGGGCGGCAGGCTCAGAGAAAGTCAAACACCCCGTAATTCTTTGCTGCTTGACAGAAGAAACACAAAAGGGTGAAAAGAAAGAAGAGATATTTAGGGCGGAAGGACCGAGGCAGCAGCGACACACGGGCAAGCAGCACAGGGCGCTGGGATGGATGCGGATTAATGGGGTTAGAGAGGATGGCAGAAGGGAATTACCATTGGCAATACACAAGTCTGGTGATGGGATGGGCTGGCAGCACCCAGCAGGCCTGCCAGGCCTGTCCACCCCACTCGAGGAGGGATTAGAATCAAGGTTTAGTTCCATTTATTATTTTTTTCCCTTTTTTTTCTTTTCGTTATCAAGACAAAAAAAAAAGAACAAAACAAAAAAGAAAAACAAAACAAAAAAACCCAACAAAACAAAATCAAAAAAAAAAAGAGGTGAAGCCAGGGCTGGTCCTAGGAAACAAACGACAGGGACAGAGGGGGAGAAGGAGGGGCAGCAGACAGACAGGGGATGGGCGCTTCACATTACATCCACAAAGAACTCACTGGGGTTGCCCATGGCCATTCGGAAGGACTGTCTACTGGCTGTCAGTTCGGGGGGCACAGAGGCCAGGTCACGGCCCGGCGGCGCCCCAGGGGGCCCCATGGCTGAAGGTGGTGGAGGCATCAGCAACATGGGGGGGCTGAAGAGAGGGGGGAGGCCGGGCGGCCCGTAGGACTGCTGGCTGTGGTGGCTGCGGATGCTGTGAGCCAGGGAGTGCTGGCTGCGCTGGCTGTGCTGGCTGGCCGGCACCGAGCGCTCGCTGGCCGCGCGCTCACGCCTCATGCTGCTCCTCGTGGTGTGGTCTGACTCACTCCCGCTGCCACCTGACTTCGACTCCCCGGTCTTCTCTCTCTCCTTCCTCCTCTCGCTGCCACTGCGATTGGAACCACTGCTCCGGCTCCCTGCGAAGCGCATAAGACAAGGTTAGGTGGCAGCTCAGACAAGTCAGGAAGAGCGGATGCTCCTCCGGCCAAGAGAGAACTACAGCACACTCCAACACAGCCATCTGCCAGCACAGTCTGTGCTCTCAGTCTCTTTTCAACTCCAAGTCCCATGACCCTTCTGAGATGGCTTTTAAGCATCTTTAAAGCCTTTTCCTGCTGCTTCCCAGTACAGAACAGGGCACCTGCCCACCCTCAGGCATATTTTAGTCATTTTTACTCACCTTCACTGTGCTGGCTGCCTGCACTGCCCCCTCCGTAGCTGTAGCCTGGATCAGGGAAGCCGGGATGGGGGTTGTACGGATGAGGCGGTGGATACTGATACGGGAAAGCCATAGGCCAGGGTGCGGCTCCTGGATGGGGGAGCGGAGCCAAAGTGTCCTGATCGGAGGCACCGCTGGAGCCGTCATGATCATGAAGAGACAGATTAGCCATGTCTGCAAGAAAGCAGAGAACAGGGGTTAATCCAAGCAGAAAGACAACCACGTGTGATGAAGCAACTCCCCGTCCAGTCTTTGCTGATGGACAAGGACAGGATATGCAAAGAGACACAAGAAGTTGGCACTCTCCTTGTTAGTCAGTGCCACCATTTGTGCTTCCTGGCTGGACAACAGCCAGGCTGCCTGAGTCCAAGCTGCCACTCTAATACAGGGACCAGCTTGGTGGGAAAGAACCACACCAGAGCTACAGGCTCACCCTGCCAATTCCTTTCCCCATCCCTCTTTTTTGAGAAGAACCCAGTTGCTTGAGCACCAACCCATTGCCAGCACTGGAAGTTTAGAGCCTGGAGACAGTGAGTAAAGACTAAGACTCTTCTAGGGCTGCCCAGGAGCAAAGATCACACAGTAGGTGACACTGTCAATGTTGCTTCCAACTTCACTACCCCAGCAGCATGACGAGGGAGCTGGGATATTTTTTATTGCTCTCTTAACAAGGTCTGTAGAACAAGGGGCCCAGCCTGATGCCAATAGCTATAGCTGTGTCTCCACAGTGTCATCAGAGCTCTGCAGGACCTCTAACCCTCCATCCTCTCCCTCCCACCCATGCCAAGGGCCATACTTCCACAGAGGTCCCCGAAGATGTAATAGCACTGCTCCGAGAAGGTGATCTTGTTCACGGTGTGTCGGATGTAGCCAGCCTTCAGCAGGTTGCTGGCATATTTGCGGGATTCACGGCGGTCTGTAAAGCCCTCCACATGGTGATAGAGCCAATCCACCACATCTGAACCTGCCACCAAACGTAGAGTTAGACATGGCAAAAGAGTGGAAGACAGTGGCTCTTGAGGCAGCGAGCCACACTAGAGCCAAGAAAAAGTGGGCCAAAGGTGAAAAGGGGCCACACAGCCAATATGTGACTCTGGCTTGGTCAACAGTTTATGGTGACAGAGATGCTCCCTTGGACATCTGCTTGGAAAACAGGCCACCCAGTTCCCAATCCCTGCCTCTGCTGCAGGCAGCACAGTCTCTTACCAATGAAGGCATTGGGGATGGTGATCTTCAGCCACATGCGGTCACGCACCTCGAGGCCTGACTCTGGTGAGGCCATGGCTTTGACAATGGTGGCCATGTCACTGTGGATGGACAGGTGAAAGTCATCGAGGCCTGTGGTGTGGATGAAGGAAGGGAGGCAGAGGTGAGAGAGGACAGAAAAGACAAAGGGGCCACATGGAAGCATCACACACGGGAGGAATGGGCCAGGGAACAATACATCGCAGACAGCCTTGGGGGACATGCTGTGTAAGCCCCCTTCCCATGTTATCTGTCACATCAGCCATTTCCTCTTGGGAAAAACCCAGGCAAGAGTCACAAACATACAACAAACTCCCGGTTTTTTGCCTCACTTGGGCTTTCCAGACCCTTGCTTCAGGGCTCTCTATACCAGAATTATCCAAAACCTCCAGAAAGCAACCAAAAGAGCCCTGTGCTCAGCAGGACCCTGCCCCACTGCAAGGCTCTTTGCTCCCAGCTGCCTTCTCCATTCTGCCCTATCTGCTGCTTGGGAGGGCAATTGCTCCAGGGCCATGCTGAATCCCTCTGGCCCCGCATTCTCAGACGCTAACCCTGACTGGTCTGAGCCTTTCCTCTGCATCTGCCACAGCTCCTAATTGCACCCAGGCTCCTCTACTCTCCTCACACAGAAAGCTGAAAAACATGGTATTGTTTCACTCAGGCAGAACTCCCACTGATCCAAGTGCCTGCCTGTCAAGAGCTGTCTCCTTCCCAGTCCCTTGGCAAGGCGGACTTTGCCCACCCCAGCTATCCCCAGGCAGATGTATTGCTCCCTTCACATCACAGTGAAGGTGAAGAGGTTGTGCAGTGGGCAGAGCACGGAGGCACAAGGACTTACGTTCGGTCTCTGGGATGGAGCTGGTGATGGAGGAGCTGGTGGAAGTGATTGTGCTCATGGATGGACTCATACCGTACGCTGGGTAGGTGCCAGTCATCGCTGCCGTGTGAGACACCCAGGCTGCCGGGTCGATGGGCCGGATGGGCTCACCTAACAAAAAGAAAGAGACAGTTGGTAGCTGGAAGAAATGATCACATCATCAAAACAACCTCTGGGGAGGGACAGGGACTCAGCACAGCCCATTCCATCCCCAGTATCTGCCGGGACTCACCCGGATCGGAGCATGGAGAGTCTGGCCCAGCCCAGATCCGCTGGGGAGCAACTGGGAGAGAAAGAAGAGAGGGAGGGTCAGCAGGAGAGGTGCAGAGGGAGAGATCCCCCTATGGCTCAAGGGGGGGTTTCTCTTTCCTCTGGCGCCCCGAGCAAGTGACCCCCCTGCCCCAGTGAAACGCGTCCCCAGCGTGATGTGGGAAGGAGGGCTGGGCTTATGGGCATTTTGGTCTGGGAATAGGACATAGCAGCCTCCTAAAAGGAGAGCTGTACCCCATCAAACCCCAATTCAGTGCCACGTGGAGTCAAACACACAGGGGAAGAACAAGACAACATCCAAGTAAGTGCTTAAGGCAGGGCTCTCACATGAGCTGGGCACCAGCGTTAAGGGTGGGTCAGCTATCCACTTACTCCTGGGTAACGAGAAGCAGCCCCGCGGGCTGGGGTCCCAGCACTTAGCCACCGTCAGGGTGATGGGCCTGCAACAAAAAGGTGAGAGTTAGAACCAGAGCCTGGTGGCACAAACCCCTGCATGACAGATGGATCCTGTGGGCTGGCTCTCTCCTGGGAGACAGGGAGAAGCTGGCAGTAAAATGTCCTCATTCCAATCCAGCTACAGGTTTCCTTAGTGACATGAACAAAATGACATGACCCTGGCTGAGGGTTGCTGATGACCCAAATAGAACAGAGAATCAAAGAACAGTTTGTGTTGGAAAGGACCTTTAAATGTCATCTATTCCAACCGTCCCTGCAATGAGCAGGGACCCGACATCCCCACAAAGAAAGGAGCACAGACCCCAGTTCCCTGCCATTCTGCTGGCCGCAATTCTTGCTTTGGGTATGAAAACCCAGGAATCAAAGCAACACCAAAAATTTAAGTTCTGAGCTTCTGCAGAGCCACTGGCAGAGGTGGCTGAAGACATGACTCACACACCCCAAGCACACACTGTACGGCTGTCCCTGGAGGTAAGGAACAACCCGAGTACTTACCCCGGCTTGTGCACAATCTCCCTCAGCACCCGCACAGCATCATCGTTGCTCATGTTCTCAAAGTTGATGTCATTTACCTGCAAACAACACAAAGAAGTGAGTCCCAGAGATGTGACCAGAGACTGAGCTCCCCACTCAGCTCAGCAGTGACTCAGCTTCCCTCTTCCAAGCACAGCTTCCTGGATTTAGCCTGCCAAAATTTGCAGGGAGGCTTCTGGGTCTTTTCTTACTGCTTTCCCAGGCCCAAAGATGGAGATATGTGGGCGTGAAGTACCTGCAAGAGCATGTCCCCCGGCTCAATCCTGCCATCAGCTGCCACAGCGCCACCCTTCATGATGGAGCCAATGTAAATGCCTCCATCACCACGCTCATTGCTCTGTCCCACAATAGAAATGCCCAGAAAGTTGTATTTCTCTGCAGGGATGGAAAGAGAAAGCAGTAAGACACCACAAAGCAGCAGGCACAACTAGACCTAACCTCAGACAAACCACGTACTAACTATGGTGGTTTGCACCCCTGTCCCAGAGAGATGTCCCGGGACATAGAGAAACTCTTGAGAGAGACCAGTGCTTAAAGACAAGCCACTTTTCTACAGAATTCATGTCTTCACTCCTCCCCCATGTGTTCTCTTTGCCCCCTCCCCAGTTTCCTCTCCACCACCCAATCCCACTCTGGAAGGACTGTAGGCTCCATGCACACCTCCCACTCACCCATATTCAGCGTGACTGTGATGATGTTCAGGGACATGGTGGAGTCTGTGATGCTACTGAAGGACGATGACTGCAACGTAAGTGAAACATGAGATGTCCTCCTGTGCCTCAGCAACTTTCCCAGCCCCAGCTTCTTCCACTTGTCTTTCCTCTCTGCCACTCCCTGTGGCACCACAGCCCCCACCCACAACTCCACTCTTATGCTGGGAGTTTTCCAGAGCCAGAGAACATCAGCCATGGTCCTTGTGACCTCTCCACAGCCAGGACAAGGCCTGTGCTCCCAGCTCTTGAGGCTACATTGGCCTAGAAAATGTTTACAGCACTTTATGAAGTCTCAGCACTTGGACACCAACTGTCACAAGCTGTGACCACAACAAACACAGCTGAATCCCTGAGAGGGATCCACCAGGCAGCCCACCTTGCCCTGCACTGTCCTCCCCAGGATCCCCGGCCCTTCCCTGCATACCCGCTCGATGCGTGGAGCCTTCTGTTTCCGCCGGCGCCGCTTGTGCCTCCTCATGAGACGGGAAGCACTGCTTTGCTCTGTTGAACTGCTAAACCTGCAGGCAAAAGCAAGAGTCAGCTCTCTTGCTGCCAGGGTTGTGACTCTGGCAGCAAGAGAGCCATGGAAATAGCACAAGGAATAGAGGACTGCAAGGCAGAGGGGAGAACATGCACACGGGGGACAGACAATAGTAGAAACGGCTGCTGGGTGAGACAGGGGCAGATCTGAGCCCAGGACTACTGTGCCCTGCAATGGCATCTCTGCGCTGGGAGGAAGGGGGAAGTTAGTGTTTCTCCAGGACCTAAGCTCTCCTACCTGCTGGTGGAGTCATCTTCATCTGAATCGAAGAAGCTGGTGGTCTCCAGCTCACTGCTCATGAGTGTGGAGGAGCTCTCGTACCCACCCAGGTCTCGGCGCCGCTCTCCCTTCACGGTCCCATTCACCCTGGGTGCTATGAAAAGACAAGACTCAGTGTGCTTGACACAACCCCTTCCCCTATGCAGGGCTCATGGCAGCCTTCTCAGAACAAATCTGGCTATCAGACAACCCCATCTAGCGCCATCCAGCTCCTAGTCTATCCCGGGATCAGATCCATCTTCTGTGGGATACTTTTATCACTATCAGATGGGGAAGAGGCTGATGGGCCACTAGGAACAATGCTGCCAAGCTTGTGGAAGACTTGCAGCTGTTTCCTTGGTAAAGCAAGAAGCAGCATGGAGTGGCCAGGCTACAGCACAATCTGCTTTTCAACTATGAAGGACTGAGGTACTACTGTCTCTGCTTGAGGCTTCTACAGGAGACATCTCCTTTGACCCCAAAGTTCTGATGCAACATAGGTGTTGGCTCCTGCCTCCAGTGTGAGGCTACAGCTCTTCTAAGGGCCATAAAACAGCCCTTCTAAGATGGTAAGGTACTGCAAAGCAGAGAAAACTGCCCCAAGCATGGAGCTGGTGCCCGCACCACGCCCCAGCCATGCCCTGCAGAGCTCTTGCCATGTTACCAACACTCACCATGCTCAGGCCCATCTGTCCGACGAGGTCGTTCCCTTTGTGAGGACACCACTGAGTCTGTTTCTGTCTCATTGTCCAAGTTTTCCCGACTCCCCCCGGTGTTAGGGCTGTGATGAGATAAAAGGAACAAATATGCTCAACAGGGAACAACTTGAGCAAGCTCTCTCAACACCTCTGTGCCGGCCAGCACAAGCTTCCAGCCATCAGCTGTCTCCTTCCTGAGGGATAGGAACAACCCACAGCACATCTATGAGTGCAGGGCAAAGGACTGGGCATACTGTGCCAGCTCTTTGCCAGCTTCCCTGCACTATTTTTGGCATGTCCTTGCTTGTTGAATAATGCAGCTCCACTTCGAATCTGCTCCCAGCCTCATCCTCCTCCCCCCTTGCTGGCTGTAATCCCTGACAATTTGGGTAGGAGTATCCCAGCCCCTGCTCAGGATTACAGCAAACCCACTATGTGTCCCTTGGAAACTAGGGCAGATGTCCAGGTAACTTACTGGAAAGAGGGGGGCCTGGAGTCTCCAATTCCTCCTGTGCGCTCCATGGAAGGTGGCAGCTCTGTTTGGTTATCGGCACAGACCGAGCCAGCATCTGAGTGGGAACCCTCTGCAGACACCAGCTGGAGGGATGAGACAGAGAAGGAAACGGCTGCAGCTCTGGGAAAACATGTACAACAGTGGCCAAAGGAGCTGGCCAAAAGCCTGCCTGGCCCAGGATCTCATCTCTGATGGCAGACAACAGCAGATGCCCAGGAGCGGGTATGGAACAGGCCAAGCATGTAGCAACATTCCCTCTCAATGCCTTCCCAGACACTGGCTATTTGTGGCTCAGGAATTCCTGACCCAGCAGTGAAGCCCAGGTGGCTGACAGCCCTGCTTGGACATCACCTGACATCACCTGCACACCCACACCACATACTCAGGTAACCTTTAGCACACATCCTGTAGCAGGGAGTGGATTCCCCCATTTGTTCTCACATTGGAAGAGGCAGCTACCAGTCATTCCTTTCCTCAGTTTTAGCAGCCTCTACACCCCTGCCTTCAAGCTGTGGGACCAGCAGGACCTTCACCTCCCCAGCCCTCAGATGCTGCAGATAACAGAGCTCAGGGCTGAGGCTGGCTTTGAAATAGATTCCTGAAACAGGATCTTTTTCTGACTTCCATACAAACTTTGCCCAGCTTATTGGCTTGGGCACAATCTTCAGCCAGCCTCTGGGGGGCTCAACAGTTTCCCCAGTGCAGAAATTCAAGAAAGGGTCAAACCCCAGGAACTCTATACCAGCCATGCTTGTGGGGCAGTTCAGGCACACCCACATGCCTCTGTAATAAACCACCAATTTCAGGGCTCAGGGAATGAAGTGGAGCTTCCACAGGCTTGCCAGTGGGATGAAACTGAGGGTAGCCCAAACGAGCAATTTCCCAATATTACTCCCTATCCAGGTTTGCACTCCCCCCCTTTCAAGTTGTAATGAACAGGACTAATCGTAATAGGGCTGGCCAAGAGGACAATAAAAAGCCTCTTCCTTGAAAGACGCATTCAGGAACCCCCAGAGCAGAGGTGACAGGGCCCAGAAAAGATCTAAGGTGAAGGATGCCCCACTGTGGGTCAGGACAGAAGGATCATGAAACATGGGCTGGAAAGGAGCTGACAGCTGCTGCCCAAACCATAATGCCCAGTGTCAATGCAGAGGCAGCACTGCTTCTTGCTGGAGAGGGAACCACATCTGCATGGAGCCAAGAGCAGATGCCAACTTGGGTGCAGGAGGCACAGCCCATTTACACAGGTCTTCAGTGCTTCCCAGCATCACTGATGAAAGAGCTGTGCCCTGCCCACCTTCAAGAACTGGGGAAACCCTGATAAGAGTTTGATAAGATAATCCACAGATAATCATTAGGGCAGGGAGAGAAAGGTCTACTGCCAGAGAGGCACTGGAAACTGAGACAGGGATGTAGCTGGGACAAGGAAGACAAAGCAGCCCTGAAAAAGCCGCAGCCAGGGCAGCAGACAGAGCAGAGTGCAGCCCGGGGTGTCAAAAGCTGCAGAGCCCGTCACACAAGCCCCAGGACAAGCCCAACGGCTCCAGATCTCACAATTGTCTAACCAGCTCTTGTCTCACACTGGCTCAGCACCCTCCCTCCAGCAAGCCCCAGGCACATGCCTGGCTTTGCTCCTGGCACCTTCCCAGTGACATGTCTTCCCAGGACACATCCCACTCCCTAAGGGCCACATCCCTGCTCTGGCAGCCACTGCCCGGGAGCATATGAGAGAAGATATATTGGCAGTGGCCAGCATTGTCTAGGGAAAAGTCATACAACACCTTATGGTTGAAAATCACAATGCAAGATCAGGCAAATAGATCTGGACAGAGGGAACTAGCCACAGGCATCTGTCAAACAGAAGTAAGGAGAGTAGAGGGGGTGTTCCCAAGCTGGGGGAGGACTGATGCTGTCTTCCTTTAATGCTCCCAAGGCTGGGATTTCCTCCAGGGAAGGTTTTGATCACCACCCTACACTATTCCTCCCTCTTATACTGTCAGGAAATACTCACTTGGATTCAAGCCCCCGTCTTTCCTGGTCACTAAAATTAGTACTGCGTTCCTAAAATAGCCTCATCTCAGCCTGACTGTCAGAAGCAGCAAAGCAAGTGCTGCCCCCAGGCCCCAAACCACCCATGGACAAGAAGACTCTCAGCAGAAATAGAAAAAGGGATCATCAGCTGTGCATAAAGGTCTCTGGGACTGCCATCACCCCTTTGTGCACAAGAGCCAGTCTGGGCACAAGTTCCCTGCAAGGATCCAGCCCAGCAGAGCAGCAGCATGGTGGTCACACCAGACAGACCCACACCAGATCCATGTCAGTCACACTGAGCAACCACAGAGACCCTACAAGGAAAGCCAGCAGCTGCATGGATGCATGGAGGACAAGGAAAAGCACACCAGGTAAAAAAAGAGCAATGCAAAGGGTTCAGAGACTGTGGGACTCCCCATAGGGCAGGTAAAAGCAAAAGGCAGCTGGAAAGGGTGGGGTGGGGAGACGTCTCTGTGCAGATGCAGCAGCAGCGGGATGAATGCAGAGGGATGGATGCTGGTCAAGAGCCGGACACAGGCTGTTTTCCGAAGGGCCTGGATAACCGCTAGAGGGAGGACAGCCGGCATTGGGCCCCGGCTCTTTGTGTGGGAGCCCAGCACATCCTTTCCTCCTGGTGCAAGGCACAGGCAGGAGCCCACCCTGCACTCCCCTGCCTGGAATCCAGCAGCAGCCAGGCTGGCAGTGGGCACCTGACTGCCCCTGTCACCCCCTCCTCACAGCCCCCCAGCTGAGGCCTCGCTGTTTGGGGCAGGGATAGAAGCAGAATTAGGTCTGACCTAGCCTGATTTGCTGAGGGGCTATTTGGAGGCCTCCAGAAGAAGGTACTTGGGTCTTGGCTCTGCTCTTGGTGTAGATCCACACATCCCCACCAGCACAAATTGCAGCTCAGCAGAGCTAAAACGGGATGATGGGCTGTGGAGACTGAATGTCCTCTCCCCCCACTAACAGAGGGTCCTCTAGGGGCTGAGGGACGCATGCAGGCAGGGGACAGAGCATGTGCATGGCACGGCACAGAGGGAAAAGCTTGTCCTGCAGCTGCCCAGGCAGTACCTTTAGTCTTCAGGGCAGTCAAATCCAGTCCGCTTCACCAGCACTAAAGTCACTTAAGCCCTTTGCACCAGTCACTGGAGCGGGACTTTCCTTGGAAAGCTGACCCTGCCATAGGGGCACACGGGTTATGCTGTGGACAGGCCATGACCACGATCTCTGCCAGGCATCAGTTATCGTGAGCTCTCCAACAGAGGCATCCCACATCTTCCCCGGCACAGGGGACCCAGCACCACAGAGCCCCCTCTGCAGCTGAAGGACTGGAATGTGGGAATCCAGCTCATCAGCTGTGTTAGCAGTCAGCAAACCGACAGTATGGAGCAGTCCCTGTGCCTTACTCGGCACTACACATCCAAATGGTGGTTTTCAGAGGGCAGATACAGGCAGAGAGATACCATAGCAAGGGGCTTGCTTACCCACGACACCACCCGGCCGTTGAAGCAGGGAAGCTTGGCATTGTCATCCGAGATCTCTTCTTTCACCACCCTGCAGAGGGGAGAGGAGGCAGTCAGAGCTGGTCCAGGATTTCAGAGGAAAATGAGACTTACCCAGGCAGGCATCTGCACCCAACAACAGGCAGCCCAGGCTTGGGAATGGAGCAGAAGAGGATCAGCAACTCCTGCCCACTGCCAGGTCACAGGTTCCTATGCTCACAGCCATGACTGGCAAGCTGGAAAGAACCCTAGGGCAGAACAGGCTCTCTGTGTGCATCCAGCTGTTTCATCCCTCAATTCACAATTTAATCAGTAAAACCAAAATTCAGGTGCATACCATGGAATCATTTAGGTTGGAAAAGACCTTGAAGATCATCCAGTCCAATCATTACCCCAGCACTACGAAGCTCACCACTAAACCATGTCCCCAAGTGCCACATCTACACATCTTTTAAATAACTTCAGGGACGGTGACTCCACCACTTCCCCGGGCAACTTGTTCGAATGCCTGACAACGCTTTTGGTGAAGAAACATTTCCTAATATCAATCTAAATCTCCCCTGGCACAACGTCAAGCCATTTCCTCTTGTCCTGTCGCTTGTTACCTGGGAAAAGAGGCTGATCCCCACCTGGCTACCATCTCCTTTCAGGTAGTTGTAGAGAGCAATAAGGTCCCACCGAGCCTCCTTTTCTCCAGGCCGAGCCCCTCAGCTGCTCCTCATTAGACTTGTGCTCCAGACCTGTCACCAGCTTCATTACCCTTTTCTGGACTCACTCCAGCCACTCATCTGTACTGTATTGTAGTGAGGGGCCCAAAACTGAACACAGGGTTAGAGGTGCAACCTCATCAGTGTGGAGCATAAGGGGACAATCACTTTCCCTGGTCCTGCTGACCGGACACACTATTGCTGACACAAGCCAGGATGCCACTGGCCTTCTTGGCCACCTGGGCACACACTGGCTCATGTTCAGCCACTATCAACCAGCACCTCCAAGTCCCTTCCCACCAGGCAGCTTTCCAGTCACACTTCCCCCAGCCTGTAGAGCAGTGTGAGGTTGTTGTGACCCAAGTGTAGGAGCAGGAACTTGGCTTTGCTGAACCTCGTACAACTGGCCGCCGATCCAGCCTGTCCAGATCTCTCTGCAGAGCCTTCCTACCATCCACCACATCAACATTCCCACCCAATTTAGTCATCTGAGAACTGGGGGTGCCCTCGATCCCCTTGTCAAGATAACTGATAAAGATATTAAACAGAACTGGCTCCAGTACTGAGCCTTGGTGAACACACTTGTGACCAGCTGACAGCTGGATGTAGCTCCATTTCCCAGCACTCTCTGGGCCCAGCCATCCAGAGTTTTTTACCCAGGGAACAGTGCACCTGTTCAAGGCCTGAGCAGCTGGTTTATCCCAGAGAATGCTATGGGAAACAGTGTCAAAGGCTTTACTAAAGTCCAGGTAGAAAACATCCACAATCTTTCCTTCATCCATTAACCATGCCACCTTGTCATAGAAAATCAGGCTGGTCAAGCAGGACCTGCCTTTCCTAAACCCATACTGGCTGAGTCTGATTGTCTGGCTGTCCTGTACTTGCCATGTGATGGCACTCATGCTGATCTGCTCCATGACCTTCCCTGGCAGTGAGGTCAGGCTGACAGGCCTGTAGTTCCCTGGATTCTCCTTCTGGCCATTCTTGTAAATGGGTGTCACATTTGCTCACTTCCAGTCAACTGGATCTCCCTGGTTGACCAGGACTCCAGGTAAAGGACTGAAAGCGACTTGGTGAGTACTTCCACCAACTCCCTCAGTACCACTGGGTGGATCCCATCTGACTCCATGGACTTGCATGTGTCTAAGTGGTGCAGCAGGCTGCCAACCATTTCCTCTTGGATGATGGGGGGGCTTAATTCTGCTCCTTATCCCTGTCTCCCAGCTCAGGGGGTTGAGTACCCTGAGAACATTTGGTCTCGCTGCTAAAGACTGAGGAGAAGAAGGTATTAAGTACCTCCGCCTTTTCCTCATCCTTTGTCACTGTTTTCCCCCCACATTCAATTAAGGATGGAGATTATCCTTAGCCCTTCTTTTGGTGCTGATGTTATTTGTAAACACATATGTATTGCCTTTTACAGCAGTAGCCAGATTAAGTTCTAGCTGGGCTTTGACCCTTCTAGATTTCTCCCTGCATAACCTCACAATATCCTTGTAGCCTTCCTGAGTTGCCTCCACCTTTTTCCAAAGGTGATATATTCTTTTTTTCCCCCTGAGTTCGAGCCAGAGCTCCCTGTTCAGCCAGGCCACTCTTCCCCACTAGCTTGTCTTTCAGCACAGGGGGAGGTCCTGCTCCTGCACCTTTAAAATTTTCTTCTTGAAGAATGTCCAGCCTTCCCTGGGCTCCTTTGCCCTTTAAGACTGCCTCTCAGGGGACTCTGTCAGCCAGCTCCCTAACCAGGCCAAAGTCTGCCCTCCGCAAGTCCAAGGCGGCAGTTCTGCTGACCCCGCCTCCTTATTTCTGTGAGAATCAAAAACTCTTATCATTTTGTGATCACTGCACAAGACAGCCTCCAGCCACCCCATCACCCACAGGTCCAGTGTGTGCCTTCCCTAGTCGGTTCCCTCACCCGCTGTGTCAGGAATTTCTTCCGCACACTCCAACAACCTCCTAGACTTTTCTGCTGTACTGTATTTCCAGCAGACACATTTCCACCAGTTCACTTATTTCTAAAGAAATACATAATTTAAACCTCTTTATAATGATCTGAAAGAATCACAACCTATGCCAGAGATTTCTAATAGATGAAAGTGAAATACATTAAACATGCTGGCTCCCAAATGTTACTGTTGTTTTTTAATTACATACATAATATTTCAACATCACTTTGAGCTTTATAGTTGTGCCACAATGTCATGTTCTTGCATTACACAAACAGCTACATTATCAAGACTTCATAGTTGAGGGAGCACTGATAACTTTTTCTCCCAACAGTAAAAAAAAAATAAAATAAAAAAAAAATTAGTTTTCTTTGGAGAGTAAATTTCTTCTTTTTATTTTAAATATCACAGGACACCTAAATACTTTTTCCACAGTGAATATGCAATCAAAACAACATATAAATTCACCAGAATTAATTAATACCATCTTTGATAAATTGAATCCAGTGGCAAAACAGACTTTATCAAGCTCATTTTCTTTTCTTCTCAATGACATTTTAAGCACTCTTATTTAATACAAAGACACATTACAAGTCATTTGTGATACTAAGTTCTGTTTCCAGGCTATATCTAAGGCAGCTTGACACATATTGTGCTTAAAAAAAAATGCAGTAACTAAATAGTAAATAAATTTTTTAGGGGGGCGGGGAAGAATCTAACAGAAAAAGAACAAATAACAATGTTACTTTGTTATTGAAACCAAGGGAAATTATGTATTAAAAAGAAATAGACTATAAGTAATTAGCAATACTCATAGGTGGCATCCCATCAACAGCTCTGAAGGGTCCCCAAGCCACTCCCCAACTCACGGAGAATCGAAGAGGATGCCAGTGTGGGACGTGGAGCTGTGGCCCATTGCCCCAGACTGCCATCAAGTCGCAGCACGTTGGGGCTCGGAGAAACAGGTACTCTGGGCTCCTGGCTGCTCTCCCTGGTGTGCCAACAGCTGCCCGAGCCGCCACTGAACACAGGACGGCAAGGCTTGCCAACACTCACAAGGCATCAGCAAAAGGCAAATGAACAGTGCTGGAAGCCCCAAACCCGGGGAGCAGGCTCGCTCCACCCTGCCAGCCCCGCTGGTTGCGCCAGTGTCACGTATGCTCGGCAAAGGGCTGTCCCACGGGGTGAGAGGCAGCACATCGCCAGGCCTTTGCTGGCAGCTGGCACTCACGATCCCTGCCCAAACTGGAGAGACAGAAAAGGGACCGGACAAAGGCTACCAGTCCCCAGAAGGCACAGATGAGGATGTCACGGTTTGAGCAATCTAATCCACTCCCAGGACGTGCGTTAATTCTTCTTGCACAGATGGAGAAGCAGGAAAAGCAGGAAAGGAGCAGTGAGGATGGATTAAAATCCTGCTGGCTTAATGCTTCTTCAGCACGTTCTGTGCCAGCCTCTGCCCAAAACCCCTGCAGCCCAGGATGAGTGTCAAACACAGGCAGTGTCCCCCCAGGACCCATCCCCTTTGGTGCCCACGTAAGCCCTTTCCAAGGCAGGCAAGTTGTCGTCTCCTCATTTCCAAGTGCACACACACGCACCCTGCCCTGGCTGCACTAGCATCCATTCATACTGTCGCCAGCAGCCTGGACCGTGTCCAATTCCTAGAGAGAACTTCAGGCAGAGCCAATTTTCAGTGCTGCATGATGACTGCTCAGGGACACAGAGCCCTGCCTGTGGGTGAAGGGACAGGGTGATATATTCACTGGGTCAAGGTGACCAACTGCTCAGCACAAATGAACTATTCCACTTTCAGCAGGGACAGAGGAAACCAACCCCAAGACCCGCCCACTCACCCTCAGCTGCAATGCTTGATAGAGAACAAGCTCCCTCTGTCCTGAGAGCTGGTCCCTCCTCACTCTTATTACCCCGTGGCTGCCCCAGACATCCCAGGGGTCAGCTCCACCCTGGAGCATTTTCTCCCTCCTTCCCCAGCCACTACATTATTTATCACTATTTATCACCCAGATGCCAGAGCATGATGGATTATATATTTAGACTCTACAGAGCAAAAACTGATAGTGCTGGAGTCAGGCACATGCCGAGCAGGAATATCTCTGCAGCACTGCTCACGTCTGTCACCCCTTGCACCATCCCAGCTATTCGTGTCCTGCATTCCTCTCCAGCCTCAGTCGGAGCTGCAGCCTTTCTCCTCCCACCTCTCACCACCCTTCCAGTCACACTTCTCACACGGACACATGGACTCGATCGCAGGTTCACAAGTCAGAAGCCACTGAGCGAGCAGCCTCTGGGGGAGCTGTGAGCAGTGCCACGTTTCTGCTCCCGCGCTTGCACGGGGAGGCAGCCAGGAGATGAAACTGTCCAGTGGATGTGCTGGCAGAGAAAACCATTCTGTGAATGTGCCGAGAAGAGCCCTCAGCTGATGGGGTCTGAGCCCAGGAATCCTGAAAGAGCAGACCCAGAAGGAATTCACAATCTCTCTGTTCTCTACAAGCCTTCCTTTTGGCTGAAGCCATCAGAGCCCAGGGAAAACATCTGCCCAAAGCTGATTGTAGAGGGACTGCTTTGAGTTTACCATCCAGTTTTGAAGGTCCCCATGTTTAAAGTCCTGCTGGGGGCTGGGCACAACATGACTGAGAATGGTGACCAGTAAAAACCCCTTCTAGGTGGAGGCAACCTGAGTCTTGCCCAGGTGAACATAGGTCCAGGCCCCTCGGTGCTGCTGCTCTGCCCAGACAATCCCCCTGTGACCCTGGTCCCATCTCCGGGGCCAGCAGACATGCCAAGGCCAAGCTGCAGGCTCAGTGCCTGGCCTGCAGGCCCAGCACTCCCCAGCACTCATCTGCCTTGAGTTTTCCAACAAAGAGACCTGCAGGAGGGACGAAGGAGGGAGGGTTACAGAGAGGCAGGCCGAGTGGGCGGATGGTTCCGCTGCCATCCCCAGCGACACGGGGCCAAGCCAGGGGGAGGAGAAGAAGGAGGAGGAGGGGACAAGGCTCGGGCTGCGCAGGAGACCAGCTTGGGTGTGTGGAGGGGGCTGCCAGGGCTGACACAAGCAGCACATCTGCTCCCATCCAGCTGGGGGAGGGGAAGGGACAGACCCAGCAACAAGGAGGGAAGTGAAGGAAACCCAGCTCCAACCCTGGCTCCATCCCTACCCTCCCACCAGCTTCTCTGTAGGAGCCGGCAGACCCTCTTCCCACGGCCTGGGAAGATGCCATGCTCCCAGCTTCCCTCCCGCTGCTGCCGGCGGGAGCAGCTGGCAGCGTGGAACACGGATGCAGAGGCGGGTGAGGGACAGGCGGGCAGACGCTGCCTTCTCCGGGGAGTTCCAGCCCGGCTCAGGAAATTAGAGGGTATTTTATATCACAGAGTCATGTCCTAGGAATGAAGGGAAGGTGGGGAACGAGAGCCTGCACAGGAGAGAAAGGAGGCCATAAACCCCAAGCCGCGGAGACGGCTGCGCTGTGTCAGACCCCGGCTGCGCAGACATTACCAGCGCAGCTGCTGTGCTCCCAGCCTCCCCGTTTCCCCTCGGTGGCCTCCAGCCCGGCTGAGGATGTGGATACAAGGGAGTTTCTAGCTTCAGCCAGCTCTGGTCTCTCCTGAGCAGGACCCACCAGCCACAGTAAGGTCCCTGCAAAGAACTCGGATGGAGTAACATGAGCCCAGCAAAAGAAGAAATCTCAGAGGCTCCTGCAGGATTTGAACCCCAGATTTGGATGCAGGCTGGAGCTCAGCAGTGATTGCTGCTTGTCTTTGGCAGTCCTGTCCCCCAGATTGCCTATCCAAGGGCTTGCAGCAAGGAGGATACTCAGAGAGAAGCAATCACAGACGTGGTACCAAATAAAAACACTTTATCTGGCAATGGGGGGGGGGGGCGGTGTCAATACAAAGAAGGGAGGTGAGGGAAGGGGACCCCTCAAGCTTATGTTGGACAGCTTGATGGCCAAGATGAAAAGCAGCCTGTTCCTAGGGAACATGCAAAGATTGAGAAGACAATTGAGCAGTGACAATGTAACACAAAAAAGATCCAAAGCTAGTAGAGCAGACGAAAGAGTAAGATGATCTTCTTTGTTCAGTTCAATTATTAAGAGGAAAGACTTTTACAAAACAGCACCATTTTTTCCAACAATGCAAGGCCCAGAAATTCAATTATAAACTTATTCTACGACAACCTCCCAAAAGTGCACAGATTAGGTTGGTCACTCCTCTGATCTTAAAAGCCCCCATCTCCTACAACCTGCAAAAGAAGAAAAAAATCCCAACCAAACAAAAAACACTCAGGAGACATTTCTACCCAATAGCACAAGCTTCAGGGATTTACCCACCAAAAATGTGATCTCATTTTCAAGACCTGTAGTACACACCCCTTAGGGCAGGGATGTTTTGCTTCCAAATGATTGTACAGATTAATAATGCTGCATAGCAAAAGGAAGCACCTTTTTGTGTTACCACCCAAATGTGAGCATCTCCTGTCTCTAGAGCAAAATTCTCACCTCTCCCGCAAGATCAAATGCTGGGGCCACAGGGATGAGCTCTGCAGCCATTTCACCAGAAGAGAAAACTGGACAGGGCAATTCTCCGAGAGAGCTGGGATTTCACATGGGAAATACTCGCCTGTTAGACTAAGCCCAGACATGATATGTGTGCTTCCCATGGGGATACAATTCCCCCAGGGGCTACAGGCCCAATCAAAGCATACACACACTGGTGACAACACGTGTATTGGCGAGACCTTGGGCTTTGCAGGCAAACAGCATGCACCAAACAGGATTAGAGTATTTGAGCTGTCTGTCTCCATAAGCCAGGGCATTCTTGGGGTCCTCCTCACTGTATTTAAACCTTCTGTGCGAGGAGGAGGAGGAGTACAAATTACACAGTGCACTGGGGTGAAAAGGGCTCTCTGAGCATAAACAGACTGTCACTCTCCCATTTAATTTGCCTCCCAAGCCCCCAGACAGGGTATTCCCCACTGCTCCTCTATGCTGTAGCACAGGTAAATAGGGAAACACGGATTTGTAGATGGTTTAGCTCTGTCAGAGCCTCCCCCTCAGAGGAACTGCTGTCCTCCTGTCTGTCCCTGCACCCCGTGTGAAGATGAGCTCCCTTGTAGCACAGTGTTTACCTGTGCTTAAGGTAAACACTTAAGAAGCTTAAGAATCAAGAAACACAAACCAGCTGTTAGCAGCTGTCCTGCTACCACAGCAGTAACATAGCTCTGCATTCAAGCAGGAAAGACCACCCCTGCTCTCCTGACAAATCAAGGGAGCATCACAAGTAGTCCTTGGGGAATAGGTCATCCCATTTCAAGCTACTAACTACTCTCCTCAAGAGTGGGCACATCATGCTCATAAGCATAAGAGCAGCCTTTTTTATTTTCAGAGAATGGTTTGGGTTGGAAGGGACCTTAAAGATCACCTAGTTCCAATCCCCCTGCCATGGGCCTGCCATGCCCTCAACCACGCTCACCTCTGCTGCCCCACAGCTTGCTGTGCTTTCTCTCCATGGTCAGCCAGGCAGAGGCTGAACAGACATCCAAGACTGAACAGACATCCAAGATGCCAACTGTTTTCCCTGAGAACCCCTCATCAACACATTTGCAATCACTCCACTGGACATTGACCAGGACAACCAGAGCCCCCCAGCCCAGGCGATGCTTGGCTCCAGCTGGACCTGTGCTCAGTCCTACCAGTGTCACTGGGTGGGAGATGACAGAGGACAGACCTCCTGTTCACCTAGTCCAAAGACTGGCATTTAGGAAGGAGCCACTCAGCCTCAGAGGCCTGCCAAGGAGCAGCACTTATCAAAGCAAAGCTACAGACTGATTTCCCAGTGAGCCCAGAGCCCTGGCGGCCCCTCCTGCCTTGATCTCTGAGTGACCATCTGGCTGCAGCCTTGCTCTGCAAACAAGCCCAACAGGCCTGTCCTCCACCGGGAGGAGGAAGCTGCACAGGACTGCAGGAGGCACCTCCATGCTAATTAATCCTGCCCTGCCCAAGCAATGCTTCCAACCTCCAAAAGGACATTTACAGACATCATCAAAGGCAGCATTCTCGAGGGCCCCCCCCCCAAGGTTCAGTGACACTTTCAGTCTCTTTGAATTGGAAATCAGGACAAACGGGAACTTCCAGCAGAAGCCTGGCCAGGCTCTTCACCCTGGTAGCTCAATTCCAGCTCCTCAATAACTCTAAGAGCTTGCATAGCTCAACACAAGGATACAAGACAAGTGCAGGGACTCACTGTGAGAAAGAAAGATTTGAGGTTAAACATCTGCAGAAATGACCTTAATGGAATGGAGACAGTTCCACAGATATAATAACAGTGACCAAAAGCTGGGCTTTTATTCAAGGTGAGAGAGGCAACAGACCCAAAGAGGCCCCAGCCAGAGACAGGGTAAAATTCTGATGTGGTTGCTGTGGTTCACACTACTGTTGGGAGACAGCAAGCACACCGGAGGAAGGAGGCTTGGTCTGCTATGACACTTAGCTCCATCTGGACACAGACAGCAGGAAGAGCCCACAAGGCAGAGCTGCAACATGGCAGCTCCCGTTGACAGAGAGAAAGGGAGAGAGGTGGAAAAAGTGTAGAGGTGGGCAAAGGGTTTATCTGGCTACTGCTGGTAACACAACGCAAAAGACACAACACTAACATATCAAGGAGCTTGTGGATGAGGTGTTCAGGCTCCAAAGGGAACACTTTGCAACTCTCAACAAGTGAGAAGTCACACACCCCTTTCTAGGCTGGCTAGAAAAGCAACAGCTTCCCTTGCAACGTTCAGGGACTTCATGCTGGTTAAGACTGCAGTGAGGAGCTGTAAAGGGCTCCAGGGGCTGCTGGGGGGACAGTGTGAAGTTTGCACATACACAGCAGTCTAGGGAGAGCGCCATGGTGTCCGTGAAGGCTCTGCATGCACCATGAGGAATGCAGGACCAGGCCTTCCTTTTCTGGCCCTCAGTTGAGGGACACCAAGTCAGTCCTGCTTTTTCTTAACAGCAAGTGAGGCTCCTGCCAAGAAAGCGCTGCTGCTGTGGAATGTGCTGGGCCAGCAGTACAGCTCATTCCTGGAAAAGCATCAACTCAGCGGGAGAGCAAGGAGAGGAGAAGAGGGGAAAACGGGAAGAGGGGGATGGTGGGAAACAAACTCTGAAAGCTTGGACTTCCACACCTGGGGAATCAGGGAGCTGCCACAGAGCAGGCTGCTCGCCAGCACCCCCTTGTCCTGGGCTGCCAGCCCCGCCCAGCACCAGCCCTCTGCTCTGGGAGCAACTTTCTGCCAGCCAGACACCTCCAGAGCAGGTCTGGGACTGCACAAACCAAGGCAGATGACTGTAGGAACGAGAAGCAAGGTTCATCTCCCCCCCCCATGTTAACAATTAATTTGCATTTAATAACAGATCTCCACGAGGAGATGACAAAGCAGCCTCCACGTGTGTCCTGCCCTCAAGACACTGACCAGCTCACATTACTCTCTCCTCGAACAAACAGTTTTGCAAGAGTCTCCCAAGGAAACCAGCTTAACCTCCTAGCCAGTGGGAAGGGGCCTTGAAGCATGACAAGCTGTAGATGACTGCACCTACTCTGTGCATCCAGTTCAGCTGCCATCAGCAACATCTCTGCTAACTGGATCTGTAAGACATACAGAGAACCCCTATAAAACCAACAGGGAGTTAATAAATCTCACAACTAAGTTTTACCACAAAACATTTGCCAAAGACAATGAGAAGGACTCACGCAAAGAAGAGCCTTTCAGAGTCACAACAGCTGCATGATGGCAAAGAAAGAACTCTGTTCCTGATCCCAAGTCATTGCAGCACTCTGAGAAATGGGCAAACAGCAGTACTGCATCCCTCTGGTTCTAAAATGCAGGAGGCAGCAGAGAATATGAGGGGTCTGAACACTCAGAGGAATCATTTCTGACCATCACCAGGACAGGGACACATGTTCTTTTTCTTCCTCACCTGATTTTGATGGTGTCATGCAGGAGATGGTACAAAAAATTCCCTGTACAGAGACAGCAAATAGAGCACATTTTAGTAGCCTTTTATATACTTCAGTGATTTCACTAACACCAGTCATATTCACCAAACTCCGTTCAAGACACAGGGCCAAACTCTCGAATACAATGAGTAATGTCCTACCAAGCAGCCTTTACCAGGCCAGCCAGGCTTGCCCTCCAGCCAGCAACCCAGCAAACAAGCAAATACTGCTCAAGTGCTGGAAGAGACAAGAGGGATGCTCCAGTCCTAACCAAACCAAGCATGTGCTGCCACGTAACTTACTCCACTGGAGGTTCAGAAGGCAGATGGGAGCCATAAAGTAGGACCCAATCAATTACTGTAAATTTAAAGTCTGTGTGAGGTGCCACGTACAGACTTCAGACCAGATGCTATCAGGCAGAATTCACCTCTACACCAGGAATCAGCATCCTTTTCAACAAGAGGGTAAGTTTCCCACAACTTGGAAGAGGATAGTGCTTTGGATCACTGCAGCACCAGGTCCAACTCAAAGTTGCTGCTTTTCTTTGGCATTGTGAACTCCTGGGCCTGACCCTGTCACATACCATTCAAAACCTTCCACCTGCTGTCTCTGACAACTGCACAGTAACAGTCAGTGACCTTCAGAAGTTACCATCACACACAACATGAAATGTTCCTCTTGTGGAAGGTCCCAAAGCCACAGCAGCCAACTCCCAGGTCCTTCAAGGATAGAGGACTACAGTGGAAGGCAGCACAACCTGTCTGCAGTCTGTAAATACCCCATGAGCTTAGTAACCGTGTTGAACTGGTCATTGTACACATTAACTGTTCCCATGGGCAGCCCAGAAAGGCTCATCACACATTATTACTGCAATAGGGACATTTCCCATGTCTGTGGATCTGCTGGTAAGCCAAGTTACAAGACCACCCTGATTTTGAGCTTCCTAGTTATCTGCGATACTGACATGAAATTCTCATGAACCATCTCTCCTTTAGTCATATGTAAAGTCACTATGAACACTTAGTGCCAGCACCATGTGTTGACCACCCAGGAGCTCACCTGGTCCCTACAGACGACATGGCCAGACACAGTCCCCACCTCAAATCTACACACCTCTCTACATGGGAAAGCATGAGTGCCATACAGCTTCCTACCAGAGCACAGATACCAACTGTACCAAAAGTAACATCCTGAAGGCACCACTTAAACACAGATTTTTAAAGTGGTGTCTCACACTGGCAGCATCAGCACATTCAAGAAGGCTGCTGCAGTGGCCTCCTGGGTTTCTGCACAGGGGATTCAGCAGCACAGGCACATGCTGCACGAGTCTGATCCAGCTCTAACACATCAGACTCAACCTGCACATCCTGTAGAGATGTTACACACCTCTGCATTAAGCCAGAACTGCCCCAAGGAAACCCACAGCTTACCCTAAACTGAAGCAGACACTGACATCCTCAAAACCCCCTGCCACTTCCAGGATGCCTAGACAAGGAATAATCCTAAAACGTTTCCCAAACTAACCATTTGGCCACGGCCAAACCAAAAACTTTTACTCTGAAAGAAAAATCCATCTCACAGGAGCCCCTTCAGTACCTAAAGGTGCATTTACCAGCGCTGGGTCTAAGGGAAGTCCCCCATAATGGACTCAGGTCTGCAGCCAGATCCGTGAAAATCCACCCTTCTCACAGCCACAAAAGCCAGCAAGAAAAATTCAAATTAACACAATGTAATGGCAAGACTTCATGCATTAAGGCCCTATATGGACTTCCAGTATAGCACAGCCCCAGCTAGGCCCACAGGCAAGTCTCTGTGTGAATGGCACTAACATACTGGTTGAGCCAGGCAGGGCTGAATGAACTGGGACAGCTGGTTAGCCATATGCAAACACAAGTATGGAGTTTGCATATCCATCACAGCTTCTGGAAAAAGCTTCAGTTTAAGAAGCTGCTGTGCCCTGAGGCCAACCAGGCAACAGCCATCGGCACTGCAGCCCTTCTCCCTGCCCTGCTGATGGTGTCAGGCCACCAAGCCAGGGTTGTCACACACTGCTGATACTGCTCTGGCTGTCAACAATGGCAGAACAGCACAGTGCAACGTACAGGGGACAGACAACCTATTTGCTCACAGATGATGAGACACAAAAGGACCATGAGGAGGCCAGAGCCATGTTGAGGGAAAGAGCTGAAGCCCAGGAATGGGCAGGCTGAAGTGCTAGCACCAGCTTCCCCACTATGATAATCCATGCAGAGCCAGAGTTCCCAAAACACAGACCCCTCTGGCAGACCCTCGGTGTGTCCCCAGAACCAGCCTGTATATGGCAGGAGCTGCCAGCCATCAGAAAACAAGAAAAATTCCATGAACTCTGTTACCTAGACCCTGGATTCCCAGCCTATCACAGAGACAGCTGCCAGCGATCAGAGGGGCCACGTAGCAAATAAATTCCTCTCCAAACCCTAGGGGCAGGTCAAAGAACAGCAGAAGAAAGACCTTCCCACACAGCAGCCAGTGCTAGCTCTCCCAGAAACAGATCTCTGCTCTAAGTCATGAGAGGAAGCCTTTCCCACTTCAGCTCCCGTCTTCAGCCAGGACCAGAAGGACAGACTCCCACTGCAGTAATTCAGTCACCGCTCACTGTCTCTTCTTTTCCTCCAGCTCTCACACAATAGCGAATTTTAGCCAACGAGACACACAGACAGATGCCCCAGTGAAGGGATAACCAACACAAAGGATTTAGTGGAGCAGGGTACCCAAATGCTGCTTCTGCTGCCTTCCGTGGCTAGCTGTGCCTGGAAAAACAACGCCTCTGGCATGTCGCCTTTAATAAATAACTGATACAACAACAACAGCAGTCCCAACCCTCCACCTCGATACAGGATTACACGGCACAGGAAGGTCAGCACCAGCCATCTCTGCCTGCCAAAACCTCCAGAGAGTTCCAGCCCATTCCTGGATAGATTTAATATTAGCGCTACAACAGTAACAACACAGCGGATGGAAACAAGTGAAACCAAGAGCTTCAGGGGCTCAGGGAGATACTAATGCTTCAGCTCTGCAAGCTAATGCAGTCCTTGGAGACAGTGATATTCACAGCCCAAGAGTTCACACACTCTCCTAAGGCCACCATGGCATTATACAGATAAGCACACGGACAAAGCAGACAAAGTCACAGAGATTAGACTAATTCCCAGATTTGTACCTTATTTCAACGCCTTCCAAAAAGCCTTCACAAAAGGATCTGGTCCAAAAATTTCCAACGGCAGCCACCAGCAGGATTAAGTTTTATTTAACTTGCCAGCTGCTGCCTAACAAGCCAACACCAGGGGACAAACAGTAACACAGCCACGTGGTGCCACATCCCCCTTCTGGAAAACAACCATCCATCCAGCACAGGTCAGAAGGGCAGGCTCTGAATAACAAACAAGGGATGGAGAGAGGAGGAAATCAATAGGAAACACCAAAAACACACAGCCCGGGCTGCTGCATCATCAGATGTGCAGCACGATGCAAAGTTGGTGTGACATGAAGGCAATTTCCTGCAGGTACAGTCTCTGCTGTGTTCTGCAAGCCCAGCTCCCCTTCACGGGCTTTCACACAGATCAAATGTCCTAAACCACAATACTGTTCTATCTGTTTGGATGCAGTCAAGGGTGGAGGAGTAGCAATTCATTACAGCAGATATCCTCAGCTCAGAACAGTTCAGCAACTGCCATGCAGACATGCAAGAGCCTTCCCACCACTTTTAAGTACTTTGAGCTCAAAAAGGACTTGAGGAATTTCAACTATGCTCCCTACACCTCTACCTACACAGCATCAAGTCTAGGTGGAGGGCCTGATGCCCACCCTGAGAGAGGATCAAAACCAAACCCTTATCTGCAGCAGAAAAGCTGTGGGGGAAACCAGATTTTCTTTGCCTATACTCACAGCACCCTTCTTCCCTGAGCATCCCCGAACGCATGGTAGTGGGTGGCTGCCTCCACCTTCAAGAGTTCAGGCTGCAGACCCAGAAATCTCTGCCTGCTGGGAGACCAAGTGGGGAAATCAGAGGAGGAGGAGGAGGTCAGGAGCATGCTGGAGAAAGAAGAGGGTCTTACTGAAGGCTCAGAGCTCCAAGCAGATCAACCTTGGCCTCACGGACCATCTGTCTCCATCCCTGCACCACAGTCAGGGTGCACTGATTTACTTCACAGCAATTTCTGAGACATAGAGGTAGGCTTTTGCTCTGTGCTGGAATTTGGAAGCCCAGAGTCCTCCAGATGATTTCAAAACACTGAACTGCATCAAAACAGCTGAATTCTCATGGTTGAGCAAAGGCTTTTAGACCTTTCTTTTTTTTTTTTCCCAAGATGACAAAAGATGCTTAAAATTAAGAAACATTCCCATCAAAAACATAACTGAAAACAATACCTCTCCAAGAAAATGCTGGCTTCAACATAACACCATATTTTGGGAGAAAACACATTCAGTCAAAAAAAAATTCTGACCAGCTCTGGCTGCAAACAAGTTCAAATAGCTGTTGTAAAGCTTCATTGTTTGCATAGTACAGACAAAGCCTTAGGGAAATTGGTCTGCAGCCCGATTTGGCTAACTTGGCTTTCCAAATGCCACCCCTGGGCAAAGAAACCAGGCTATGACTGCCATCCACTGTGGCCTTAGGAGCACAGCTCCAACCACAACTGAGAAAGCCGGACACCTACAGAGTCAGAACTAGCTGGGTCTGAACAGCAGGACACACACTGCCAGGCACAGACAATACAACCCAGGGAAGCAGGGAATACTGTCAACTAGCCCTCTCCATCTGCACCTCAGCCCTAGTGCTGCTGTGGCCACCACCACCACTGCCACAATACTTTGGAACAGCCTCCAGCAGCAGCTCCAGCGAGGATCAGCTTCAGTGTCCATGGGCCACCCCCAGCACAGGCAGCATTACAGGAACTCCCCACCACAAGCACAGACAGTGGTTAGCAGTTCCCTGCCAAATCCTCAGCAGCCCAGGAGAGGACAGGCTGCAGTCACCTACATGTAAAATATCTGAAATAAGTGCTGGTGGACCCTTGCTAACCAGGGCAGCACACCTCACAGGAACAGGCAGGGAAACATGCTTCCTCTGGAGCAGGGAGCACAACATATGGAGTGCTGTGGCCTGTCACATGGAAAATGCTGCCCTCCACACAGAAGGACGGGGACTGACCACAAGCTGGAGAAAAGTGGCCACCTTTCAGCAGGGCTGATGCTGTCTCTCAGACCACTACAAAAGACATAAGCATATAAGGGAGTTTTATAGGCCCTTTCACTCTCAGACCTCTTGCCAATCTCTCCCAGCATGCAATCCATGCTGACATGGAGGCAGTCCCCACCAGGGACAAGCAAAGGTCTTCTGCAGACAGCAAAAGTTTCCAATTTAAAATTAAAAATAAATTTTAAAAAAAGTTTCCAAAAATCAAAATAAAACAACTCCCCCAACTCACACTCAAAGAGCTGGCAGGAAAGGCAGGGGCACCACGCCAGCCCTTACCATTGCTTAGGGACTGACACTGCTTATTAAATCTAGGATCCCTTCCCCAGCTCCCAACACTTCCAGCCAGAAGGACAGTCACCACTGGCATCAATTTCAAAAAGACCTTGCAATAAAAATAAATCACTCGGGCTTTCAGTGAGCGTCAAAGCACTTCCCCATGCACATGTGCAGGGGATGAGGTCGCCAAATACCAATGGCATCTGACCCCTGCACTGGGAATTCCAGAAGCGCCCGCTTTGTTCTGCCTTCAGAGCGTTGCCCTAATCACTGCCTCATACCAGGCTTTGGAGAGCAGGTGATAATTAAGCAGGTCTGGATAAGATACTGGGCTAGTGATTAGTTGGATACCAATTTTCACTTCACAGCTGAGGCCAAGGAATCACTCACCACAGCTCTGAAGTTAAAACTGGAATCGAGACCTGCAAGAGAGAAACCAGCAGTGGAAGGAGGAGCAGCACCATCCCACCACTGTACCTTGGATCACTGGTGTCCTCCCAGCAATGCAGAACCAGTAGGATGGGGAGGGAAGGATGGTCCCCTTGCAGGACAACATGGCCTTTCTGCTCTCTGGTCTAGAAGACAGGAGGTGGTCTAGTGGAGATAAGCAAAATGATCACCCAGGTGCTTTCTCCACATGCAGAAATTTAAACTTTCAGGCATTCCAGAATTTAAGGAAAGATGAGATGGAACTTCAGACCAGGTGCTAAGGATTTACCTGGACACAGAAACTGCACCCATTTAACTGAAACTGCTTTGAAAAGTTTAGTTTAAACTTCAGTGTGCCCCTGTGGGAACACCTTTCCACTGACAGAAAATGAGCAACAAAATAAGTCAAAAAAAAGCACATTTCAACTGATTTAAGAATATCCTCACAGTTGTACCAGCCACCTGGACAAATGAAGAGCCAAACCTGTAGTTCAGCTGGGGTGAACACGCACACTATCTGGCTGGTGAGAAGGTCCATGCTGCCCAGAGGCAGGTGTATTTCTCATGATGGACTTGAGCAGGAGATAACACTTTACACATGACTGAAGCCCATGTCCCAGCAAACTACAAACTACCACAGTCCATCAGCATGGTTATTCCCTTCCCAACTGCAGAGGTGCCCAGAAGAATTTAAGTCCTGTTCTTGCAGCACCTCTATGGAACTGAGGGCTCTGTCATGGTAAGCTCTGGACAAGTGTTTATGCAAGAAGCTCCCAGTGTCAATCGGACAAGACAAGGCACAGTTGGAAATTCCATCTTACAGATTAGAAAAAAAAAAAAGACAGAAATTAAAAAGTCTGTTCTAGACCCCATGAGAAACCTGCAGGTGGTTTGATGGAGAATATGGATCTCACAAGTGGTGACAGCACTGCACTGATCTAAGGTGCTCTCCTGATGACCAGCACATACCTCTTACCTGTAAAATGTTTCATAAAAAGACTGAAGATGTAGGAAAAAACCTTCCTTCTCTAATGAGAACAAGGCTAGCAGGCCGAGGGTAGTTCCACACTTCATGGTGAGACACATCCACACAAAGCATCTCAGGTCCAAGAAGAGCGCACCACATCTCTGCACTGCCACACTTGCTCCATCCATTGGCTGATCTCCACATGCCTCCAGTTCTGGGACTACCAAAACACAAAGCCCAAGAAGGGTACAAATATCTGCACCTTGCTATGTGCAGCTGTAGCCCACTGCACACTGGCTAAACCAGGTAATGAAACACTGCGGACTTCCTGCTGCTCACAATTCCTCTCCCCAGGACCAGGTGCATGGAATCTTCTTATTTCTCCTTGTTCCCCCCCAGAGGGGACACCACTCTGGGGTCTTCTTAATTTGAAGCCCAGCACTAACTGATAACTTCAGAGCCACCCAAGGGAGCCTCAGTTCACATTTTCAAGGAGATGTAAACACTGAAGTTGCTCCATCACCGTGTGATTCTCAGAGCAAACAAATATTAACAAGATAAACAAAAGAATGAAAAATCCCACACACCAAGACTGTGGCTGTAATATTGCCTTGGGGATGAGCTGAAGGGAACGCCAAGCTGAAGATCCACAGCCTGGAAAAAGGAGGAAGAAGGAGAAACAGATTCAGATTGGGAAACAAGGGTGAGGTAAACACTGGACCATGTCTTGCTCCAGCTGGCCCTGGAAGGTGAGATGCCTCCATTCCCAACAACAGATGAGAGGAGAACTTAGTTTTATGCCACACGGATCCTGCAAAAGGTTCAATTACTGATGAAAAGAAGAGCCATGAGATCTGCAGGCATCCTCCTCATTGATCAGCTACCCTAAGGTCATCCACCTGAACACTCATGAAGGGGCTTTGCCCTGGGTTCTACTTCTGGACACTGCCCAGCTGACAGATACCAGCCCAGGCCAGAATCTGCCAGCACAAGCCAGGCATAGGGCATCCTGAGGGATGGGGCTGAGAGGAACACACACGTGAGAGTGAAACACTCTTCTCTGTCACACAGCTTCTGAATGCAGCCATTGTTAATCTCCTGGTTTTCACTAATTGCCCATGCATTTACAGTCAAGCAACTGAGGTGCCTCCTGCCCTTCTGTCCCTGCAGACCCATGGTTTGCTTTCTCATAGACATCAATTACCGGGGATCATGAAATTTTTTGGTTAGACTCAATGATCTTAAAGATCTTTTCAAACCAAAATGATTCTATGATTCTATTTCGAGTGGTGCCTGGGGCTTCAGGGCTTCTCAGAGACAAGGCTGCAGCTGGACTGCTCTGGTTGTTCCCACCATGCTCCAGCCAACCACCAGCACATTCTTCAGTTCTCTGGAAAGGAGCAGAGACAGCTTTCCTGATGAAGCATCCATGGTGACACCATGAGAGGCTTTCACCAGGCCCTGCACGTGCTGCTCCAACTGCACAACTCATCGCACAGGACTTCTCCAAGGAACAGATTGCCCACACACAGCCCCCAACCCCTCTCAGCTGCACCTTCCCTTCCAGAGAGGTTCACTCTTCCGAAACAAATCAGCTGAACAAGTCCCAACAAAAATCTGATCCCATGCATTTCCAACAAGTAAACTCGCTGTGTCTTCCTGAGTGATTTTCCCCTTTCCCTGCTATCATCCACACGAACTCCCTATGCTGTTTTATCATTGAGTTTTGTTAATCTACCATCTGCCTCCTCTTGTGGAGCCTTAAAGAAACAGAAGATGATGAAAAAGCACAGCACAGAACTTTGCTGCCACCAGACCCCTCTTCCCAATGTGAGACGCTGCTATTTATTACTAAACTTTGTTTATAGTTACGCAGACACTCTCCCACCCACATGGCAATGTTTCATTCAAGACAAGTTTGAATTCACTTCAAGAACAACATTTCAAAGGATCCCAAAGCATTTGTTTACAAACAGCATGCATGGAGAATTCGCTTCTCCCACCAATGAACAGGGTCTCCTCCAAGATGGGGAGAGGCAGCTGTTTCATAGCACCCAATGCTACTCAACAGCTGAGGGACAGGAAACGATCCACAGACAACTGATACTGCTGAGAAAATTTATGGAAAATGAGGGCTGGAGACTTCTATTTGCCAGGAGAGAATGGGGAAGCTTCTGAGGACTAAAGCTCTCCAGTGGGTCAGGAGGAATTTAGGGAGGCAAAGAGTCCCAGACTGTGGTCAAAGGAGTGACTCCAAATTTCAAGCCTCATCTGAAAGTTGGCACCTCTCAAACTAACGGGAACCTGGGCATTAGGATAATTTGGCTGAGGAGGGGAGAGCACCCCCTGCTGAGGCAGCCACACCGATCTCATCCAAGCCCCAAACAGGCCCAGCCCTGTTCAATGTGGGGTATGAGCCAAAATCACAGCCTAGGGAGGTATTTGGTGCAGGGAGAAGACATGGGGAAGACTATAAAACTGAAAACACTTTGTAGTCCCAGCTCCATACACAAGACCTACTGTAAACACTAAATCTTCAGAGGGGAGAAAAAAATTCAGAGGATGGAGGATCATGCAACTCCTTCAAATACCAAAGTGCTAGGAATGGTAAAGGGTCACACATTGTGGAAGACAAGAGAAGCTACATTTTTAAGATGGAAACAGAGTCCTGAAAAAGGCTAGAGGAGAGTCAGATGTATGAAGACTCTGGACAAAAGGGAGACAAAGGGTCTTACAGAGAGCTGGCTTCATGTGGTAATTGTTCCCCAGAACAGTCACCAGCTTTACACAGATAGGAAAGAACAGGGGCTCCCCAGAAGATCAGTCAGTACAACATCCAAACAAGGGACAGAACATATCTCCTCACCTCCAAACAGCCAACCATGATGGGAGGAACCAAAGGGTATCACAGAAGAAGTAATGAAAATACCAGTGTTGGAAGAGAGCTGCCCTGCAGGAGATGGGATGAAAGGCAGGTTGCACCCCTCTTCCATCCAGATCCATCCCAGAGATCTAGCCCAGGACATCTCATCTTGAGGATGGGACATGTATGTGGGCACAGTGGGTCTTGTACACACCCCTGGCTCAGAGATGGGCAGCACATGGAAAGCTCTCCTTCTCCATGGAGGCAGGAGAGGAGAAAGCTCATCCCCTCTACCCATTCTTCCCAGAGATGAGATGCAGAGGACAAAGCTGCCAAAATGGATGTCCTTCCCCAAAATGGATGGTAGGAGAACAAAACTGTCCCCAAATACACTTCTTTGGGAGGGCTGATGGAGGCAGGACTGCCCCCACGCCCCTCTGGCAGAGGGAACAAGGGGCACCCTCCCCAGGCAGGCACAGTGGGAGATGCCCAGGCTCTTTAGGTGGGGAATAACAATCCCGAGGAGGACACAAGGGGGGGACACCACCCTTAGACACTCCCAAGATGGGAGATGCCCTCTCGGTCAAGGTGTTGGCCAAACATCCTGAGCACGTAGAGGGGGCAACCCTCAGATGGGGGGCAGTGGTCTCCTCCAAGGTGTCTCTGCAGCCCCAGAGAAGGGGGATACCCCAGCTCCCTCACAGGGGAGTTACCAGGGGGCAACTTCCCCAGAGCTGATGAGGGCAGTGAAGATGGAGGGCTGTACCCGGAGGCAGCAGTCAGGGACCACCAGCCCCAGAGAATGTGCACGGGGGGGTATCACCACCAGCTTCTCCCAGGCGAGGTACGGGGGGCGCACGGAGGGTGTGTCCCCCGCAGATCGAACCCAAGGGGGACACCATCCCCACCCGCTCCACGGCAAGGCAGTGGGGATGGGGGATGGATGCGGGTCCCCCTCCCCACGCCGGGCACCACTCGGACCGCCAGTCCCTCAGGTCACCTCCCTACCCCGGGGGTCCCGGCCCCGCCGTCCCGGAGGGGGGAGCTGGCCCCGGCCCCAGCCCCGAGAGGGGCGGGTGTCCCCCCGCCGCCCCCTGGGGAGGCCCACGGGGCCCGGGCTCCACGCGTGGCCCCGGGGGACCGGAGACCGGGCCCGCGCTCACCCAAAGTCGTCGTCCATGGACTTGAAGTAGAACTTGTAGTTGGGGCGGTTGAGGAGGCCCTTGAAGTCGCCGAGGGTGACGCGCTCGGCCGGGATCGGCAGCTTCACCAGGTACGGCGTCTCCTGCTCGTCCAGGTGGTAAATGATCTTCGTCTCGGCCGCCGCCATGGCGCCCCTGCCCGGCCGCCAGGCCCCCGCCCGCGCC
>NW_020884895.1:3086454-3108613 GCF_003945725.1 Corapipo altera | reverse complement strand
GCCCGCCCGCACGGCGCAGGCTCGGCCCGACGGCCCCGCCCCGCCCGCCGCCCCGGCCCCGCCGGAACCGGAACCGGCGCCCCGGGGGGCCGCGCGGGCCGGCACCGCGATGGAACGGGACCGGGCTCAACTGGCACCCAGGGAGGGTCGGCCCAGACCCTGCCCCAAGCCAGACCCCGCACCCATAGGAGACCCACCCCCGGCTGGAACTGGCCCCGTCCGCCCCTGCTGTGCCCCGGCTGGGTGCGTGGCCCCCGGGAGCGCACACCGCCAGCCCCACCGCCTGTGGGGGCGCTTGGGTTTGTCCTTTACATCCACGTCCCCTCACACACAGCCTGGCACTCCCCACGCACCCACATTCCCAGTCCCAGCTGGTGTGTGCCCATGTACCCCCTCCCAGGCTCCCCACCCCCATTCAGCTTTTACCCCCTCTTAACACCCACTGATGCTTCTTCACAATTTCCACTGCTCATGTCCATACCACAGGCTTCCTTTTCCATTTCTACAGCCCTGGTCCTTTATCACACACCTCTCAATCTTCCCCATGCTCCTCATACCATACAGCTACAGGGCCCTTGAGTACAGCTTACAGAACATGAGGTACATCCTGCTCTACCCTGTCCTCCCATGTCCAGACCCCTTTGAACTCCCCATACTGTGTCTCTGATGGCCACCACACACAGGGACTACCTCCCACCCCAGTTCCTCTCCAGCTGTGGCTTTCCTCTGAACACTTTGTCACCATCCAACAACTCTCCCCAGTAGTCAGGCATTGGACACCACAGTGTCCCTCCCTTCAAGTTTCTAAGCCCCTTTTCCTCACCAAGCAGACTCCCTCCTCTACTCTTCATGAACATTCTCCTTCCCATATACTGTGGCCTCTTCAACTGTGAAATCCCCTTGGCTCTGGGATTTCTTCCTTATCCTCTCTGTCTCCCGACCCCATCTCTCTCTTACTTACAGTCCTCAGCACTATGATCCCAGTCCCCAGGACTTGCCTCTGTGCTGCAGCAGTCCCGGACTGGCTGGTTTCCCCTTCAGACACCTCTGAAGCACCCAAAGGGCACCGAGGAACCGTCTCCATCAGCAGTTTCCCAGAGCTGTGGCTGAGAGCAAAGCTGGGGTGGATGGAGCTTTGGGAACACCCACCACCAGGAAGGGCAAGAACCGCCTCACACTGTCCCAGATTAGAAGGAACAAATGCAGAGGAAGCACCACGCCATGGGCCTGCACAGGGCATGAGACCAGATCACCAGCCCTCAGCGCCAGACTCCCCTGCAGTAGGAAAGGAGCCAGAGAGATCCTCTAGGGAACAGAGCCAAGCTCCTCCGGCTGGCAGGCAGGCTGAGCTAAACAGTCTCCTCCTGCATTAAGGACTCCTACAGGCGTGCTAGCAATTACCTGGGCAGCACTGCTAGTCTGGGTGAAGAACCTGACACTAAACTGGGAAAAAAAAAATAAAAAAAAAAAAAAATCAAGGGAAGTCCTCATGTAAGCAGGAGTTGTAAGTAGTGTAAGGCTCTCCCACGTTTCCACATCAGCTCTTAGAAAATTGTCATTTTCTCATGCCTGGAGCTCTGTGGTAAAAGCTGGTGTACCTGGAAAGAAGAATCCAGGTCAGAATGGAAAAGTTTAGTTTAAGGTGCTTCTTCCTGTGTCAATCCCGACAGAGCTAATCTGAAAGTTGTTTTACAACACCTCCCTGACCCAAAAGCAGGCACGAGGTAAAGAATCCTAGTCAGCCCCTGACAGGGCCACTCCCTTGCCCACTTCCCAGCACAGCTGTGGATGCACCATGGAGCCTGTATCATACACATTAGACACCTTTGTTACCAAAAGGGCAAGTTTCTGTAGTGCTGAGCCTCCCAAGGGAGAACATGCAGCCCAGGGGAGGGGTGCCACAGCCCCTGGAGAGTCGTAGTAGAGGAAATCTCATTATTACAGCTGCCTTTTGGTTTAAAACTGGCCAAGTCTTTGAATAGACTCAATGATAGATTGATTTAACTGCTCACAGAGGCCTTGTGCTGTTTGACTCACTGAATGAATGGAAGTTAAGAACACAGAGCCAAAGAAATTAGCAGTAGGGGATGGTGCTGAGCACTCCAGGTCCACAAGGAAGAGATTCCAAACTGCCTCTTGGCTTACTTTTGCAATTATTGCAATTTAAAAACTGCAGCATTGATAGCATTGCTTCTCTTTACAGAGAGTAAACAGGCTTCAGACATTTTAGTGCACTTCAGAACAGCCCAAAGCAGAGGTGGGTGTATTTAAGTTCCATCACTTACACCTTTAAGCAACACAAAACTATCTTCTTCTAAAAGCTCACTACTGTTAACTGAAGGTATGGATTTGATACAGGAACCAGGTGACATCCATCCATCCATCCATCTGTCCATCTGCCTCAGATGGGAAGTCAGACGTTGACTACTACAGCCTAATTAAAAAATAAAAATACTTACTGCTAACTTTGCTCAAAAAGATAGATAGCAATGATTGCACATTCAAGGTTGCTCCCAAAGGCATTTCTTGTCTTCCAACTAAAGAGAAGTCTTAACTGAAAGTAACAGAAAGCATCGAGCCCACCCTGTGCTTAAGCAATGCAATCAGTGCACCTTTAAGTACAACACTTACCTGCCCATAAGGATGCTGCACCATGCCAGAACTCTGCCTCAGAGAGTATCAAGTGTCCTAATTTGTCTCCTTTTTGCTACTCTATTCTTGGCATCTGTAAGACCACCCACCACACACACCACCAAGGCCTGAAGGATAAGGATATATGGCCATAGAGCGACCTTTTCCCCCGGGGTTAGAAAGCAGCTCACATCACGAAGAAGTTGGAGCAAATGAGAAAGGAATGGGGAAAAAACGAAAAGTGGAATTGTTACTTGGTACAAAGAATCAAAAACTTCTGGCAAACCTGAACTAATTACAGCATTACACATTAAATTTATTATTAAGCTATATTTACATTGTAAAAGGAAAAAAATACTTAAAATTACCAAGTATTGCAGCTGTTTTGTAAATGGTTTTATTAAGAGCTCTGTAGCTGTCCTTCCCCCTCTCTGCCAGTTCCTACTCCCCAGCATCACGAGGGCACAATGCAGTGCCTAACAGCCAGCATTCCCACTAACTCTCAAAATGACAAATGATAACAGGTTTCATTGGACTTAAGGTTCGTCTTTGCAACATAATCCTGTACAAAACCAAACCTCACCCATTTCAGGATTCTATGTTCAGAACTGTTCTCTAGTTGTAAACGTGAGTTATCAATGAACACTTACACCAATTTGGTGCTCTGCTGATTTCTCCACCTGTCTACTGTGTGCTTAAAATCTCTTCAGGAGAAAGTAGCAATGAGTTATTTAGCTTACAGACGAAGCCCTGCTCAGGCATGTACCACAACTGGAGACATAAAATCCCAAGGCAAAAAAAAGCAAACAAGCTGGTAACACCAGGATAGGTTTTATTTGCTCCCTGAATTAAATATTGGCAGATACAGAAAATTCAGATACCAACTATTTCCCCAACATTTACAAGACTGAGTTTGCAATGTCAGAAAACAAGGACATTTATGCACAATCCTTGCAACTGATAGTGAGTGCACAAGATCGCCCTGCCTGCACATCAGCTTTTAAGAGTCAGTATCCCTGGTCTCCAACGCTGTCCCCTCACTGACAATTGTGGCACCACGGAACAGCCAAGTAAATATATCCTGAGTGGGCAGCTCCAGTGCATTTCCCCCTGCAAAGGATTTATTCCATGCTCCTCCTGAAGGGGCAGAGGCAAGGTCAGCACATTCAACAAATAACCCACCTATGAAGACACGCTGATGCTCGCTGTGCCCTTTTTGCTCTGTTCTTTGAGAGCATGGAAGAACACAGCACAGTGACACTTCAAGGAAGCTGTTCTTAAAGGCCTTACTGCTGCCACATATTGTTTGTGCAGGCAACAAAGTGCCAGAGGCACACTCACTCCCTGCTGCTTGCTGAGCTGCTCTGCGGCTGCAGAACTTCACAGTGGGTTTGCAGCACTTTCCCTGCTGTCTGAGGGAAGTTTTCAAACAAATAAAAGGACATGAAGTAAGCAAGCTTGTATAACTGAAATCATGTGGATACACAGACCACGTGCTGTTGAAGGAAATACCACTCGCTCCTTTTCACACTGGAGCAGAATTTAGGAACTTGCATCCTCTTTAAAGCAGCTGGTGCAGTCAGTGCCCCCCGGAGCAAAACACAAGTGTAGTTGGTGCAGCAGGAGGAGCCAGGCACCTCTGCTCCCTTTTTATAAAAAAAATAAAGAAACAGACACTTCTCTAAAACATGTCTGCTAAGCTGGGGTGCACAGAAGACAGATCACATGTAAGATGTGTCGACCTGCACAGCATTTCACAGGCCAGTGCACATCCACTGCTAGCCAACCCCACCCAGGGAGCTGACACACACCATCCCCGGTTCTACAGCAGGGGAAACACATGGTTTTACCAACTCCACTGTGCAACCTCGTGTTAGATCCTAGCATGGCAGATGGCAAGAGATTTTCCCTTTTGGAAAGATCACAGAAGTGCCTTCTAGGCTGCAAAATGCCTTGGGCATCCTCATACAATTGCATCTTCTCCAGGCACAGGAACTCCTGAATCCCAGTCCTGCACTCCAGATCCTAATCCACATGCTCTTACTCACCAACCTTGCCAGTCTCTCTTCAGCAGGAGTTCTCTAAGCTCCAGAAGCAACAATGACTCCAAATACCTTAGCTGTATGACCATTCTTCCACAATCCCGATGGTTAGATCTAAATGGGTATCATATGCATTTGCATCTCCTCGTTCCCTTTGTATTAGTAACAAAGACCTCCCCAAAGATAGCTTATAGTATATCATATCCAGGTTCCAGAGGGATTTTAGGTATCACCACCTCCTGCTTTTCCCTTATGGTTTTTACACTGGGTTGCAACATAAGCTGTGCAAGTGAGGGAGGGAGGGAAGTGGTGAAGTTGGGAACACACAACTGAATTGATGATGGGATTGTCAGTCACTTTGATGTCAGGCCTCACATCTACACACCATGCACTGGCATTGATCTTGCCCTGCCCACTCGGCCCAGAAAGGCAGTGAGAGCCTTTTCTCATGCTGAGCCACCACGTCAGTCTTGGTCGCCATCAGACGACTCCTCCTCTGCCTCCTCCAGCCATTGGATAAACTTCTGGAGCTGCAGAAAGAACGATACATAATTGGGCAACAACTGACACCAAAGAGATGCTGCAAATGCTCAACAAATACACTGTGTGAGTGATCATCACTATCATACACAAGAAAGAGAAAGTGTTTCCAGAAGACATAGAAACTGAGACAGATTGAGGGAGAAGGAGACAGTTAGGTGAAAAACAACTGGGATGCCACAGACAAATGCAGACTACATTCCTGAGGGAGATTCCTCCAGTCAGACAATCCCCACAACACTTAGCAAAAAGACAAAAGTTTCAGAGTTTTTCAGAGCTTGAGGGAAAAGAGATGACAGCTGCACCTTAGCTAAGACATGTTAGGAAAACTCTGCTGGGAAAAAAACTACTCCCTGAGAAACTGCTATTAAAAAAGCAGCTCATTTTACCTTTTAACTGGGCTTGAACAAGCAGCTGAAAGCACTGATGACCTATACTAATAGCTGACTTTGAAGAACAGTTTTGTTTAAAACCTTTGCAGAGATGGCTTTTTTTCCCCCTGCTCCTCTTCCAGGTCCAGGGAGGAGGACTGGAACAGGGCTCAGCCAAACTGCAGCACAAAGTTCTGCCTGATGGAGGAGGGAAGTTTATATGCTCCTTGCAACAGAAGCCAAATGAAACCACTCAGTACAGCAAACATTTAGAAATATATGTGAAGGGACTGGTGAGCCAGGAATGAAAGCTTCAAAGGAATTGCATGGGGCCAGCACACAGGGCATTGGCCTAAAGCCCATTTCAAATGGGTGTTGGCTTAGAGAAGCTGTGCTGCTACTCCAGAAAGTGCTGGCCTTGTGCTACAGGGAGCACACCAGAAACAATCCTACTACTTCCATTCGTCATCCAAACAGGACGATTGTGGCAGAATGCACAGAAACGTCTGTTCTGGAGAACAAAGTTGTGTTGCTTAATGTTCAGTGCACTGGTGTGTTTCTTGGCCTACCATGTAATGGCAGCTGCTCCACAGAAGGTGACAGTCGCACCAAACTCCACTCAAAGTTTCTTTCAGCAGCTGTTGTCTCTCTGTTCCCCCACCACGGCCTCTTCAAACACCTTTGGGACTTACCCGCTGGTTTTTCCGAAGCTGCTTTCCTTTGTCAGACGTGTCCCGCAAAGAGAACCAACTGAGAATTACATCTTCTTCCAGAATTTCCAGCTGGTAAAATGTCATCAACACCTGCATCAATTAGAAAAGAGCAACAGGCTTTCTATAAGCTCTTTTGGGACTAACTCACGTCCAAGTACAAAATTTGCACGTAATCTGTGTCTCTCAGCTACATCTTCAACAGAAGGCACTCAGTCTGCTTCATTTTCCTTTTACTGTTAAAAATAACTCTGCTTCTCCTACCAAGCCTTATGTTCCTGACAGTTAAACGTTATGACACATAATGAGTTGAAGTTCAAGCCCCATCAGCTTCAGCTCTGTGGATGATGGGTATGAGGGCCCTGGGCAACAAACGGCCACAGAGGATGTCAGTTCAAGATGTTACTTAAGTTCTCTTTTTAAAGCAACCCAAACCCCTCCCCAAAGCAGATCTAACAAGCAGCTGATGCAGGCCCACATACACACAACGGGGACACGTGCAGAAGACCATGAACCTATGCAGCTCTGCCCCAGGCTTCCTCCTCCTGCCAGCTCTCTCTTAGCAGTGCCTTATGGCAGGTGTCAAAGCAATTGGTCATTCATCAGCTTAAGCCCCTGCCCTGTGAGCAAGGAGGAGACACAATCAGGCTTTCTCAGGGTGCCTTTGTGCTCAGGCAGAGCAGGCACTTTGCAGTTGGTCTCCTTGCAGCAGAGAACTAACAAAGCTGGCTGCCAACTCCAAATATAAAGTGTCACTTCAATTCCCAGCCTCCAGGGAAACTCAGGCCCCTAGAACAATGGACACATGCCAAACAATTGCTGTAATTCAAGGACATTTTGGCTCACCAAACTGAAGGCTTTTGGCTCCAGTCCTAAGTGGTTTGCCATCAGCTAGAAGCACTGGTAGAAGTTAGGATTACTCTTTCTTGAAGAACCAAGAGTTAAGCAGGCTCTAGGAGAGCTCTTCCAAAAAAGACAGAGGTTTCCTAAGTTGCTGCTAAAGGAAAGACTTGCAATCCAAGTCAAATGTTCTTCATGTGATAGGGAAGAACGAATGCAGGGACAAAGTATTTGTGAAGGAGGGTGAGGAGGAATATACTGAAAACTCTCAGAAACGGGGAGACAGGTAATCAGCCATGTCAGCTTCTCTTTATTTCTAGTTTCATAACTAGCTCAGCCCAAATAAAATCTGTGATTCCCAGGTTTGCTTGTTTTGTGCTCTAAATCAGGATAGGCCATTTAGCAGTTAGATCCCAGGGACCACAGATAGACAAATGAAGTAAAGCTCTTCCTAAAGAAGCCTCTGGCCTCGCCTCTTCCAGTGTCACCAGAACAAGGGCATCGAGGTTAGAAGGTGCAAAATAATAGCTCCCTGCAGGCTGCAGGCTGGTAATTAATACTCACCCTCAGCTGTGCTCCCTCAGAGGCACAGGCAGACACAGTACTTTTTTTTTCTTAAAGGAAATCGTTATAGATGGATTTCCTACACATCCTCTCCACTGAGACCCCAAAATTCCCTCCTCTAAAGCAGACAAGCTGATGATGCAAATAGGATGCATTTCACCGTGAATCCAGGAAAAACAAGTCTTCAGATTTGGGAGCAGATACTCACTTTAGCTATCGATGCGCAGAGACTGTCATGTTCCAGGAAGAATTCCTCAATGGCACATAAGGCATTCAAGTGATCTGATGCTCGTTTTATGTAGTTCTTAAACAAGGGGGTCCAGTTTTTCAACAGCTGCAGGGGGAAAACACAGAAGAGTTCCTGAGCTGAGATGGATGGGTGCACTCAGCCCTGTTTCTCAGCTGTGCTGCACTAAGAAACTGGTTCAGGGAAGCATTTTAAGAAACCATTCAAATGACCACTTCATGTATTTACCCCACTCTGTCCATTTGCACATGTGCAGACAGGACCTGGTTTTACTAAGCAGCTTTGATGACATCCGTTAGCTTTCTTGGTTTTGCCTCTCTGGATGGAATACCAGGTCATCACAATAAATGTGTTCAATGGAATCTGGTATTTAAAGCAAATCACAGCAGACCAATAAGGAGAGACACATACATGCTACTCAAAGCTTCCCCCCAGCAGAAGCATTTGACATTTCAGTGAAATTTTCCTTCAAAGTGGAAGAACAAATAAGAAAACATAGAAAAAGACAGTGCCAGGATAATTACCAGCTGAGAGGAAGTGAACAGTGAAAAACAGCTACCCCTGAAACAGGAACACAGCAGAGCAGCCCCTAACTGCAAGTCACACGTTTGCTGTGTGCCTACAGGCTTGCTTGGATCCTGGAGTCTGCTGCAGGGAATGGGTGGGAAGGGTGAAGGGCAAGAAATTGTTACACTATTAGCTGATCTCAGTCCTCTCCTCCAAGGCTTATTTTTTATGAAGTCTTAAGTTTCATGATTTTGGTGCTGCCTCTTCAAATAATATTTCTGTCCAAGTCCTCCATAGCTCTTTCAGTTGTTGCACGAATCTGGGAAGCAAGCAGCTGGGAGCTCTGCAAAGCAGCACAGACTGACCTGAATCGGGGACAGGAGGTAATACTTAGATTCCCCTCCATAACAATTTTAAAAGGTATCAGAACTCGGTTAAAGTACAAAAATTCTGCATTGGCCACATCATGACCTGATCATTCTACAAAACACTGCAGGAAATTAAATCAGAGTTACATATCTTATTAAATGGAGTAATTCAACAGCAGATGATCCTGCAACTACATCCCTGGCACACCTGTACATATACACTGTTTTGGTGTGCCTTCAGCAGTGTCTCCTTACAGAACACATCTGGTCTGTTTTTCAGGGAAACATTTAATTCACAGGGGCTTGGGGTGTGATGAAGGAGATCTGAGTCACCTACATTCGGGGTTAATCAGCATTATTCTGTCCAGGACAATTGTTAACAGGCAGTAGCCCTGATAGAGGGAGAGCTAGAGGACACACAGCAGGGGTGGAACCCAGACTGTGGTGATGGTCCAGGCCAGTGTGGACTACCAAAGACAGCCTGTGCTAGGAAACAGTGCTCATCTACTCCATGGTACTACATTCCATCACTTCTTCAGACATATTTTCTACACAACCAGGCTAGAATTTGCATGCCTCAAACAGAAACAAAGGAGGGGATTAGTATAAACAAGCTGATCTCTATAGTACTACATCAACTGGCTCAAGGAACAACAGTAATAGCACAGAGTGATTCTAATCATAACGGCGTCACAAAAAAAACTGAGGGTTGTGTGGCATATTTCCAGAAAGTATTTTAGCCTTTAGCAAAATGCTTAATCCTAGATACTCTTCCCCTGCTCTGCACCATCTCCTGTATTTTTATTATTCTTCAGAATCTTCACCTCAAATGTAGTAAAGCTACTATCCAGTTCCTTCCAGGCTCAGAAACACTTTGTAATACCTTTCTGTTGACAGAAGCTGTTGAGTTTCTGAAAGTAAGTTATTTATAAAGAAAGCAGAGCTATAAACACTCACGACTCCAGGACTCAATCCAGCGTGCCTATTGCTGGGAAAGAGAAAGGAGAAAAAAAATACACCATCTCAGGCTGAGAACGTGCACTGCAGTGTAGCTGGTGCTACTGGGGAAAGGAGGGCTCAAGTCCCAGTAAAAACATCCTCTGAGCCTATTTGACCAGAGAGGCCATCTGGGGAGATCACGAAAACTCTGAACTGGATAATTAGAAGCTTGAAATTATTTTTTATTTGATAAAACACTGAAAAGGATGAAAAGATACATGACAGAGAGCCTTACTGACAATACCATAACTTTCCAGGCTTTGACTCTGCCCAGGTAACTCCTCAAACAATCTACAGTCTGGAGAAAGCAATAAAATCCCTCTGACAGGTTGATTCATCTTCATCAAATCTGGTCAGTGATGCTGTAACAACTTCAAAGAGGTTTGTGATCCAGTTCTCTTGTCAGAAGGACAGTCTTGACACTAAAACTATTTTACATCTACCCCCAGCACAGAACACCATCATGATGTACATGCAAAACATGAGGGACAAAATTATAATTCCAACCTGTTACACCACAACAGCATCTGTGCTGATCACCATAGAGGGCTTCAGTGAAAGCAGAGATCCATTTTAGTCCCAGATATAAGCAATCTCATGTTGTGTTCACTTGCACAATGTTACAGAATCCCTGTTTACAGTTCTAGGAAAAGTCTCTGCTCTACATCCTGTGTAAGAGCTGAACAAGACACCTGGCATACATCAAACTGGATATCTCTATTTCTCAAGCCTCCCCGTTTCATCTGAAAAACGTACCCACGGGCATATCCTTTACCGGATGCTTGTTTCCTAAAACTGCTGCAACACTTAAAAGCTTCGTGCTCGGGAGCCAGCACTTCAGAGCACATACTGTGGTTTCAAGTCAAACCATACATCATAACTATGGCATTTCCACAATTTCCCCTCCTGAACTGTCTGGGACTGTTCCACCACTGGTTTTACACAAGCAACCCATCTTCTTTCAGCATCTCTTGGTCAAAGCTGAGCTACAAAGAGGGGGAGAAACATAAAACAGTTTTACAAGGTTCAGTGGGCTTCTGATATCCACCACTCTCAGAATGCAAGTATCTCCATCTCATACAAAATAAGATTTTGCCATATCTGCACCATCATGAGCCGATGTCAGCCCAATACCGCTATTGCCTGAAGCAATTTTAGCTGCACATTTCAGCCACGTGCTTCCATTATATACTAACTTATACCAAGCCAGTGCTTGGGATTCCCAGAGTGTAAGATTCAGTAAATTAATGGAGTGTACTGTTTACTAACTAGGGAACCACAAGTTGCAGAAAAGCCACAGTTTCAGATGCTGTACATTATCTGCCTGAAGAACACAAAGCTGCTGCCCTGGAAGACCAATGTCTGGATTAATCATTTGTGTTTCATAAATCAACACAGTTGCCTGCCTAGAGAAATTCCACCTGCCCATGACATGAGGCACGGTCCCCCTGAATATAAGATTTAGATTACTACTGCGTCTCACTAAAGGTGAGTTGATTTGCTGTCTCAGCTGTTAAACATGAGCACCAGCTTTCCTTTGATGAAATATACATGGACAAAGTTACCCAGAGGTAAGCCCTTCACGTACATCCATTGTCTTCAGCTTCTAAAGAGGTTTTGGGCAATTACACAAAACTTTAGGCATTTATATTTTTCATTCCAGACTTAGAACCTTTTCTGACTGGGTGCTGCAGTGAAGTTCTTATGTTCCACTCATGCTAGATTAGGAGCCCAACCTGGGAGACAGAAAGAGATGCCATATCCTAGCTGGGACAAAAAAATCTAACATCCTACACAGCTACCAATTCCACACAAGCTGATGTCTAGATGTAGTGCTTTCCACTTAGAATCTAACATCTGCTCCAACATTTCCTTCAGTCACTCCCTTCTATTCTCTTTTTTCAGGACAGGACGTGCTATTCAAGAAAATAAGTCTGGAAAAATGAACAAAAGCAAAAAAGAATTTAAACAGAGTAAACAGAAAAATCTCGCTAAGCCATGTGACAAACAGATCAGTTCACATGGATGTTTCCTGCAGAAGGCATCTCCACACTTCCAGGAGGTGTTAAGTACCATGCTTACACCTACACAAAGGAGAATTGGCTTTTCTCCCTTCCCCATCAATTGACAGCACACACTTCCTCAGAGAAAGGATTAGCAGGAAGTCTAGTGTTCCTCTTAAGATCAATCTCCTACAAAAAATAAAAAGAGTCCTAAAAAAATTAAAGTAGTCTGTCCCAAACACATGTCAGACTCATTCATTGTGAAAGAGCATCTTGGTAACCTGTAGATTTTGCAAAGTCAAATGCATAAATCGGCAATAAAGAGACAAAAATGCTACAATGACTTCAGCTTGGACCAACAAAACCACTAAGACAAGACTGCCTGCTTTTTAGAACAGATCCTACCCTACTTTGTCTCCTGTAAGTCAGGAAATTGAAACTGGTCTCACCCAATCATACAATCCATCTCTCTAGAGACAAAGCAGAACTATCTTCCCATGAAGACAATAATATTGTGCCTTTGCATTTGACTGAAAAAAAAAAAAAACTGGCACCACCAACAATACGCAGACAAGTTAAGACCTTGGAAAGGATCCCATTGGGAGAGGAGTGCCCCTTGCTGCCCCAGGGACAGGGCTTAGGATAGATTGGAACGGGGTTCCTGGAATGCAAGCCCGTAAAGACATCACTAACAGACCTTTTCTTTTCTCTTCTACACCAGCAATGCCCTTCTATCCCACACAGGAAACAGAGACAAACCACAGGTACTGAAGCAGAGCTCCCACACCTACAGTCTCAGCCAAGTTCTGTCAAGCAGGTACAATAGTTTCAGTTCACTTTTACTTCTATAGAAGATGAAGAGGCTCGTGAACTCATGGAGTTCAAGTGGCATCAGGATTAACCAAAGAGACTTCTCAGCCAGGAACTACCTGGGGCACACAAAGGGATGGCCACACATTAGGAGACAAGTCCAAAGAAGAGTCAAATGGAGCAAGACTTACAGGAAGTAACGCTGAGAAATAGCTTTGGGAGTCCAGGTTTGCATCCAGCTGCTGCAGTGGGAACTCCAGGATCACTTTACTGAGCACCTGCATCATCTCCTTCAGGCCAATGTTATATGCGTATCTACGATGAAAAAGGCAAAAACACCCCAACATTTCACACTATCAATCTGCAGACTGTAGCTCTTCACAGAGATACAGCAGAAAATCTGATTTTCATCTTCCAGACTTGTTTTTTTACTTGGTTGATTGGTTTTCCAAATGTTCAGGCAATAAAACCACCTTGCATTACATCAGGCCCTGCAAAGGCCACAAGTCCTGAAAATCTGCTATCACAGTGGAACAAACTGCTGCAAGGATAGCACCCTCACACTTACCAGAGTGCTATAGCAATGCTCTTGCACAAAAGAAGGGAAACAGGTTTGGATTTGAGAAATACCAGGTAAAAGGCACTCCGATTACGTTCTAGACTTGCTGCTGTAACAGCAGTGTGGACAAGCCACAGCACAGCCCCAGCTGCAGGCACCTGGCTGAGTGCTGCAATGCACAGAGCAGCAGACCCTGTGTGAACTCACAGGCAGTTGTGCCAAGAACTGGCTTGCTCTCTTCAGTCCACAGTTACTTAAGAGCAATTCAATCTCTCCTTACAGAACCAGGGCAGGAAAAGCCTAACCACCAAGGATGCTACAGATGCAGCTGGTGCTCTCAATCAACTTCTGATGTCATTCAGTCATGATGCATTTGTCATGCTCCATACTGATAAAATTAATGTTTAACAATCAAACAAGAGCATTCATATGGTTTCTCCTCTTCTTTTGACAGGTCTGCTGTCAAAGTCAACCATTCAGCATAAGGGACAGCATCCCTAGGGGAACACTCACTTGAGGGAGTTTATTTCCAGGACCAGGTTGTCACAGGAAATGTTTTCTTCTTCACCCCTCTGTAATGTACCCAGAACCTCATTCTGGAAAACTAATGAAAGAAAGGACAGGCAGTTAGAGGTGAGGGAAAAGCACAGATTCTTCAAAATGCTCATTACTGAAGGAACTATGCCCTTCACAAAGGAAGAATTCTGACACTGATGTCTATTTGTTCTCTGTAAGCTGACACAAACTTACAGCAATTATGCTTACAAATAATGGGATATAATTCAAATATAGGAAATATAGGAAACTACCTACTAGAAATCATTAATCTATCCACAGAACCAGTACAAAGCTATTTACCTCGACAGGGAACCTTTTAGAGTGGAATTTCTATTATACTTTCACAATCTAGCTTTTCCCGTTCAGACAAACCTGATCTTCCCATAACTAAAGATATGAATTCTAACCTAAAATTTATTGATTTCATTTCCTTAGGGGAGATATTCCAACATGAAAACTTGGTTGGTTGGTTTTTTGGTTTTTGTTTTTGGGTTTTTTTTTCAGTTTGGCTTGAACCCATTTCAAATCCAGATAAGCTTAACATAACAAAAGAGAAAAACAAAACATCCCTGCCAAAAGATGCAGCTCCTACAAGGACATTGAATTCTCCATCAAGAACAGCACTAAGCTAGTCCACACAGGGAAACTCTGCTGGACTTTCCCACAGTCTCTGAGTTTAGGCAATAGCACTGCCATTTAAACAGACAATTTAGGGAGCTCTTTCATGTAGACCCAGTGATCAGGAATGAGAAAGATGGAGGATCTTTGTCTAGTTTCTCATCCTTGGCTGCCTTGGGTTAACACAACAAGGATACAGAGAATACTAAAGACCTCTGTAGAATATGCAGGAAGTGAAGTCAGGAAACAGCATATTATAGACGTCCACAATTTTTCCAATACACACAGAGAAAGCAGCACAAATCTCACACATTGCATTATCTCTGCAGAGTCACCACAGTTCTTTCCACCCATCTCTCACCTTTGATGTCATCCAGCTGAGGGGATGCTGCCCGACTATCTGGCTCCTCAGAGCCCATGCTCAGGTCACTGTCTGACTCGCTCTCTTCCTCTGAATGCATAGCTGGGCCTGAGGAAGAAGAGAAGATGCACAATTCAGCACCCAAAAGCTGCAACTATCACATGCATGAGGAAACAGGTATCCTAGGGACTTCCCAACCAAGTCAGCAACTATCTGTCCTTGCAGGGAAGCTTCTATTTACAGGTCCAGATGATTAGATTTGCTGCAGAGGGAATAGTGCAGCTGGCACTAGGATAATGGCATTTTTTGAAAGTCTGCAGGCAGACGACAAAGGACAGGGACAGAAGCAAATGCATTTTGCGCAGGCTGCTGACTCACGGTGGAGCAATGTCAGCAGACACTGTCACTCCTAGGAAGAAAGCCAGCAGCACCTGCAATAGCCAAAGCATATTCCCTCTGAGGGAGGGCCTGGTACCCCATAGTGCAGCATCCACAGCACAGATAGCTCTGGATGTTAGAGCAAGTCACTTATCTAATAAACACCTTCCACAGAGCACAGAAAGAGAGAATCTGGTCCATCAACTGTTGGAGATGATGATGTGGCAATCAACTGCTTTCACCTCTCACCTTGCCTCCACACACAGGTGTTACCTGGAGCCAGTCTGCTTCACAAAGCTCAAGTCTTGCTCTGCACACAACTATCAACATCCCACTTGGCCAGTTTCCCCAACACAGGTCTGTCTGTTCATCCCCAGGTGACCACACTAAACTTTTCCTCACCCCATAGGCTTTGTCTCTGCTCTTCTTCATCCTCTTCATTCTTGTCATCTGGTTTCCAGAGATAGCCTCTGCCCTCTGAGCCTACGTCCTTTTTATTGTAACCTGAAAAAGAATCAGCAATCAGAGCATAGATGTACTGGATCTGGTTACAGGCAAACCTGAAATAAACTGGTATAACCTGCACATTACTGCCCCTAAATATCCTTCAAGAGGGAGCTGGGATTCCTGCAGATGCATACAGATTTCAGCTTTTATCTTCTCACTTGTCTTGACAAGTGACCGATTTACTCCTCCCTACAGCAGCAGCATTCAGCAGACCGTGTTTAGATCCCTCGACAAACCCAGACTGTAAAAACAGTACTTCACAAGGACAAAGCCCTTGGACACAGTCCAGACACGAAGACATACATCTTGCAACTGCCTTGAACTTAACATCTCTTCCAACTTGATCTTATTGTCTCCTACAGGGCTCCTACTTGAAGGAAAATGAAATATACCTGAGCCTCCAAGATTTTAATACTGGGATAATGAGGTGCATCTCACTGTCCAACTTTGAGCTGAATATTCTTGCTTGCCCTAATGAAAGCACATAGGTTCCAAGCTGAATGCAGCACTAAGCTCCAGCCTGGGACTGCTGAATGAGGGAGGGAAAGACTCCAAAAGACCACAGAAGGCGAAGCCCTTGCACAGCCTTGGTGCATGGAGCCAAAGACTCTCATACCTTTCAGTTTCACTTTGCTCTCCTCCTTGTTCACACCAGAATCATCGCTGAACTGGTCATCATCCTCTTCCTCCTCATCTGGGGGGTGCAGAGAGATCACTGTGCCCTCAGAGAGAGTGATGCCAGGACCTACTACTACCTGCAAATATGTACAACATATCTTAATGAAACAACACCCTGACTGCGCCCATGTACCTCCACCAGCAGGGACAACAGCTGCTCCAGACAGGCTCTTATGAACAAGCATAACTGATGTGCACTGCCAGATCCCACACCATACTGCCCCAGTCAAACAAAGGGAAGAAAAAGGTGGGAGAGTAGCACAGTCACCATCCCTGCAAAAAGCCTTGGAGCAGCCCTGTATTCTGGTATGGTCTAGTACAAGTTTAGTAACCTGCCAAGGAAGACAAAAATCATCTCACCTGAGAAGAGAGGACACAGCGGGGCTTTAGCTTTACTTTCTCCTTCACTTCAGCCTCGTCACAGACAACAGAATGGTGGATCTCCACATTATCTGCTATGTGTACTCTGTCCCACAGGAAAGCTCTGTCCAAAACAACTTTATCACCTGTTACAAAGCACCAAGTACAAATATGTTGAGCACGGCAGTCTGCTGCTCTCCCACACTGCTGAGTCCACTAGACAGCATCTTACTGAATTCCAACACCCTTGATGCACAATGGATGTCAGATGACAGGGAAAAATTTGCCTTAGAAGCCTATGGCCACTTCTTACCCAAAGCTGAAAGCCAAGTTTGTTCTCTAGAGACTTAAGTTTAGAATAACAACTGACATGTCGGTTTTGTACAAATACAGCCAAATCACAAAAAAACCCCAGAAAATCCAGCCAAGGCTAGGAAGGAGTACCAAGCAGCTCACAAGAATAGGAACAGATGTCCCTCATTTGCAGGATGTGTTCGGTGGGTGGTAACTCTAGATCAGTAAAGTTCATGCATTCTCTATTGCTGAAACAATTCATTTCCATGAAGTACTTTTCACCTTCCAGCTTCACTGTGGTACCCTGAAAACTTTAATCTATTTCCTCTGCTAGAAAAACAAGGTTTTCTCCTTTCTTCCCATTAGAAATCAATCACTACCCACCTGTCATCCCCTCTCAGTGCCAAATGCACATTAAAAACTAAATCCCAGCAACCTATGCCCTGGCCTGGCAAGGCTGGCACAAACCCCATTCTTGTACTCACCTATCCTACAGTTCTGCCCAATAACACTGTTTGTGATGGAGCAGTTGCTGCCAATGACCGTTCCCTGCCCAATGAGCACATTCTCTTCCAGGATGCTGCCGTGGCCAAGGCTAACATCCACCCCTCGGTAAATGTTGTGTTTGGAATGCGTGTAACTCTGGTTCTTGTCATCAGTGAAGTTCATCTCCGGAGTGAGAGGATAAACCCAGCGCCGGATGATGTCGGAGCACACAGCCTCATACATTAGGAGGTTGCATATATGAGCACCATACTCTTCTGTCGTTACATGCATATGGATCTGGTTCCCCAGGACCTGGGAGACAGGCAGGAGCATGTCAGGAGATTCTCTAAGGCAAGGCAATAGGATCTCCCTTGTAACAACTCTCTCCTTACCTCCTCATTCACCAACAGACCACGCACAAAGTCATCCCGTGTCTGGTAGTCAAAATTGTCTGTGAACAGCTCAGCCACCTGTCAGAAATAAAATAAAAGGAAATAATACAGTTAGAGAAAATGTTGTCAGAGAAGCCTGGTAATTAGTGGCTATTGAACGGTTCTCAGAGAGCCAAGTTATACAATACAGGAAAGTGATGCTCTTGCCTGGAATAAAGCTCTGACTCCTGCTAGGAATGTTGACCTTCCCATCTCCTCCTCCTCTGCCAGAATCCATGAACAGATTCTGGTTTTCAAAAGGGGCAAAACATTGCTCTAGCATTTCCAAGCAATCTGCCCAGTCTCACTTTGTAGTTTAATTCCCAAAGGAAGGCTGCAGACAAGCTTTATCACATGTGGAAGAGATGTTAGTGAGGCTTGGCTGGAATAACCCTGAATGTTACCCTAGTATGGTACCAGCCTGCAGGTACTGACACTTTCCACAGCACAGCCATCACCTCTGTTCCACAGATGTTACTATATCCAAAATGAAATCACTTATTTTCTGGAATAGTTTCATTCTGCACCAAATCAGCCAGTCTCTGGACACATCCACTGTGTAGTTCTGCCTGGGCTCAAGCAGTGGGTGCCAGATACAGGCTGAGCACCCATACGTTCCACAGAGCAGCACCACATGACCACCCAGGCTCTCAGCTCAGCCACTGAGAGTTCTGTTTTCCAAACCCAGTACTCAGGCCACATGCACCCCCTGCACACCAGCAGTACAAAGGGAGCAATGCAGACTGAATTTTGGACCCCTGAAGGGCAGAGCTCACCTGCGGAGAGCAGATGCTGATGTGACAATCCAGCAAGTCATGGCGCACCTCGACGTTCTCAATAGAGTTCTGGAACAGACTCTGAAAGAGGAAAAAATTCAGATGATCCAAGTGACTCACACAGTACTGAACCCCAAAAGCCTTCTATGAGACAGGGGCAGTACTGACTGAATTATTAAAGTGGCTGAAGTTCTGAAGATCAGAGAAATCTATGATCTACACTAGACCCAAGCTTAGCAGGCATAGCCTGGTCACACAAAGAGCTGAGTGTCAGTCAGCAGAGACTGTCTTCACCCTTACACACTGCAGCTCTCCAAGAAATAGCTTGTACTTCACTTTTCCTCCAGGAGGCTCTTTATCTCAGTCTCTGGGAGCTACTAATGTACAAAAAAAATTTGATAAATCAAAATACAATTTTCATAGTTCACAGCTATGAAATCACCCTGTGAATTTTTTACAACTGTCAGCTGGTTTTCTGTTGTTGGGTTTTGGGAGGAAGGGCTTTTGGGGTGGGGTCAGGTTTTTGGTTTTTATTGTTTAGTTGAGTTTTCTACAGTGATTTGTGCTTTCATTTGAAGGCATAAAACAACCTCCTGACTACTGATTTGGGGATGAAAATACTATACAATCACCGCCTTAGTTCCAAGTTGAAAAAAGAAAACAGTCCATCTATCTCACTGGAGAAAGTGCCTCTGCAGACATTTACAGAGCATTTACCACATTATTAGGTGAACAGGCAGAGACAACAGGAGGCACCACTCCTTGCACCTGCTGTTATTCCACCCCGAGTCAGGCTCAACATACTTCAAAAGGAAAGGGCTAGAATGGACTGCCCAGAGAGGTGGTGGAATCACCATCCCTGGAGGAGTTCAAGAAATGACTGGATGTGGCATGGTCTAGTTGACAAGGTGGTAATCAGTCAAAGGTTGGACTTGATGATCTCAGAGGTCTTTTCCAACCTAAATGATTCTGTGAAAATGGTCTGTGCACAGTGGTATACACATCCCAATTTGTGAGCCCCTGTGACAGCACAGATCATCTCCCTCCCTTTTACATGGTGAAAAGAAAATAAAAGGCAAAACCCGAACTGTGAGAAATATATCTGCCCCACTTTCAAACTGAAATGAGTCCCAAGCATGTGTGCCCCAGTACAATTTCACCAAGCCTCAAATATATATTGAGGAAAAAAAAAAAGCTAGTTTACCACAAGTTACTTCTTATCATCTGCTTCTCCAAGAGAAGTAGCAAGAACTGTTCCCCAGCCCATTTTCAAGGAAGATCTCCTCCTTGCATGGGGTGCTTCACTACCACAACCCTTTTCCACCCGTCAGGTTCAGACGCACCATAGGAAAGCGGAATCGTTTCAGCCCCTGGGTTCTCTGGTAGTGAAGGACACGGTTTGTGGCACTGTCCATAGCAATAACAATGTCATCCTCTTTGCACCTGGCATGATGGCCAGGGGAGGACTCCTTGAATATCATCGTCATCACGGAAACATTCTTCTCCATCTTACGACGCAACCTGAAAAAGGAGGGCAGAACTCTGAGATCACTCTTCAGAGAGCTACAGCCCAGAGCCTCAGCACACCAGGCAAGCAGCACCTACTTGTGCTCCTCCAGGGCTTTGGATATATTGAAATTGGACACCACATCCCCAGTGACGAGAATGAAGTCGGAACGAACGAGGGACTTGGCATCCACGTCCCGCAGGACGTCACCGAGGGAGCGGTACAGGTCCGAGGTCACAAACCGCACCGTGTTGGGAGACGTGTGGCGGCACCACTTGGATTTTCTGCAAACAGAAAAAACCAAAACATCAGGAAGGCACAAAGAGTCTGTTCCTACAGAGAACACACTAGGACACAGTGCCCCAGTGCATGGTGCATCTGTAAGGCGAGGTAAGGAGGATCCTGTCACAGCAAGCCCACTATCGACAGGCTCGGGGACACTCCTGTGCACGCAGCAGGTTAACTGAGGGGGAGTCCCACAACACCCAACCCCAATACACTGCACAACCACTCTCCTACACAGGAGGAACAGTCTTTTTTGAGATATGCTAGGAGACCACGGTTCAAAGGGAATCTCTTGCAGTTTTCCTCAGAAGGATGAGTCAGGCCTTTGAGGCTTGTTGGGAGGACAGAAAAATCTTTTCTATGATAAAGTTAAAAAGAAGAAGAGATTCTTACTGCAAATGTTCTTTTATCTCAGCTGACTTCCAACAGCAGAAAACAAAGGTTTCTTCCACTCCAGTTGCTGTTAGGAATTCCAAGGTATAGTCAATCATGGCCACATTTGCCATAGGTAAAAGAGCCTGAAAAAAACCCAAAACCAAAAAGCATATAGACAGTCCCTTACAACTTCAGGATATAATATTGTCAGTAGTACCAGAAACATAATACAAGTAACTGCTCCACCACCTTTTATAAAAAACTTTTAGAGTTGATCTAAACAGGAAAAGTTAATTTCTGATCTTCTATAGGTGGAGATCTTCAGTTCCGAGAGGAAGGCATAAAAAAATTGAGGTTATCACAGAAAACTCTTCAAGAAGACTCAAATAAATAACAGAGACTGAAAAAAAAAAATCCCAGAGTGCTGACTCCCTGACTCAGGCTTTTAACTGCTTCAAGAAAAACCTGTCAGACACGAATGATGAAGCCATAGGAATATGAATGTCCACAATTAAATAAGGGGAAAAAAATCCCAACCTGAAGTAAAGCAAGTATTCTCTTGACTTGAGATCCAACTCACACTTCTAAACTGAGTTACTGATTCACAACTGAGTGATCTCATACTATTCTTTAATTAATTTCTGGTGCTGCTTTGTTTCAGGCCTGAGCTCGCGTGTATAATTATGAGCACCATAAACATTTAATCAGCAAACGAGGTGAGATAATTGTCCATATCTAAATTCTCCAGAAGCTTTTTATGCTCCTTTAACACACATCCCTCTGAGCCGGATAATTAAAGTATTTTCCCCATCCATTTTTGGCCATATTCTTTCACCCACTACTGACAAGGACCAAGATTTTGTTCCTTTATCACAAACGAACCTGTCCAAACCTGCTGCCGCTCCTGCACCACACACAGAGAAGCCAGCAGCGCGGTGATATATGGAAGAGTGGGCAGCAATTAGACTCTCGCTGCCTCTCCAGCGGGGGATATAAAGTCTCACAGACTCTTAAGTAAACTCTTAAAGACTCTTACACATAAACTCTTACATAGAACTGTCAGAGGTTTCCGCAGCGCGGGGGGAGGCGGCAAAAGCCTCGGCGGGGGTTGCCCGAGCCCGGGACGGCCTCGCCGCCTCCTCCCGACCCAGTGCGGGGCGAGCACTCGCCTCTCGCCAGAGCTCTGCTCGCCCCGGCCGCTCGCGCACGGCGCACACCGGGACAGACAGCACCGGTGACAGCACGGAACGGGCATTCCTCACCCGTGGCCGGTCCTTGGAGATCGGGAAAAAGCGGCGGTTGAAGCTGTCGGCGACTAGCACGGCCTGGAGCGGCGGCGGCGGCTCGTCCTGCG
>NW_020884895.1:3020696-3086054 GCF_003945725.1 Corapipo altera | reverse complement strand
GGCGTTTTATCGCCGTGCCCCGGTGAGAGAGCGGCTGAAGAGTAGCACAGCTCCGTGCAATGGCCGAGGACCCGCCAGGGGAAGGCCTGAACGCCCCCACAGACATCCCCCGGTGGCCTCGGGGGATGTCCTTTGATGCGACCCCGGTGATGCCCGATTTTGGGAGCTGCGATGTTTTCTTGCTACGCTTCCTATCAGTGATGTGTTTGTGCTGCATTTCCATGTGTCCAGACGCTGCTGCTGCGAAGGACAACGTTGGTGTTGAACAGCCCGGCAGCACTCGCACATCAGCACTCACACCTGCCACCAAGGAGGTGTCCCCAAACCCACAGCCCTTGAGGGGCCCCTTGGAGCCCGCTCAGAGACCCTTCCAGAGCAAAGGAGAGGAAAGAAGATGTGGTTTCTGGAATGGGGATGGCATTTTTCTTCCCCTCGGCTCGGTGAAGCACCGTGGCTCAGGATGTTGCAGTGAGGGTGTCCAGCTGTGTCCCCTGTTTAGTTCCATGGATCCCGATCCTCTCCAGCCGCTCCTGCCCCAGCCCAGGCTCTGCCCTCATGCGGATCTGTTTGTCCGTCGTAATGTGTTTCAATTCTATCCTGGCCCTCAGAAGGGGATCAGCCACGTCCAGACCTCGGCACAGAGAACGTGCCCAAGGCTCGGTTCCTCTGCTGCCTCTCTCTGCTGCCAGGCAGTGCTGCAGTTCTTACCTGGCACAGCTCACACAGCGCTGCTCTCTGCTCATTTCCCTGTCACCCAGGGAAAGCTATGTGATAAGCCCTGTGTTCAAAACCAGGGAAACAGGCTTAGAGACCATCCCCATGGGACGGCAGCAGGAGAGCCCTTACCAGCACTGGGTGCTGCAGGTAAAATGGTGCTCTCTGCCCTGCCCTGTTGTCACGCTTCTGCCCCTCTTCACATGGGACAGGTGGTCACAGCCCTGCTCTGTCACCTCACTTGGATTCTTGCTGCCAGTTGCTCCTCATAATCTGACCCACTATGACACCCTGCTCTGGTCCTTGCTACTGTCATCTGCTACTGAGTGACCAGCCAGAGACTCAAGGAGCTGATACACAATTCAATTGCAATCCAAGAGAGAAAAACAGGACATTTGCACCTCCACCTCCACAACAGGGCCCCTCCCTAGGGCGGAAGGTGGCACGAGGTTATCAGCCCAAGGCACATACCATGGACTTTCCAGAGGGGAAATTAAGGAGGCACCACTTAATCACAGACCTACAGCACTGTCCCAATGTCAGGCAGCCCATACAGCCCCTGTGGCCATGCTGAGGGATCTCTGGCGAGGGGGAGAAGACTCTAATATGCAACATGCAGCATTCCTCCCTATTGGTTGAATTGCAGGTTCAGGACTGATGCAGTAGAAAACAAAGTCTCCTCTGTCTCCTGAAGGACTCTGCAGCACTGGGCATTCCCTGAAATTTCCCTTAGCAGTTAAAATGTTCACACGTTGCTTGCGTGGTGCCATCTGCGCCCAGTGACTTGTGACCAAGCCCTTGCTGTGCCGCACCTTGCAGCTGAGTCACTTGACCTTAGCTACTGTTTTAGCATAAAGCAGCAAGGATGGACACAGCAAGAAAATAGAAATGAGCTGCCCATGGGAAATAAATCATCCCTATCCTTTTCAAAAATAGGGACCGTGCACCCTTGGGAATCCTGTTGCCTCAGCAAAGAAGCTAACCCTGGGACAAATGCTCCCAGCTGGTTTCAGCCCAGGGGTTACAGCTTGAGGAGTGATCCAAGAGATGGATTTGTCATTGCCTGAGGGCAGGACAGCATCTTGGTTCCTGCCTATGTAGTACTAAGTGCATAAGCAGCACCAGAAATCAGGTCTGATCCAGCCTGCACAGCCACTGGCTGAGTTGGGACCGGGCACAGAGAGGCTGACAGGGGAATCAGCGGATTATCTGGCTAATTACATCCTGTTCTCTCTCCAAGTGAGGCAAGTTTCCAAGACGTTGCCCTGGTAAATTGGCAAGTACAGGGGAAGACAAATCAAGGTAATTGCTAATGAACTGAACTCAAAATCAGCTTGATAAATATTCCTCAGGCTTTGCAGACACATTTCCCTTTGGTTTAACCTGTGAACTTCCATGCAAATAGCACCCAGGCCAAACATTTTCTAGAAGCAATATAATTCCTGTGGAGCTTTTAAAACTGAAATTAGCTCATGAAAATTGAAATGAGACTGAGCTGGGTTAGACCGGAGATCTATCAATACCAGTATCCAACAGTGGTTGGGCAGTGGGGTGGGAAGACTGAGAGACTGTGGGATTTTTCCTTCCTCCCTCATCCTTGGATATTCTTGGACATAGCATCCTGGGGCAGCATATACCAACTCTGGGAATGATGAGCCTTGGGGGGATGTTCTGCTTTCTGGGCCATCTTCCTGGTCCCTGTCTCTACATTTTTAATCCTTCTGTCTTTTCCATTTGTTGTTCTCACTGAGCATTTAGTTGTTCCCTGGCTTTTCCCTCTGCATAGACAATGGCTCATGAGGCATCATTAAGCCTTGGCAGGTAGCTCCAGATTTGGTCCTATTTTAGGCAGTTTTGGGGCTCCACATTGATCAGGGCTGAGTGGGACCAAGGGTTTCCCAGGGTGGTGAGGTTTGCAATAAGGAGAATCACAGGAGGCCACATGGAAGAACCACATGCGCCTAGCACAAGGCTTATTTCCCCTCACATGTCTTGCCTGGTGGCCAGCAGCTCTGATGCCCTTGGAGCATCCTTGGGTGCCTCAGCAGACCTATGGGACTTCTGTCACCTCAACTCCAGGGATGAAATTAATGCCTAAACTCAGCTCTTCTTAGCCCATTCCATGCTGACAGAGAGCCTGGTTTGGTTGGAGCTATCCCCACACAGTGTCAGAGGTGACGGGGGCAGGCTATGGGACATGGTGTCTGGGCTCAGGGGACTGTCCTGAACTTACCCAGGACAGCTGACACTCACTTGCCAGGTGTAGAGAGAGGTCTGCCGGCCCCAAGCATCCTTGGAAGAGCTCCTAGCCCTGGGAGAAGGGGTAAGCAACAGCCAGGACATGGACATTGTTCAGCCCTCTTGCTCACCTGAATGACTCTGTGCCTGACACAAGATTTACCTGAGCACTGAACCAAGTCCTGCAGGTAAAAAGAAAACTGCAGACTACAAGTAAGTCAGAAAGCATGAAAGCCAGACAGATTCTACATCCCAACCCTTCTGCCTCCCTCCCTCCCACACCCTGGGCTCTGGCCAAGCAGGGACAACAGGGACACTGACTCACAGGCTATTCCTCTGCTCTTTGCTCATTTGGGCCTCTCCTGTGCTTCTCAGCAGAAGGCTTCTGCCAGATGAACTGCTGAGCTTCCTCCACTCTTGGCTTCTGCGTTGGCAGACTTGAGAAGGGGAGCCAAAGACATGAGGTCACCCTGTCTGCATCCCCACAGGTTTCCAGCTGCCCATGGGCACTGCTTGCAGAACTCCCTGGTGGTCTCTTCTACCAGTGGGATGCTGGGAACAGCATCACTCACCTGCTAACAGGGTGGATGCATTACTGCTGCCTGAGCTGTGGGCTGCCACAGCTCCCTCTCCGCAGCCCTCCCAAGTTTTGTGTTGCCCCTGTGCCAGGTGGGATGTGCAATGAGACAAATGCTGCACCAGCACCTCCCCAGCTGCCAAAAGATGAAGATGGGACTGGAGGCATCCCTTTGCAAGGAGCAGAACACTCACAGTGAGCAGAGTGTAGCAGAGTGCTGCTTGTCGATGCTCATCCCACGCTACTGGGTATCCCACAGGTATGCCAAGCTGAACAAGTTCCCCATGGGTGGCACAGGTCTCCCTGGAGAGACAGGGGACAGCAGAAGTTTCCCACTGCTTACTCTAGAGAAGGGACATCCATGTGACAGTCTGTCTGCCACTGACCAGCCCTGCCTGGAGCTCAGGAACCTGAAATTAGAGGAGAGGCAGAGAAAGCACAGCTAAGTCATAAACGTCTCTCTAATTTACTTCATTCTGTGGCTTTTCCTGGTCCCAAGCTCTGGCCCCACAGATGCAGACTGAGTTGTAGGCCATACTGCCCTGGATATTTTAGCTGAGTTTCCAGCCCTTTCTTTACAAGCCTTACTCCAGCTTCTCCACCTTGCAATGTTTTTTTTCTCTCCCCATGGCCTCAGCAAGCAACAGCTACTTCCAGATTTCTTAGGTAGCTGCTTTCATTATCCCTCACCAGCAGCTGCTCTCCTGAGGAGAAACACCAGCCCCAGAGCGATGGTGCCCATGTCCAACTAACAGACATGATCTTGCCTAGGTAACCATGATGCAGGTGCAGGATCACCTATGTGCTGCTCTTCTGCTATCCCTGCTCACTCTCTGGCTCCATCCTTTTCTGATCCATCTCTCTGGTCACTCTCAGAGACTGATGAGGCTTCGGGCTTAGGCTTCTCAGTGAGCTTGGTGAGGACACCCTGTCCAGGAGTAGAAAATGAGTCAGCGGCCATCTGGGCTTGGTATGTGCTCCAGCCCCAGGGATGGCAGTCCCTGGAGGCAGCCACCCTGTGTGACCTCAGAAGCCACTCAAGTCTGAAAAGCAAAACACATTTCCCATCGGGGACAGTGCTGGAGCACTCACAGGAACCAGCAGTCCCAGTCACGCAGGGACTGCCTGAGCATGAACACCCAGGAGATCACTTTCTCCCTGAGAAAGGCTTGTCAGTCTACAGAGTAATACTTCTCCTGCCCTTTCTGTGTTCCTTATTCACACAGAACTTTTTGTACCGCTACTACATGGGTAACACCTCCTTCCTTGGGGTCCTTGCCCTTCAAACTGTACCTTTGTCCAGGGTTTACCCTCAGCTTTGTGCTCCTGTTTGGCTCTGCACTGAGCCATGTGAAACGGGATTGCAGCCTGTGAACAAATTCTTTTTCCCAGTTCAGTGGTGCACAAGCAGAGCTGCCTCCTGTTTTCCCAGCTAACCCATTTCCAGCTCTGATATGTGTGGATTCCTGTAGCAAGAGAAGCTGGGAACAGCCCTTCCCAAACAGGTATGTAAGGGTAGCCCAGAGAGGCTTCATTAATATCTGCTAGGAAGGAATCCATGGGCTGAGCCAGAGAGAAAAATGTGTGGGGCTGGGTAACCGCAGCCTTGGGACTGCCCACTGGAGATGGGCAGAGAAACGCCATACTGCAAAGCAGTACAGGGACAGGACCTGCTCTCACCTGTATCATGACAAGGGAACCAACCCATGGTGCCATGGGTTCAGGGCTTCCAGGGGCAAGGAGGGAAACCCCTATTTCTAAACAGTCAGGGTAAATACCCAGAAAGTTGGCTGGCCACTCTCTGACCCAGGGCCTCATTTTCAGCTCCCTAGCTGGCTCCAGCCTATCCCTCCCTCCCTCCCACCCCGGGGCCTTACGGCACTGACAAAGAGCAGGCACCAGCAGGAATTGTTGATCTGTTTCTGCTCCCTTGTTGAGAGGGGGCTGCCCCTTTCCTGTACAAGGGCAGAGTAAGTCCTCATCCCTCATCTTGTCCAGAGGAGGTAAAGGGCTCTTGCAGCATTCCTTTCCAGAGCAGCCACAGCCCTGCCTGGAGAGGATGCTGGAGGAGGAGGAGTTCTCCATTCCTCTGCCTTCTCCCTGCTGCCGGCAGCAGATGCATCATTTCAGGAAGGAGGCAGCTCTGCTTCCCATCTCCTGGCCTGCCAGAAGCGAGGGAGAGCTTTGATCAAGGCACAGCTATCTGTGCTCTGATCGTTGCCTTTCCTGCAAAGGCCCTGTTCAGAGGAGAGGGCATGTTTCCTTTAACCCTCCTCCCCCTGCGAGCCTGGAGCTCCACAGGAAAAAGCACATTTATTAGCACTTTCAGCCCAAAGGGCTTTGCATTTTCAGGCATGGCTGGGAATTGAGTGATGTTCAGTAACTGTGCCTTTTCAAGGACCTATTCAGTTGTTCATGCACCCAGAGTTTGTTGGGGCAGCCTTCAAATCTAGTTAATAAAGAGAGAGACGGGAAACTTTCTCAGGGGAATGCAGTGGCCCCCTTCCATCACATCAAAGCCGCTGAGAGATCACGTTATCTTGACAGATGTTGTACACTACAGATCGGGTTACTGAACTTATGTTTTCCATGGACTCATTCCAACACTTCTTTTAATTTGTCAGGGGTATATTTCAAAGTGCAGTATGCACATGGTTGCAGAAAAGTTGAAGGAAGTTGCTGATTAATGACCTTTTTCCTGGTAGTGTAGATGTGCTTGTTCCAGCTGTAGTAGATACCAAAGAAAAGGTAATATACTGCAAGCTAGAAAAAATAATGTCTCTTGGATTAGAGGTTCTTTTTTTCTGTTCCTTTCAAGTCAAAGCAATGAATAATGCTATAACACAATGTGCTCAGCCATGTGAGAAGGGTCTGTACAGAAGAAACACTGAGGAATTCATCACAGTGATCCCACCACTTTTCTGTCACATCAGTGGGAGTAGGATGCTTTGTCTCTGGAAGCTTCTCAGACTCCACTTGTCTGCAGCCACTTTCCTTCAAGTGTTGGCTCAGGTGCCCTAAACAGATGTTATATCTACTTCTTTTCACCTTTTTGAAATCAAACAGAGTCTGAAGCACTGGTGACAACACCAAATCACAAGGTTTGATACATGCCACCTTGTAGTTATCAAAATTGCTTCTTGCTTGATGCAGTCACCTGAGAGGAAATTAAATTACCTCCCCTCCTAGGAGGGGAATACACTCCCCTCCTCGGCACTCAGACACCTCCTGACCCAGCCAGGCTTAATGCATGCTGTCAGAGCCAGGCTGGATTGCCTCTCGTGCTGTCTGTCCCCATCAGAGGGCCACTACTTCCAAAGAGGGAGTCCAGGCATGGCTGCAGTGCCAATACTGTGTAGGGGAATAAACACTCTTAGCAGGATCATTATACTCAGCTTTGATCCTTGGCCCTTAGAGATAACCCAACAGCTCTGATCCTTGCAGTGTGGAATCACAAACAACCTCTTGGGTAGGGGAATGCCTAAAGCCCTGGCTTGGACTTTGAAGGGGTGTGTCTGCAATGACATGACATGCAAAACAGGGCAAAGGTAAGCCCAAAGACACCATGACTGCAGTAACTCAACTTGGTGCTGATGTAAGGAGAGAGTCTAGAACATGCAGCTCTAAGTGCACAGACAGGGCTCAGCTCTTCCCCCCACAGCTGGATGGTGAAGGGATCATCCCTGCAGAGTTATCACCCAGACCTACTCTTACCTGCAGGTGACGCAGGTGTTCAGCCAGAAACTTGATCTAAGTTGTATCTCTGCCTGCAATCACAGGACATCAGTGTGAGATCTGATTAATATGATAAAAGCATGCAGTAAAATATGTTTTAAACTATCTCCATGCATCACTGCAACGTGCTGAGGAAACAGAAAAGCGACAAACCAGCACTGAGAGCTGGACTTAATTCATACCAGACTGTGGCCACATTAAGTGAACTGCAAAGAGCAGGCCCTGGCTTTTTTAAAGACAGAGGAGGCAGCAGTAGGATTCACAAAGGCCGTGCAATGCTGGAGCTCATTTTTCTGATCCAAATGAGGAGCTGCTGTATTTTCAAGTCAGGAGCAGCTGATGATTGATGCTACATGTGCCTCACTGACAAGGAGCTGGGTCTGAGCAGCATATTTTCCATTAGTTCAAACTCGTTCAATATTTTGTATTTAAGAGGAAGCCAGATGCTGCTTACTTATGAGGAGGATCTTTTGCCCAGCAGCAGTTCGAGACTTTGCTCTGCTTTTCCTACAGCAACGGTCCTTTCCCTCTGTCACACAGATTCCAGCAGTCATGCATTTTTTAGGAGGAGGAACTGAGCCACGAGTTGGAGATGTGATACAGTTGTGGTCACAGAACAAGCTGGTTACCACCTCAAGAATTTGGCAGTGCCTCCCTGCTCCCATCCTATAAGCACGTGTTGGAGGATCTGGTCCTGATGCTTCAAGTCTACATTCCCCAGCTCCCGTGTGTTGCACTCCCAGTCCAGGGGAGAGGGCAGGGCGGGTGTGGAGGTTGGGCTCTTTTCTTGTTATTAGTGTTAGGCTGGGTTTGTTGCTCTAAGCATTGTGGGGCTGTTCTTTCAGTTAACCAGGCTGCATATGCTGGAGCTGCTTGCCACTCCTTGAGCACCAGTCTCATCCCTGCAGCTACAGCTGGGAGGGTTCCTGTCCTCCCACGTCATGATGGAGAGCAGCACGCAGCAGCCAGAGTGCTTTGTTTCCAGTTGTCTGGACTAAGCCATGGTTAAATATGGGGCTTTTCCTATTAGTGGCTCAGAAACAGCTCGAGTACTGTCCCTGTCTGCAGTGCATGGGACAGGCACGTGACATGGCTCTGTGTGGCAAAGCAAACCTACACCAGACATATGCCTTCCTTTTCAGGGGTTTCTGTAGCCTTACAGAGAGCCTCAAGGTTTCAGACTGATCAGTATTTCCTTTTGGGGTACATTGTTACTAGAGGCTTTACCTTGGCTAACCCAGGGTATTGCCTAGGCTTTGTCCCAGACTTTTTGGTGTCCCACAACAGCAGTCCCCACGGTCCCACTGATTGAAGCAATGAGAGATGTCTGAGTGAGTGCCATGGCCACCCAGACTGAGACCCACGGTGGCTCTAGTTCATCACTTGGGGGCCAAGAGCCCCCTGGGACACATGTGCTCACCCACCACTCACTGTGCCAGTCCTACACAAGCCCTGGGGGGGCTGGGGTTAGCAATGTGTGGAGAGGAGTGGGGGGGTCCCCAGGGACACGGACACCAGGGTGCTGGGTGGCATTGCAGCGTGGCTGCTGGTGCTCTGGCAGCGCTTCCCAAGGAAGAAAAAGCAATTAGCTCATCAAAATGAGATGCACACAGGGGGTTTGTCTCAGGAGCCCCCAGGAAACCATTTCCTGGGAGGAGAAAGCAATAGACAACTGCTTCTGCTGCTTTCTCCCGCAGTGACAAAGCAGAGCAAGTCTCCCAAGCCCTGATAATTACTCACTGCTGCCTGGAGTTCCCATTCCTATGCTGTCTGAACACAGAGCTGCCTGTGTTCCCTGCAACCCCAAGGAGGACTCTCCAAAAAACAGCTTCTTTCCCCTATCACCCCTGTGTGCAGCCAGGCCAGCCCCTGGGACCTGACCACCCCAGGACCCAGGAGAGCCCCAGATCCAGCTGCATAAGCAAGGACAGAGCTGTATTTGACTTGCAGCTTCCCCTTTTTCCCAGTTTTCAGCCACAGAGTAACAGTCCCAGAGGCCCAACACTCTACGACCTTGGCTGTCCTCATTTACTTCTAAAACTGGCGAGCTCCAAAATTGGCATCCCAGCCGGCCTTTTCTCCACCACGTGGGATTCCAGGCACCGCCAGGGGCTCCCAGCATTTTTAATTATTTTTCTCCTTTTTTTGAAGCCCTTTTTTGTTCATACTGCTTGAGGTGTTTCCAATGGGACAGAACGGTCCTCTCCCCACAGGCTGCTTGCTGTGTGCTTGCTGAGGCTGGCTCATCCTTCCCATGCACCTCAGAGGGACACCTGGGAGTATGGGGGCAAATACAGGCTGGCTATATTTCCGCTATGGGAAAGCCCTAGGAGCTTGAGAACACATGGGGACACAGAGACCTTGACTCCAGTGGTAGTGGCAGTCCCCACAGCATTGTCTTCCTTACAGACCTGCTGTCAGGCACCATCCCGTGTTCCCAGGAGTGGGGCAGATGCAGATGTGAGATACGTAATGACCAGCTGGGCTATCATCAACAAGCATCTCCACAGAGGATGAGAGCAGGTGGTCAGAGAGCTACTGGCACCCACAAACTGTGTCTTGGGGGAGGAGAGAGCACTAGCAGTAGAGGAAGGTGTTGGATGTCACTGCTATGCAGCATCACAAGACCTTGGATGGATGCTGGTAAGGTCAATTCAGAACAAATGTAGGAAATGGGAAGTGTTTGGGGGAACAGGAAGGAAGACACAATCTACTTGTAAGCTCATCATCTGTTGGAAGATGAAAGAGGTGGTGCCTGTCCACGCCTGTTGTTCACCTCATGAACCAGGTGCTGCTCAGAGGAGCTGCAGCATTGTGGGGGCAGATGGGGAGAGCAGCAGGAGGCAGCACTTTGCACTCTTGCACGGGGCTGTCATGGCTGCATCCCTACATTGTTTTTCCAGAGTACATCCTGATGGTGCTTATCAAGTGTGCCCTGCACAGCCATATAAGCAGACAGCTGTAAGAAAACATCATTCCAGTACAGGCTAGCTGAGTGACCTTGCTGCTGTGCCTGGCTCTGCTGTTTCCACACAGCTGGAAGTAGTGACACTTTCACCTCAGTGGACCCACAGCTTTGTTTTCGCAGAGGCAGACAGGCAGTGGACAGAGTGTGCCTTGCCCTGGCAGCAGGCTGTGACCGTGTCCCTGAGAGCCGATGGGAAGGTCGTGCTGCGTCATGCCCTGGCCACCACCTCCAGGTTTTGTGAGGTCTGAACCAGCTCCTCCACCACAGCCTACGTCCAGCATAGCTCTGGCCATGGCTGCTTGGCCAAACCAAAACTGGTTCCAGAAAAGCAGACTGAACTGAATGCACCTCTCTGACATGGCTGTTTTACTTTCCTTATACCCGGGCTTGGGGACAATCCTGAACTGCTTTTGGAGAGGGGTTAGAGGAGTTTCTCCCTGCATACTTAACACTACAGACTAACCAAAGTCACTGCTGCACATCTGCAGCATGAACACAGCTGAAAGGATGTAACTCCCAAAGTCAGAGTTGCGAAGCTAGGATGAATCCCAGCCCGTTAATGCTCATTCAGACACATCTCCAGCGTTTTGTTTGTCCTTTCCACTAAGTTCATCAAACAACCAGCAATACTGTACAGCACAGCCGGGCTGGAGTCTGCTGTGCCAGTGAGAGCAGGCAGGCTCCAGCGTGACCCGTGCTGCTGATTTCCATCAATTACTCGTTAACTGTGGGTGTGGTGCAAGGTGTGGGAACCACACAACTTGCTAGAATGGGTAGGTCTGCACAGGCTTCTGCTCTCTGGGCAGTGCTTTGCCCTTGGGTTGATCTTGTCCTCCGAATCATCAGGTTTATAGAAGAAAGATTGAACAATCAGTCTAGAAATGAACTGCCTTAAACTAGTTTTCTGCACTGGATTACACTTTAAATGTTGCAACAGCTTTGAAAGCTTCTTGCTTTTCCCTATAAGAAAAAAACATATTTTAATAAGTTGCTGCTAATCGTGTTGAGAGGGTGTTATTTGTATCCCACTCTCCTAAAACCGAGAGAAGGTAGCATATGAAATAAGATACTTTTTCAGTGCTTTCTCCTCCTGACCTGAATGATGAATTACAAACCAAATTTAATATGTGTGACAGAGCACAGCATTGCACCTTTTACTTCTGCACTCTGACAAGCATAAATGCTGCAGAAATAGGGCAGGATGATCAAAACCTGAAAAAAAAAAAACACTGAAAGGCATTTGTTGCAAAAGCATGCCTATTTGTAGAAGCTGTTGAGAACAAGAGTAAAACACCGTTAGCTTGGCTAGGAAGGTTCATCCTCCCACATGAACTGACGGGAAGACGATGGGTGGTACTGCTGTAGACTGGAGTGGTACCTCTGCCTGGATCAGCCCAGGAGCCTCATCCTCTGAAACACAACTACAGTGTGAACGCCTCCACTTGCTAACAGCTCTGCACAAACATCAAGGAAGTACAGTTCGCTTCCAGGAAAGCCAAATGCACAGGTGTACTAAGATATTAATGAACTCTTTCCACTAAAACAGGTCAGGAGGAAAGGGAAAGTCTCCTCATTTCTCTATGTCCAAACATGTGGTATTCCTCTTCTGTATTTTTCTGGGGGAAGGGTGGGGAAATCATGGCTCCTTGCTGTGCTGTGTGAGCTGGCCTCCGCTCTCACCGGTTTCTGATCAGCAACACAGATTGTTCAGCACTGAAGCAACATAAAGCACATGGACTTGAATGTCTGCATGAGTCATTTTCAGAGCTGCAAGCACAATGAGACTGCAGTAATGAAAACGTGAGAGCTCAGAAAGTGTCCATACTGTTAGGTGAGGGATTCCTGGGGTGTTACTTAGGTCTCGAGCATCCCACAAGGTCCTGTGCCTCACATGCCCTGAAAATCAGAGCAGACACATAGAAAACGCTGAGCTCCAGGAAATGGTTGGCTCATGGCACTAGGTCTTTCATTCTCTAACCCTGCTAACCTCTTTCTGTGCAGCTATGACTGGAATAGGAAGGTGGTTTTGGTACCAGGTCCATATGGGGACGTTATTAGCCCTATGCCATGGGTTTCCATGGAGCCAGGTAGACGGTGGTGTGTGCATAATGTTGTGCACAAGCATCTATGGTCTAGTAGAACAGGGAGATGCCTGGCACAGCATGGACAGTTTTGTCTGTCCAGGCAGCTCAGAGGGCAGTGTTCCTGAGCCTCTCCAGCCCCTGTGCACAGCAGCAGGATATTTAGGAAGACTCGGATGCCAGCAGCACTAAATGTGTGCAGGGAGTATTTGTGCCTCTGCTTGTTCCTCAATTGCAAGTCATGACCAAATCCATTAGATACCATAACTTCTCTTAAATTAGGGGTAACTGTGCCCAATTCTTGCTGTAACAAGTAACAGCTTATTATGCAACATTGCTGCTGATTATTAACGTCATTGTTTGCAGGAAATTGGACTGTGGTTTTCATGTGACAAACCCAGACCATGGATGTCCTGAAATTGTTTGTTTGCTAATGAGATTTAAGAGAGGAATGATTGAGCAAGTCACAGCACTCTGACAGCCCTACTTCAAGTACCACATTGACTTCTGTCTTCCTCTCTGTCTCTTCAATGGGATGTTAACTCTGGAGCCTAAGGATGATGGATTAAGAATGACTGCACTCAGTGATCTTCTTGTTGATAGTTTTACCACAAATATTTTTCATTTCCTCTTAAGCTGTGAAGTTGGATATAAGATACAAAGAAAAATGAATAGCAACGTCTCTTTACTGTTCTGTTGTTGTCAATCTGTACCTACCTGACGCTTGTTTCAATCTGCCAAGCTGCCCACATGGTTTGGTGGCTCACATGGCCCAGCTGAGGCTAAATTATTGCTTTCCAGAAGAATGACTTGCAGTAGCTGCACTGCAACGGGAAATCTTTTGGTCTGCTCTGAGAACTCAAAGGCTGTGTGTGGGAGGGACACCTGGACATGATGATCAATAAAAGATTGGGCCCTGCACAGGGATAGAGAATCATGAACAAGCTGATGAATGCAATCTCTCCAGACCTCTCTATTTCTGGACTTGTTACGGTTTGCAGTGCTACAGGCGAAATTTGGTCATGGGACTTTTACTTAAGCTGTCCAATTAATTTCTGAGTTCTGCACTTCATGGTTGAGAGCTCTGATTAGCGAGAGAGTAAAAAAGCACTAGCAAGCATAACAACTGTCAGCATGCTCATCAGGAGGGACACACTCAGGAAACTCACGCTGAAAATGCAAGCCTCAGCATCTGTGACCAAGCATCTCAGCGGGGAAGGGTAAGGAGACGTCCTCTGTGTATGAGGTACATAGGAAAGGGGATTTGGGAGAGGGAGAAGAACTGCTCTCCACAGTAGTGTCCAGATTTGTGCCAAAGGAAGATGCCTCCTCAAGGATCATCCACACTGACCAAAGCATGTTGTGTTCCCCACCCAGCTCACAGACCCCATAGGTCTGAAAGGAGGCACTGGGCAGGTGGCAATTTGGCATGACAGCTCTCCACTCCTGTTAGCCCAAGGTATCTCTTGGTATTCTACATAATTCCATGGACATTATTCCAATCACATTGTGCTGCTTCTTTGGGGGACACCTTTTCCTTCAGGGCAAAGAGAAAAGCTGTTTTATCCCAGTGCCTCATGGCAATATTTTCCCAGTAGTAAAACACTGACTGCACCACCCCATTAATCCCTCACCCAACCTCTGCAGCCAGAGTCTTCTGGGCTCACCAGGCGTTTGGGTCCCATCAGCACACAAGAAGCTCTCTGCTTCACAGTCATGTGTACAACAGGGTTTTGTGTGTCTGAGATGCTGCTCTTAATTGCAGTTAGGAGAACGTGAATGCTGAGCACTGAGTGTGGCCATGCTCCCCAAACCTGGGACATCTCCTGAAGGTTGTCTCTCTGTTTCCATCCAAGGCTCAGCTCAGTTAAGTCACCTGGGCAGCACATGCACCATTTCCCCAAAAGGCAGAAGCACGTCCTCAGATCCTATGCAGAAAGATGTAGTAGGAGAGATAGATAAGCAAAGACCAACACTCCCACAGACTGAGCCTTGGTTTTCCTGGTCAGTCCAGAGATGTTCCATTTTCACCTCTAATGGCTCAAGTCAGCTTGTTTCAAACATTGCTTTTAATTTGTTGCTGATGTTTGTTTTGGGTTGGGGGGGAGCACCTCTAAGAAAACTAATTGTCAGGTGTCGCTTCCTTACCCACATGGTCTGCAGGCCTTGGCTTTAAAACTGCCACTGTCTCTTTGGTCTGGCTCTGCTTTTCTTGTGCAGTCAGGGCTGATTACGGCAAATCCCAGATCTTGAATCAGGGCAAGTTTTAATACTGTACAGGCCTTGTTTATGTAACAGCTGCCATCCCTCAGGGGTGAATCCGGGACTCACAGTACTAAAAGCATTAGCTGCTGCCACTGGAGCTAAAGATGTAACTCTGGCTGGTAGCACCAGAACATTTATAGCCTTTAGAACAAATGCTGGAGGAGACTCGTGACACACTAAAAAGTGGGTTATGCCTGCATAAGCATTTTCATCCCACCATCATACCAAGGGAGTACGTACACTCATAGGACCACAGGTGTGAAAACACTGCTGATGCTTCTGCGTGCCCATTGCCCAGAGCTAGTCTGAGTGGAGTGTACACATTGTTACTTAACAGCAGCTTTCTACTAGCACTCATGTCCTCGCTTTTACTCTCAGATCTACTCCAGCACTTGGAGAAATAGAGGACAGAACAAGCGTAGGCAGGGCCCTGCCTCCCTTGGCTTAAACAACACTCTCTGCTCATCTTTCTGAACACATTTTGTAATGACTTTGGCATAATGGAGGTTCATGTTCTTCCTCTCCAGGCACATGATGCAGAGCCTTTGGGCTTCAACATGCCATCAGTGCACAGACAGCCACTTCCAAAAAGCAGCTCTTGTTGCTTCCACAGCCCAGGGGCCAGACAAGCTCCCGTTCAGAACATTTTCAGGTCAACCCTAAAATGAAATACAAGTGATTCACCTTGAAGCTTTAACACAGTTTAATTTTCCCTATTATTCATACTTTGTCCTTTCTGTTTACGCTGTTTAACTGCATGGCTCAGTAATTGCACATCTACTCACTCCTACACTCCAGTGTGTTTGATGGAGATAAAGGTCAGTTTAACGACTGTTCAGAGACTTTAAATTGTCTCCTGGGTTCTGTCTTAAAATCCACCTTTTTCTGGGACATAGCATTTATAAAGCATGAAGTGCACCTTGCAGCTCCTTCCCCAATAAAATGTCAGTCAAACCAATCTGAAATTGCATTATTGTGAGTCCCAGGGAACAGACTGCAGGAAAATGCAGCAGCTACTTGTGTACCCAGCTGCCATACCACAGCAAGGTGTCTGCCTGTCTGTCTGTCAGTCCTCCTGTCTCAAAATGTTAGAGTACCTGCAACAGAGCTGATTCTAATTTTTTTTCCAGAAATGGAGTTGGAGGTCTGTGGATGCATGACCATATGTGTCAGGGAGCTCTGCAGGGATTCTCTGGTACCTTATGGGTGTCCTTGAACTGTTTGCATGGTGACACCTTTTACTTGTACTGTTGGCTTGTGGGCTTGGAGGGAATATTCTGGTCCAGTTTTATTTTCAGATTCCCATCTCTCATCTTTACCTGAGTTTATTTCAGCATTTCTATCAAATTGACTCTCACAAACATTCCTGACAGGAGAGCAAGGACTGCGGTGCAAACAGGCACTCGTTATATAAACCACTTAAATGAGACATCAGCCAAATCTGGCTGGTGGAAGGAAGATGTCAGCTGAGGACAGGGTATTTAAACGCAGCAGGGTTGAAGCTACAGCTCAGGGTTTGTTAAGGATATTTACAGCCCTTTGTGAGAGGAAATGCAGCTGTGTCCATCTCCTCCTTCACTGACTCCCCTGAGGCGGAGGCTGGACACCCTGTATCACGCTGTTTGGGGAACTAGGGTTGCTGGCCCTCAGCCATCACCACACAGCCGCAGCTTCCACCCCTTTCAGCGGGCAAAGCTTGGCTGGGAAAGCCTTGAGACAAGTTCACTGTCCCTTTAGCTGGCCCGACTGGGAGCTGGAGGGGAACAGTAGGGGCTTGGCAAGGGGATCAAGTCCCGCTCCGAGCCTGGCTCGTTGGGAAGCAGCAGCCGTGCGGCAGCGGGGGCCGGGGCACAGCCTGCGTACAGGAGCGGCACTGCGGGCGCAGCTGAGCCGAGGTTAAGCCCCAGATAAGCGCAGGTCCGCACTTTCCCCCGCCGAGGGGCTGCGATAACTGGCAGCGAGCGACCGGCTGGTGCAACCCACGGACCGGCGGGGAGGGGCGGCCCCCGCTCGTGCTGTGCCCGCCGGCACCGCCGCCGCTCCGCCCCGCAAACCGGGCAGCGCCCTGCGGAGCCATGGGGGGGCACCGGGACCCTCCTCGCCCTCCCCGTAGCACGGCGCCTGCCCCTCGGCTCTGCGTGCGTCCGAACAGAGCGGACCCTGCCCCTCCCCAACGGCGGAAGGCGCCGTCCTTCCCGCACTGCCCGGTACCGCCCGGTACGCCACGGAGCTGCGCTGTGCTGCGCTGCACTGCACTGCACTGCGCTGCGCTGCCGCCCTGTCGAGCGGCGGGGTGAGATGCGGTGCCCGGCGCGGTGCCCGCGGTGCCCCGGCGGGCGGCGAACGTTCCAGACCCCCCACGCTGCGGCAGGAGCGGCGGGACCGGGCTGGGCGGGGCGCGGCGGGACGGGGGCGCGGCCGAACGGAGCCGGCCCGCGCGGCGCCTGCTGGGAAGCGTAGTTCTCTGCCCACTGCCGGCGGGCGGCCGGTGCCGAGGCGCGGACTACACCTCCCGTGGGGCGCCAGGAAGGAGCGGCCGCCGCAGCGCCCCCCTCCGCAGGCGCAGTGGGCACGCCGGAACCGCTATAAGCGGCGTTGTTTGGGTTCGCGGCCGCGGAGCGGAGAAGCTGCGGTGGGGCCGTCGGCGGGCGGAGGTGAGCGGGGCCGGCACCGGGGCGGGCGGGGAGGGAGCGGTCCTTTGTGTGGCGAGCAGGCGGATTTGTCGTCCCCTCTCCTGTCAGGAGCCCGGCTGAGCAGCCCACTTGCCTCGCCCCCGGTGACGGGGCTGCGCGGTGCCCCCTCACGCCGCTGCCCGTCCCGCCCCGGCTGCGGGCGGGGGGCACCTGTGCCTGGGCGGGGCGGGGGGGCTCTTGTGTTTACGCTGGTGCGGCGGAGGCACGGGGAGGTGGGGGAACAGGGGAAGGGGTGTCCGGCCGCGGGGGCTGTCCCGCATCCCCGGGAGGGGCGCAGAGCCCGCGGGTGCCGCGTCCTCGGCCGGCCGTGACGCGCCCGGCCCCGCCGTGCCGGGGGCTGCGCTGCGGCGGCGGAGCTGCTGGTGCAGTGTGACCCGGGTAGCGCAACCAGGCGTCTCCCGTCGCCTTGGTTTAAGGCAGGTGGCGGAATGCAATAGAGCGGAGCTATAAAACAGAGTCTCGCAGTGGGTTTTTGTGATTTTGTTTTCGGGGCTCTGAATCTCCTCCTGGCCTTAGCTGCAGTTTGATTGACTGAGTGGAAACCTGCAGCGCTGAAGGTGTGACTCGTCCCTGTGCGTGTCCGTGCTTAATGGTAGCTCAAGCCTATGGAGTAAGTGAGCAATGCTATAGAGAAGGGAGGTATTTTCAATAGGGCGTAATGACTAATTTTTTCAAGTGATATCTCTAGAGAGGTCGGTCTTGCAAAACTTTGTACTGATAAGTTGTTGGGTATATGCAGCTTCAGAAACTAGCAAAAGATTTTGGGGATTTTATCTTCCAAGTCAAGTTTCTCAGGGTTTCAGCTAAATGCTGTAGCTATTACTTTAATCTGTCAGATTGCATAATTGTATTTCAGAGATCTAAGAGAGGAAGTATGACAGCACTCTAGTGCATTGAGGATCATGGTACTATTTGGTTACCTCAGGGTATGTTTAAACTAGTTCATGAGAAGGTAGTCTTGTGTGGACTCCAAAGTCATGTTATTACATTCCTCTTGTGATATAACTCTTTTACAATTGCTTTCTGATTTTTACTTTGAAAATAAACCTTAAAAATAGTTGACTGAAAGGAACTGGTGTGTTGGGCAGAGTGTGTAATGAAGTGGAATTTAATTATTTTTCAGATATTTGAGGTGAAAGTACACGTGTAAACCCTGGCGTTTACAGAAGATGAAAGACATCGACATAGGAAAAGAGTACATTATACCCAGTCCTGGGTATAGGAGTGTGAGGGAGAGAGCTGACTCAGTGCAGCATGAAGAGCAAGAAGAGTCAAATTTTCAGCATTCTAAACATAAGGTCAGTTTACTTTTTCATTGTTTGTTTTTCAGTCTTTGTGCTTACTAAATTACATGCAGCGGCCTCTTTGCTGTGCCAGCTGTATATGGATTCGCTGCGTTGAAGGTCAATAATGAATATTGCCTTTTGTGTGGAAGAGGTCATTCCAAGGGGTACCTTAGCTATTTTAGTAACAGATCTGAGGACTTATTAAGCATTTCTCACTTTTAAATGTGGCTTTTCAGTAACACTTGAACAAAACATAATTTTTTTCTAGTGTTTAGATATTGATGTGAATCAAGGAAACTTTATAAGCCTTTGTATTTTAGAATCATTGCAACCAAGCAAGAGTAGTGAAGAACTCGGCACAAATCATGCACCACTCAGTGTTGGCAGCTGAAAAAACTCTTAATCATGCCATGGTTTTCTCAGGGATTAATTTTCTAAAGCAGATGTCTAGCTTGTTCTAGCAGCATGACTTTTACTTTTTCCCTCAGATGGAAATAATTGGTATTGAACGCTTTCTTGTACATCTATGTATTTAACATGGTGAGGTACTGTCATAATACTGGTTTATTTTGAGAGCTGACTTTTGAAATAATGACCAGCTTAGGGCTAGCCTGTCATTGTTCTGAGCTTCTAATTTTTAGAACTTGTTTTCACTGTAAAGAGTGCATATAACAAGTGCAATAGGGCAAAAAAAAAAGCTCAGATAAATGGAAACACCCACGCCGGTGACAGATATGGTCTGAAACTAAAAACCTGTGCCAGTTAAAGAAGGTTAAAGATATTAACTGCTCTGAATGCTAGCACTGAAGTATTTTCCTGCATATCCTGTTCTTAACCTCTTCTGAAACACTCTCAGGACTGATACATATATGTGTATACATAGATACATACACACACACACACAGATAGATATTGAGATACATACACTGTAGATTTTTCTGAAGACAAATAATACTGCTTATGTCTGATTTTTTTGCAATGACAAGATCCTTGCAGATGTGTTGCTGGTCATTCCATATGGATTGCTTGTGAAAACATGGGTGTGAGAGGGCTGGAAATAGGGGAACTCGCTGTATTTGTGTGGAAGAATTGTGAAGACTTTTAAAACAGCTTAAGCTTTGCTAGATTATGCAAGATGCTGAGATACTATGTACTTCAGCTCAGGCTTACCTTGTTTCACTGGGGCTTGAGGGGTTTTTCTGAGTGTTTGTGGCTTGGCAGTGCAGCACTGCTGTTCTCTGTGATTGGAGTGCTCAGCTCTGCAGCAGTTTGAGTGCAGCTCACAGGCCCTGCAGCTCTGGTGTCCCCACAGGCTCTATGACTCAGCAGACTGCTGCTGACGGTGTTCTGAGGAAGGTGGTGTCTGATTGTATTAGAGCAGGCACTGATGCAGAACCAAGAGCCCTCTGGAGTCTCGGTGCAGCTTTTTAACAGCATTTATTATGTCGATGTCACGGGCTTTGCATCCACCCTACCCTGTCCAGTAGCAAATCTGCTCTGCCAAATTACTGGTGACAACAGTGATGCCATTGGTGGGCAGCTCTGTTTCCTGACCAGTGGCAGTGGAGTTCAGCAGTAATCATGGCATGTTATCTCTCCCTGTTGGTCTGTATCTTCTAATCAGGGTTTAACTTTTGGAGGAAAACATCCTTATCTTTCCTCTAAACCTTTTAATTTAATGAAATCACAAAACTAGCATATTTATGTTTTTTCTGAAGACTGAAAGTAAGCCAAGTCTGTATGTCTGTACTGCTTGGCTGAAAATCTTTGAGGCAGCTTCAGGTCAGCTTAACTCTGTTGCTGTGGTCTTGTTTACCCTTCTACCTCTACCATTTGATTTGCTGCCTATGACTACAGGGTAGTAGACCCAGATAATTGGATTGAAAAGCAGGGATTCTGTAAAATTTGTGCATACTGATGCAAGAAAATGGCTTACCCATGTTCCTTCCTTGGGCTTTATCTGGTTTGGTCTGTTTGAGTAGAGGAATGAACTTAACTCACCTTGCTTATCTGGTTCTGATAGGTTGCTCACTTTACTTGCTGGTTATCTTGTTCAGTATGACAGGGTTGCATTAATTTCTAGCTCAGGCATTGGTACCCTTTTTTTTTTTTTCTGGCCTTGCAGCTTGAATATCTAGTCCATAAACACCAACAGCTCTGAATTTGTTTCTGTATATCAATGAGATTATATTGCAGAATACTGAGGTTAAGTTATAGCAGGTGTATTAGATGTTCATGTTTGTGGATTGACTTTCTTCCTTTCTACTTGAAACAAGCTCTGGATTCAGCAGAATACTTGACTTGTCATCATTGGGATGCTTCATATTTTTGATAACAGGCAAAGACTTCCCTTTCATAAGGCTGAGCTTGGTCTATTTGGTTAAGCACTTCCCCTCTGCCTGTAACAAAAGGGTGGAAGCCGTTAAGAAAATGGTATTTCAAGGGGAAGAGAAGGGACTCTGTCCTTTGTATCTTTTGTGGAAGCCGGATTGTGTTAGATGCCTTACTTGACACAGCTGGTGACAGAGGGCTGATGTCATGAGAAGGGGTAGGAGCACAGCAGTTCAGACGGAGGGGTTAAGCTGTAGTGGAACTCTGTCACTTGGACAACAGAGTCCAGTGTGCCACCAATAGAGATGTGACTCTCAAATTTCTTGCAGAAAACTTGTCTCAGGATTTGAACTAGTTTGACCAGAAAATGACAAAGCTGTGAGCATGATCTATATTGCCAGGAACAAACTGCATGCAGATTAAGGGTGTTACTTCAGCACTAACTTCAGATCTTTGTGGAATGCAGGTTTGGAACTGTTTTGCAGCAGACTTACACTGCATGAGGTAGACTTCTTCCTAACATGTTGCACAGGTACCTCATAGAGTGAGGTAGAATCCTGTCCTCTGAGGGCAGTAGGCAAGGACCACTGGTTAATGGCCAGTGGTTATGACCATTCCTGGCAGGGCTATGGTGCATATGACTGATCAATAACATGACTCATTGTTTGGTGTGTTGTTTTTTTTTTTGTTACCTATATTGCTGCATTTTTCTGTATCCTTCTTAACTTGAAACAGACAAGTCCAGTTGTTTTTCTGATCAAGATCTTTATAGGTGAAAGACCTGTTTTACTACTGAGCTAAGGTCTCAGAGCCTTTTTGTTTGACTCTTCTTTGCATTGCATGAAGGTTTTATTCAACTTTACATTTTCTGTCCTGAAATCTCCATACTGGTGCTTGTTTCCTGCTGAAAGGATGCTGTAATGTGTGTTCATGACAATAACGAAAAAGAACTTGCAATTTGTTGCTTGGAAGCTTAAATGCTGCTTGGTCACAGCTTGAAAGATCACTTCTTTGAAAGACAGGAGCTTTTCAAATAGGCTTCCTGGAATCATAATTGAAATTATTCTGCAATATAAGTAGGTCTAATCCAACATTTCCTGGTGGTTAATGGGAATGTTGCTATAGAAATATGGACATCTGAAATAGGCACTCTGGGAGTGAAATTCAAGAAAAAAAATTTATTCAGCTTGCGAATACATATATTCACCTCATGAATAAGTGTCTGCAGTGTGTTCTTGTAACAAGTGTTTTTTAAGCCTTTGGAGACCTTAATGTAGCTTACAAAATAGGGTCTTAACTATATGTTCCCAGTGCATAGTTCCATACTAATTGGGCTTATTGTATGTGGGGGCATGGCTGGATGATGGTAACTTGTAGGTGCCCTTGCTGCCTAGTAGCACTATGGTCAGTAGTCTTCATCTGTATGAAACTGTTATGTGACTAGTGAATAATAATTAAAAGATGTTTTGAAATATTGATTTATACTTGATATATATTGATTTCCATTCTCAGAATGTGCGTGTGCCCTTCAGTTTGTACCCGAAGTAATTGTACGTAGTTTTTCTTAAGGAAGCAGTGTGTCCTGAGCAGGGCAGACCCCGTTGTGCCCATGAAATGCACTATAAAATGACAAATGAGGAAGACAAATAACTTGTTCTCCAAGTGGTTTTGGAATAGGCACTTTTCAAATGTAGATTTTGTGTTTATTTGGTGGGACATCAGTTAAGTGAGGATTTTGCCTCCTACCCCATTACGTTCATGATGGAGGAGGATGTAGAAGCAGTTTGTACTTGTGATACACAATACTTATGAGAACTCAATTCTTGGAATTTGAGTCCCTAAGTTAAAGATGCTAGGGTACTAATTTACAGATTGTACTCTAAGCTGTAATTGGTTCTGACTGGATGTACTGCTCAGGATTAGGTTCTTGCTGCGGAAGCATAATGACTGCATCTGTGGTAAACCTCAAGTGCAAATTGCTGCATTTCAAGGCACTGGACAGTGTGGAACTGCAGAGATTGCTTCAAATGGGAAGGGAAAATGAGTTGTTAAATTTAGCTATCAGAAGCCCTACTAATACTCTTGTCCTCACCTTGATCTCTTGTTTTTCAGGTTTGTCTCTGACATCTTTTGCCAAAGACAGCAGGGAATCTGATCAGAACTTGTCGGAGTTGATGTAAATCCTTCAAGCATTGATAGCTTTGAAGTGATTTATCACTGTCTGAGTGCTTAATAGTAGGATCAATTCTGCCTCAACCTCTCTGAAGCATCTGAAGTGTCTGAATCAACTGTGCTGAACAACAGGTTCAAAAATAGCAATGTGAATGTAGCCTTGGTGCTGCCTTTGTACTCCATGCTCAGAGCAGCCCTAGAAAGCTTAACTATAAGCTTTTATTTGTAGTTGAAGCTTCTAGATGTCTGCATTTTCCCAGAAGATTGCATATTTTCATAACCAAGGAAACACAACATTTTTTTTTTACTTTTTCAAGTCTAATGAAAGCAAAACTTTAAAATCTGTTTTGTCAGCAGTTTTGTTATCTTTGAAAACTTTGAACACAATTAGACTGTGCAGAAGCAAACACTCATGGTACTTTATAAAGACACATTAATTCCATGATATCCTCAAAGAACTGAATGTTTTGATTACAATTGCATTCTGAAAAAGTTGTTTTACCATTGAACTTCAACTAATAAAGCACCCACTGACAGACTGATCATAGAGAATCAAGTGATTCTGTCAAGAATCATTTGACAGAAGATCCTGGACTTGTTTGCTGAATGTTTTAGGGTGACTCTTTAACTACACTGGAGAAGGGATATCTGTACTTTGTCTTCCATGTCTGTCTGTATGTATCACTATCTGAGAAAAGCATATCCACAGCCAGTTGTGTATCAAAAGTTTACCTGAAACTTGGAGTAGGATTTATGGTTTCAGAGAAGCCTTCCACTTAATATTAGGAACAAAAAGGTAAAATCCTTGACTGGGCAGTAACATTCTCTAGAGGAACACTGATGTTCTGGATAATTCACAGCTTCCATTCAAACTTGACTGCCTGCCTTAGTGCACTAGACATCTTCTGCCTAAGTCTTAGCCATATGATAAAACCTCAGATCTGACCACTTGCTGATATTGTCTTTGACTACTGTTGGTTGCTGTTCCTTTGTTCAAAGCAGATTTCTAAATTGAGCTACTCATGACCAAAAGTGTGTAAGGAAATCTTGCAGTATCTTTTCCATTGCAGTGGAAAGTGCTGGAAACATTCTGCCCTTTGGCTGTTTTAGAAACACAATGTACACTTATAAGAGCTGCCAGAAGTATTAAATGCATCTATCCCAAAGTACTGGAAAATTTGACTTGAAATGAGTCAAAACTCACTTATCTGCAGGGAGTTCTGATGCCTTGAGACAGTGAGATAGTTATTAGTTTTTGAACACTCATATCCTGGTGATGAGGAATAATCAGTTGTGGTCTGAACCGCATACTGCAAACTGGCTTTTCCACAAACAAAACCTGTGTTTCAGTTGGTTTTGAGGACTAAAGTTAAAGAATTTCAAAGTCAGTGTGTTTAGAGCCTTGAAGTGTTTAGTTTGAGTTTACTAACTTCTTTGCCACTTGAGTGAGGTGCCCCTTGCTTTTGGAAGCACATGTTGGTATGGGAAGGTGAGTTAAATAAAAGATTGTTATTAGGCTTGATAAAGGCTGTGGCATCAAGGCCACTACTGTCATTCACTGGTGATTCCACTCAATAGAAGTTTAAGTTCAAAGCCTCCCTCGATACTCCCTGTGTTACACAAAATTCACCTGTGTAGCTTTTATTGTGCCAGGCTTAGGCACAACCTGAGTAAAGGATGTTACTGAAGAACATCCTCAGCATATGTCAGCATGTCTGAATGTACTTCAGGATAGCAGAACTCACCTGAGCAAGGCAGGAGCCAGATTCTCAGTCTGTGCTCTGCTAGTTTAATCTGCTTAGTGAGGAATTGTTTTCCCATTGTTGTGGTCAGAGACATGTAGGATGGTGAGTCTGTAGGGAGACTTATAGTTAAAGCTGGTTATTCCCAATTCCCCAGGAGTCTGCTGTTACTGTGCATAAACGATGTAGCTCCAGTGCTGGATGATCAGTGCACAACCTTAGTTTTGCATGAATCCTATATTCCTTCAATTACAAGATTGTGAATACTAATTGTATGCAAAACAAAAGACAGGGATTCATGGATACCAGAAGCCTAAGCAGGTGCACAGCTGCTAATCAGATGCATTCACAGTAGCTACAGTTGTAAAATCCTGACATGAACACTTCGTGCCAAACTCTGTATTTCTTGGATTGCAGGAATAAGTGGATTTGCTAGGAAAGAGTTGAGAACATCTCACTTCAGTGCTGATGCTGGCCAGAGTTCAAGGGCAAGGTAAAATAAGAAATATTCCTGTAAGAAGCTGATATACCTGTCCTTATCAAAGACTTTATGTGCCTTAAGTAAAAGTGCTCAATATATGTGACTAAAATATATCACAGACATAGATACTCTGATCTTGTTTGGCTACAGAACCTTGATATCATTGCCAAGCACTACTCAGACTTCTGCTCTAATCTGAGGATGCATAAACTCAGGCTACCTTTGAAGCCATGGCTCAAATGTTAATACACCTTCTGCTGATCCTGGCTGAGAAAAGCAATGGCAGAGACATCTTGTGTAATGAAGTCACATGTAGCTGTGTTAGAGTGAATAACTGGACTTCAAGCTGTTGAATCTCTGACATGTTGTGGCAAATCAGAGCATGCTTCTGAACAGTTCTTTTCACTTAAGAGAAATATGGCACAGCTGTACTTATTCCTGCATTTGAATATATGTTTGGTGCTGTGAAGTGCTGTTCTTCCCTGCAGCAGTAGCTGAGAAGGCAGCAGAGACATGAGGTTTCATTTATACTCCCCTTGTCGGGAGGTGGAAGAAAATGGAGGCTCTAACTTTTTGTCCTGTTTCATTTCAGCAGTTCTGGAAGCTGTAACCATAATTTCTAGGCATCTAAAACTATTTTGTGATCTCGCCTTGGTGCTGTGTGAATTCAGCTGTGCTATCTGTACTTTGCAATCAATATATGCAGATGACTAAAGGATCAATACCTCCTTCCTTACACCCACTGTCTCTGATCTAGCCCAGTGCCTGCTCCTCGCTGCCTCAGTGACAGGGAGACAGCTGGTATGGGTGGATGATACACCAAACTAGTCTTAAATGGGCTCATGTTTTAATCAGGCAGGGTATTATAAAGTATCCTAGCTACAGAGAAGGCTGGGAGCCTAATGCTGCAAATCCCCTTGTTAATATTTTTGTAGATAATGTACTGCATCAAATCCAGTGAAAGGAGAAAAGAATTGCCTTAGTGGGCTATGAAGTTCATAATGCACTTGCTGCTTAACCAAGCAGCAGTAGATTTGGCAATGTTTGGATCTGCAAACCTGCTTAATTTTCAGGCACTCCTAGGTTTGGAGACTTGCAGTCTGGACAATAGTGCTTTAGGGGTTGCCTGTGCTTCCTGGAAAAGCAGTGTATAAAGCCCCTAACTATTTTCAAGTGGGGTTATGCTTGGACTCAGAGGAATTTCTGGGAAGAAGAATGTAATTACAACTTCAGATTATCTCTTCCTAGGCCCTTGTATTATTTTAGTTACTCTTAAGCTAACTAGGACAGTTGATCCTATTCTTCCCCAGCCCGTGCAAACTAATAACTAATCTTGTTTTGCAAAGCCAATCCTTTATTGTAGTCCCAAATATTTTAAAATTGCTGTTCATCCTGGAGTTGTAATATGGAGAGTGCTTTAGGCACTGAGCAGAACAGGTGATCATATAATGCTCCTTCTCGTCAACATCACATGCCCACTTAGTCCTGAGCTCTGCTGTGCTGGTCTGTTGGTTTTCTGTTTGCCTCTCCCTGCTGGGAACTTGAAAAAAGGGGTGAGGAGGCTTGCTGTGGTCTGGATGCTAAATGCAAGAGGTTGGAGTTCTCGTTCTGCAGCGTTGTCAACTCAGGGTTCTTTACTACTTAAATAAAACAATGTTAACTTTATGTAGTAGTAAGTCAACCACAGTAGCTTTTGCGTTCTGTATCAGCTGCAAGGATTGATAAAAAGCATTTATAGATCTGTTCTAGTTTTTTGTCAGGTAGGAGTAGGGCCAAAAGAGATGAAGCTTCTTCCCTGTCATGATCTGAGTCCTGGAAGATGTTCTGCCTTATGGAAGAAGGCACAGTAGTTGTTTGGTGGGTGGGGTTTGGGTTGTATGTTGACACATCAAATTCTTCCTTTGAAAGATGAGTAAGGAATGGAAAAATCTGTTAAGCATTGCTTCCAGTCTTGTCTGGTTTTGCTGTTATCATATAATGTTACAGTTGTCAAACCAATAAATTGCTACCTTCCCTTAAAAAGGGGAGTGCCTGGGTGAAAGGCTAGAATCTCACAGGGTGGATTTTTCCTTCCCATATACATCACAGCTGCCCCCTTTCCCTCCACCTGTTCCCCATATTCAGAGATAAATGCCCATGTTGCCTGCTGAGCAGGTTTTCAAAAGTATCCAAATTCACATATTGAAGTTTGCTTGCCTTTCTGAGTAAAGTTCCTCATGCCCATCTTGCTTCCTACAGAACTTCTGTTTGATAGTATTTGATTTATTAGACATTTATTTCAGTAGTAGTGCTGGAGTGTGTTATGTCACACTGGTAATGACTTCTTCAAGGCACTGGTTTCCAAGAAAACTCTACATCCATGCAGGATGTAAGCATCCATGCAGGCAATCAGGAAACCTAATCAGAAACCTAAATTAACTGTGTTGGGATTTTTTTACTTTTGTTCCTGAAATGCATCGTAGAACTGCTTAGGAGTCTCATTTCTTTGTGATAAACTCTACTTTGAAGATTCTCTAATTTTCAAAAAACTCCACAGAACCATCTTAGAATCTCTACTGTACAGTGGTGTGATGCATTTGTTTCTTGATGGTCTTATATGTGGGATTTTGATGACCTTGCCAAGGTGGAGACGAAGAATGTTCTGAACTAGGGGTTTGTGCTCACACTTGCCTCTATGGCAAGGCATTATAAAGACCTTTCCAAGGCAGTGCCCTAGTCTTTATCAAGGCAGCTTTTCCACCTTTGCTGAGAGAATTCTCTTGAGCAGCTCTGGAGAGTTTAATTATTTTTCACAGTGAGTGTTTAAGAACATTATCTTGGGGCTGCCTGAAAATCCCGCAATTGTGCTTTCTTAATAAAGAGCTGTTCTTGTTAGTAAGCGGTGAAAAGCTACTTTTATGCTCATAAATGTCATGTTTTCTGTTTAGGAAGACTTTTTTTTTTTTTTTAAATTATAGGCACTTTTATGTGTTCTCTGAAAAACAATGATTCTGTGACTTGCCTATGGCATCCCTTGGAAACCATCATATTAGCAGCAACAAAGTGTTTGGGCAGATCTACTGGGGGCCTGTTGTGAGGGTAACACAGCAAACCAGTTAGGAATTCCTCTGCTGTAACCAGAAATCAATGGTGCAGAACTCTTCCCCACTACTGACTCCTTTTGGATGTTTTTGGCAGGTCCCTTATTAAATGCTGATTTGGATTGATTTAGTAAGGCGATGTTGCCTTAGTGAGTCAGTAATAGAATATAAATTGAGTGAGAAGCCTTTTTTAATTCAGATTTCAAGTGCTGCATATTTTTGAGTCACTCCGTGTGTCATGAAGTTTTAATGTTCTTTTGTTTTCTCATTACTTGGCTGTCTTCTCCTGTTATCATAGCTTTAGCTGATAGCTTAGCAAATACGTTTTTTGAGATGAGAAGTGTGGGTTGTTGACAACATGCTTAGACACTGTTTAAATACTTCAGTTAAATAAATAAGGGACAGATTTATGACTTTATCAGTTTCCTGTTCTTGCCCTTCACGTGGGCGGAAGCTGGATGTCTTAATGTCCTGTATATTAATGTAGTACAGACAAAGCCTATGATAAATAGTGGCATTTCCAACAAAAATTACGTCATGGAAAGTTAGGAACCAAATGCTTGTTATTGATAGGCATTTAGTGCTTTGCAGATACTGTGTTTTTAGGAGGCATTTACAAGTGCCGTTTTCAAATAAATAAGATAACTTTGCTCTTGTAAGGCAACTAATAAGGGTAGAATCATATTATTATTACTTGTAAGAAAGCCAGGAAGATTTTTACCTTAGAAATTATTTTTTTCCATTAAAAACTCCATTTCAGGAAACTGCAATAAATGGTCCTTTAACTTAGAATCAGTCGAGAGCCCTGTTGCCAATACAGATAACAAGCTGATCTTGTGTAGTTTTACCACATCTGGCTTCTCATCAAAAGGTTTGTTCGAAATCTGCAACATTTTGACTATTCTGTATCACTGCTGTTTCCTTTCTCCTCTTATATTAGCACTTAAGTCTGCCTTTCACTGGCGCTGTGGAACCCCCCTCAGATAAGATTTTCCTTTTAAGTGGTTGTTACTGAAGTTGCTGAGCCATTGAGAAGCTATGACTGGGAGCAGAGAAAATTGTCATCTTTGTTCCATTTAGATTGGGGGGGGGAAGATAAAGCAGGAAACATGATAAAAAGGAAGTAGCATTCTGCTTAATGCATATTTGGGTTTTTTTGATCTAATCTAAAGTACTTTTGAAGAAAGGACTTTTGCAGTATTCTGAAAAGAATTTGATTTTTCTGTGGATAAGAATATCTAAATTATGCTAAGAGGGTGTAAATTCATCAAGAATGTATGAATTAGTTTCAGTGCGTAAGTCAGTCATTGATTTCCTGAGCTGATGTCATAAGTACTTGATGTTGTAATTTTTCTCTGTTGTATTTCCTGTGGCAGGATACAGGATTGGTCTGGTCTATCCATTTATCCTTTGAATGCACAGGCACAATACTGGTGGTAATTTATGGTTTACAAATGCAACAATCTCATGCAGATCTAGAACATATGCCTTCCGTGGCTTTGCTGCCGCCTGTGGTCTAAGACATTTAAATGATCGTGATTGTTGTTGCGCAATAATTTACAGGAGAAAGAGGTGCAAAGTTGCTGGAGTTGAGAGTCATGGACTTCAAATGTAGTTTTGAAGTCTGACTCTGCTGTCTTTCTTATAAAAGCAGATTGAATGCCAGGATGCCTTGGAAGCAGCAGCTCGGGCAGAGGGCCTGCCACTGGACACCTCTGTGCATTCCCAGCTGCGAATGCTGGATGAAGAGCATCACAAGGGCAAATACCACCATGGTCTGAACGCACTGAAACCCATACGGACCACTTCCAAGTACGTCTTTAGGCTACCAAAGAACTGATACAGCACTTGCTTTTCAAACCAGTCACAAAGCACAATTGCAGATATGGGTCTGCTGACTGGTACTGGAAACATCAGAATTTGTTTAGCGAGTGTGGCTGGCGTGGACCATTTGGTACTCTGAGTGCTTTCAGTGAGAGGAGGCTTTGTTGTTCTCAAAGATTTACAATTCTGTTTCCTTTTTCATCTGTTTGTGATTTTTGTTTTTCTTTTAGACATCAGCACCCTGTTGATAATGCTGGGCTTTTCTCCTCCATGACCTTCTCTTGGCTCACTCCGTTGGCCCACAGAGCATACAAGAAAGGAGAATTGTTTATGGATGATGTATGGTCTTTATCGAGGCATGAGTCCTCAGATGTCAATTGTAGAAGGTAAAGAGATCTTGTTCCTTATTATTTTGTTGTTTCCATTTATTATATGTTAGTCCACAGGCAATGGTATAGTATTGCCCTAGAAAAGCAGCACTGATATTTTGTTCTGACTTTCTCGGAATGGTGGAATGCAGTTTTGTCCTTCATAGACCATTTCCTCCTGCTGCACAGTTTCTATAATCTTGCTAATTTCAATGAACTTAAAGGATTAGATATCCAGGAGTGTCTTGCAGTGGTTCTTCTGATTTTGCATGTCTTTAAACTATTAAAACAAAGTTCTTAAGGCTACATTGAAAAAAATCTTGTGCTGAAATAATGAGAAGTAATACCAGCAGTAGCAAGGTGATTTGAACATGGGTCAGATCATGTGATCAGGCTAATCTTCTGTGGCTAATGAGAATTTCTCTTAAGTTTTGACTCCATAACTCTTCTGTCAGATCAGCAAGGAAAGACTGTGACAAGTCATTATATTAAGATTGCCAAAAAGATTCCAGACAAAGCAAAAGAAATTGTGTTTTTCATCCTTCTCTTATATGAAACTAAAACAGCATAGATATTTCAAGATATAGATATTTCTTTTTACCTCACAGTGATCATGGAATGTATTTATTTCTCTTGATATTTATTAATTTTATGTAGTTCTGAACTAGGAAGAGCTTGAAATTTTCACAAAGAAGTACCTGTGAGATTGTACCTTCTCTCATGATGAAAAATTTATGACATGAGTCTTCTGTTTTTATTAGGCTGGAGAGATTGTGGCAGGAAGAACTGAAAGAAAATGGTCCTGATGATGCTTCTCTCCGGAGGGTTGTGTGGATTTTCTGCCGCACCAGGCTCATCCTTTCCATAGTGTCTCTGATGATCACACAGCTTGCGGGTTTTAGTGGACCAGTAAGTAATATCCATCCTTTTTTTAACAACCCCAGAGGGCTCCATCTCATGGCCAACTGTAAAATCTTAAGGTTTCATTGCAGAATCACTTAAATGTTTTGACTAGCTAGAAATTCTGGGGCAAAATTCCAGAGCGATTCAGTAATCCAAGATAGGTTTCCTACAGCTGATGGATCAATTGCTGAATACACAGGCAAGTTTTTGGAGAAGGGAGGGGGAGTTTAGGTATCCTGGAGAAAATGCACCTTTGGTTTTTCTCTTTGGTTTTGAGTATAGTTTAAAGTTCTTCCTTAACCGCATAAGCTTAACTGCATAACTTCCTTTTTGCATAAGATTGCTACGTGCAAGTCTTCTAATTGTTTTTCTCTTTGAAATTCTGTAAATTTATCTTGGAATAAAATTCAGGCTGATAAAACACTAATCTTAAATTATTGGCATTGGTAACAGTCTTCAAGAAGTGGATTGAACCAGTTCTATGAGAGCACTGCTTATAAACTAATGTGAGCAGGTCTCAAGAAGTCTGTGGGCATAGTCTTTACTGATCCTACAGAGAATGACCAGACAGGTTTCATGTAGAAGTGTTAGAAAACGTTATTGCCTCTAGGAACTGCTGCTGTTTGTTGCTAAGGGTTGTAATGAAGATAACAACATGGGACTTGACATTCACACCATTTTTTGTCACCTGTTTGTTGCACATGCTGTGCAGATTTAAAGTTGAAATTTTGACTAAATTTATTCTCTGCACATTTCCCTTGAGGAGTAGGAGCAGTATTACTGCTAGTAGTACACGTTTCAGTGTGCTGGTAAGCTGAAGGTTCATTTCTTGGGTAAGTACACTTGGGTGCACTGTTAGGTGAAATGTCTTTTTAAAATGTTTTCCTGCTTTTAAATGTCTTATCAAAATGTTCTGTTTTTTAAGTCTTTTTAAAGTTTGCCTTGTTTCATGTAATATGAATAACAATAAATGTTTTTGTGGTATTGTTTTCTTGGTAATAATTTATAGTAGCCTGTATTATAAAATGTCCGAACGTATTTTGGTAATTAACAATAAATCATGATGAAGGTTTTAACAGCACTAGTTTTTCCCAAGAAGAGCTTCTGTCATTGTTTCACTACAGGGCTTTAGGAGCTGCTTTTATCTTTAGCAAAGAACTTGCAGCAGGGTTACCCCTAATTTCTGTAGTGTTACTTTCTCAATTTGTCTCAGCCAAACTGCCGAACTTGCCGAGAGCAAGAGGGGAAAGAAAAAAACAAACCAACTTGACTAGGCTGAGGGCTACTGCTGCTGTTGATGCTTAATTTGGGTAACTTAACATTATCTATAGACAGTTGCCCATTTAAAGACAACCTTATTCGTTTCTCTGAATAAGGCACAATTGACTTGGTTCCATCATTTGGCTTGAAAAATAGGTCTTTACCATCCCTCCTCCCTATTTTTAAAAATGGCATGCCTCAGGGATATGCCTGTGCTGTCTCCTCAGAAGTATCAGTGCTTTCTTGTATTGTTACACCCTTTCAGTCACCTGAAGGTGAAAAGGGAAATCAGGAAAAGCACCTGACTTGATCTCATGTATTGGAGAAAATTATGGAAGTGGAGTTAAACACCATATTTAGCTTCAAAACTTTTAATTGAATGTCTATGACCTTGAAATGCCAACAAACAACTGTGGCTTTGCTAATGAGCATTGTGATGGTTATAACAGGAAAGGAGTTGTTCAAAATTTCCTGTGTGGGTCATTGTTGTTTTTGTTTTGTTTTTTTTTTTTTTATCTGATAGATCCTTCAAGGGTCTTCCTCTTTTTTTATTTTTGATAAATTTTGCATCTGGCACAGAATCCAAACCAGTAACCTGGTGAGTCAGCTGCATATGTCAGACTGCCTTGTAATAACCATCAGAATGTACTGGTATAGGTGATATACTATTTATCTCCAATAAATACTTGCTACTATTTGATCAGCTACCAAAACTTTTAAGTTCTGGTTGAGGAGCAAAGGCACTTTTTGATTACTAGACATAATCAGTTTAACTCCAGGTCTGAACAATGTACCTGTGTGCACCTGTTCAGAGCTATTCTTCCCCTTTGGGAGATGGGGAAACTTACTTTTTAGTGGAGCACAGCTTGACAGTTTGGTCAGTTATTGGAGGGGGGAGTGGTAAGCTCCTTGGAGGTAAGTTTTCCAGTTTCCCAGTTGGCTCCAGCTGCAGCCTGTCCCGTGCTGTCGCACACTGGCTGCAGCAGGGATGCCAGCACTGCAGTGGGACCAGTGACAGAAGCTGTTCTTCAGCATTTTCAGGATGGCTGTTTTCTGCGTCAGAATGAGACAGTCCTGCTGGGCAGAGCCAACGCCAAGAGCAAAGGTAAGGTAATGTTTATTCAATGGGAATGCTTAAGACAGCCGAGCAGCTTGTACCAACTACTATGGTAATAGTCACAGGAGCTCGTTTCCCCCTTTTAGCCTAGGTTTTACACTGTAACTTTTTTGTTTTGTGAATGACTTTGTGCTGGATTCTTGTCATTAAACTAATATGAATTCAAATGGTATTTGTTCAGATGTAAATGTTAATTTTCTGTGACTTTTTTCCCCTCCCTTTTCAAAATTCTTTAATCTGCTGTTTCCTCTTTTCTTTCTTCTGGACCAAAAAAAAAAATTGGGTTATAGTGTAAACTGGTCTCTATTTCATCACAAGAGGTGCTGAATCTGTAAAATAGTGCTGCAAAATTACGCTAAAGTTTTGGGAGGAATGAGACCCCAGGAAACATCTGCTATCTTTATACATCCTCTCTTGGAGACTTTCAGCAGTGCTGTGGTGTACGAGAAAATGCTTGCAGTCTGCGACCATTCTGAGTTACAGCTCGTGAGGAAAAAGGGGGATTTTCACCCCAATTGCTCAGTGACTCAGTTGCATATGTTGGATTGAATACTGGAAAAAGAAGTCAGTAATCTCCATAGTAGCTGCAAACCAACTGTATGCAGTTGTGATCCAAACAGTTGATGTAGAATCAAATCCAATCAGGAGAAAGCTGGAATGCAATAGATCCGGGAATGTGAGCTCCTCACATTTGTTCAGTGATCGGTATGTAAATTTTCTCAGTGGCCATTCTAGAACTTGATGGACATCTGGCTTTAATTTACACCTGTGAAAAAGAAAGAGCAAAATTATTTACAGCATGTTTCCTTGGTTCTGATATGCAGAATTATTTTCCTCAGAACAGATGAATTTGATCTCCATTTTTTTCTGTTATTTGGTGCTGGGCTGTAGCTATCAAAACCTTTGCTGCAGTAGTGGGGTTTTGGTTTTTTTCCTCTCTCTTCAAACTATACAGAACTCTTAGTTGCAACACATGGTTTAGCCAAGAGGACTTCAACGGACTATGATATGAAAGGCTTCTCAAATATTTTCTTCGGTCTCAGATTTTTTGTTGCTTTTTATTGTGGGCAAAGGTAATTCTCTGCTCTGTACTAGTATATCAAAAGCACCAGTATCTTAAAACATCATTTGTTGAAAAGCTTTCTAGGAAATCTTTTGCTGTCTGTGAAGCCTTTCTGTAGAGTTCTTTTGAAACCAGATTTCAGAATTTGTGCAGCCTCAGAAGCCTCCTCTGTTGGTATCTGCAAGTTTGACTTCTTTTGGACTTCGTGAACAAATACCGTTTTGTTTTTGTATCTTTTTAATTTTGTGTGTAGTTTCAAATCTAGTTTATGTTAGAAGCTAAAACTGACTGTTAGATATTAGCCCTTTATTATTATTCTGTATGTGCAGATTGTATGTGTACACAATGCTCTACCTGTTGTACAGTGTTTTTGAGATGTTACCATTTAAAATGACACTTTATTTCAAATAAAAGCTTATTGTTTCGCAGTCAATAGTATTTAATGCTGGTGGTTGTGAGTTGTACAATGTTATATTGTGCCATTGGACCACGGAGAGCTGGAGGTGGGAATTGGTGGTTCTGGGAGCTGTCTTCTTTTTGCAGGTGATGTTTGAAATGTGATTCCTGAGGTAAAGTGTTCGTGTTGGGGGGGGGGAGAGGGTATGGGGTGGGATTGAATGGTTAATTTTTTGTCTTTTTTTTTTTCCCCATCCCCAATGATTTGTGGTATTGCGTACCTTGTGCTTGTTTTTTTCTTTACTATTAAACTGCTGATGTTTATTTCCAGGAATGTTTTGCAAATGTCCTTCTCACTCTTCCCCTCTACAACTGTAGGTACATTGTTCCTTTTTATCAAATAAGCACGTTTGAAGCAAACCAAAGATAAAGTAAAAAAGGTCTTAATGTCACGTAAAGGAATGTTTCTTAATGTGTTCAGATGTATAAGTAGTGACTATATTTTAAAACTCTTCTATATGATAATGCATTGCTTTCAGCTAACTGACACATTTATGTTAAGTTAGAAGACACGGAGGATTAGAAGCGTGCTGCGAGGAATATGGTTCCAAATTAAACTCTCTCTACTTACTAAATTTGACTCAGTGCTTGGCTCTCAGCAGGGCTTTGTGTTACAGTACTTCTTGTATTGACACCTTTTACTTCTGGAAAGAAGATGCTTTCTATTTCAAATGGCTCTTTTAAAAGCAGAGTAGCCTACTTATTTCTAACTTAACATAAAGTTGTTGCATGGTCTTCTGAGATGATGGGGTGCTCATGCAAGCTTGCATTTCTTCCTGTAGGCATTCGTTGTGAAACACCTTTTGGAGTATACCCAACAGAGTGAGTCCAACCTGCAGTACAGCTTGTTTTTAGTTTTTGGCATCTTTATGACGGAAGTTGTGCGATCTTGGTCCCTGGCGCTAACCTGGGCTTTGAATTACCGCACGGGGGTTAGACTGCGTGGAGCTGTCCTGACAATGGCATTTAAGAAAATTCTTAAGCTGAAGAACATCAAGGAGAAGTCTCTTGGAGAGGTAAGTTGCAGCATGGTTTTGGAAGTTGCAGTGTGAAAAGGGATGTGCAATATGTTCCCTTGGGAATGAGCTGTACCTTAAATCTAAATGATGTGTTGTGTATGTTTTTCAGCTCATAAATGTATGTTCCAATGATGGTCAGAGGATGTTTGAAGCTGCAGCAGTTGGCAGTTTGTTGGCTGGAGGCCCTATTGTGGCCATTTTGGGAATGGTTTATAATGTGATTATTCTGGGTCCAACAGGCTTCTTGGGCTCCGCTGTCTTTATCCTTTTCTACCCAGCAATGGTGAGTTGGAAAGAGTTAAGACTTGCTTCATTTTTGCTTGGGTCAGACATGTGTAGTTCTGAATAAAAGGTGTTGAAATGTGCTAGATTTAGCTCGTTTATGGCACTGCATGTTACGGAAGGTGTTTCTAAAGATGGTGCACGAAGCAGAGATTTGGAAACCAGAAAGCTCAAAATTCTAAAATTAGAAAATGGAGATAGGAAAGCTGGTAGATTTGGCTGAGGTTAATATGCATACCTAAATTAAACTGCAGAACGCTCAGGTGCTTGTGGTTGAGCTTGGAAAGACATGAGGCCTCCAGCTTGCTTACAGGAGCTCTGTGTTGCATGAGCAGTGTTGTTCTTGATTTCAAAGAAGGTGTTGAAAAGCACCACATCTGGCTCAGGGTGTTCTTGATGAGTTACTCCTGCCTCTGCCAAGCTGTGAAATAGGCTAGTTCAAGCCAAAATCTTCCTGCCTTTAAAATGCCTATAAGACTGCTGAAGATTGGTCATTCTATTCATAATATGTGTTTTATAAAGCATGGAGGCTGAATACTGTGAGGTTCACTGTGGTCCAATATATCTGGCCAAAAGTAAGGATTACACAATGGGAATTGTATTTTGGAGGGGAATGAGAAGTGGAGTTTGATCATGTTTTCCAGTTCTTTTCAACAGTCTTCTCTATTTATGGGGGAACTTCAGAAGAGTTTGCAGGAGCATGAAGAAGGGCAAGGAGCTGAAAGCTTCCTAAAGTAGTTTGTTAGGTTTGAATTTCAGACTACGAATGGGATGAATGTAAGAGTGGCAGGTACTTAAAAACACATAAACAACTATTTATGTTTAGATTGGTGTAGTAAAAATGTTAAAACTGTTTTACTACCTTCTTAGCACTGGCATAGAGTAGAAATTGATCTGGCTGTGCAAAGACCTTCTTGCTCTTTTGCCTTAAGAACCAGGTTGAAAGGCTGGCTAAAATAGGTTCTAAAGTGCATTTGCAATGAGGGTCAACTTGGTGTGTCTTTAGGTTAATGTGTTTGTAATCTTTGTGCTTCAGAAACTTCAACAAAGGTTGGAGGTACTATTCAACCTTGGTAAAAGCACACACCTTTATTTTCACATATTATTGTTGAAATTTGCTATCATGAGTCTAGTGCTCAGTGCAGATGGGGGCGGGAGGATATCAATGGTGTTTCAAGCCTATGTTTTATGTTAGAACAGCAGTTGCCTTGCCCTATACCTGAATCCCTTTTTCAGATTCAAGATTAGTTTTCTCTGGTGATTAGGAGTTGAATGTACTTGCTTTTTCTGAGTTGCCATTAATGTTGCATGGTGTTGCCTTTGTTTCAGATGTTTGTATCGCGCCTCACAGCTTATTTCAGAAGAAAATGCGTAGCAACAACAGACGAGCGTGTGCAAAAGATGAACGAAGTTCTTAACTACATTAAATTCATTAAAATGTATGCCTGGGTCAAACCGTTTTCTCAGAATGTTCAAAGTGAGTTCACAGAGTCTGTAACTGTTTCCTTTTGTGCAGATACCCCATTACTTGGTAGCCTCTTGTATCCTGACTTTGTACCATAGATGCTGATGGACGTACAGTATAAGAACACTGTTCCTTTGGGCTTCCTGTGTTTGTGCACAACGGGTTGGACAAACAGACTTGCTTCTAAAATTTCACCTTCTAGCATAATGATGTTTGTGTCTTGGCACTAATCTTAAATTTTTAAATTTTGTTCCTCTTTTGTCACTTAATAAATGTGCTGGCTGCTCTATTTTTAAAAAAAGTAAAAAACCGCCTGTATTCTCAGGAAGACTTACAGACCATTATAGTTTCCTCTTTATAACTGCTGTCTTTATGAGAAGGTTATAATGTCATAAACACTAAAGCTTAGAGTTAGGCCTTTTACTCAGTGTTTAAAATGTTGTGTCAGTATCTGCTGTATGTATGTGTACCTCCCAAATCATACTTAAATACGGCACCCCTATTTATATTTCTAGAAATTCGTGAGGAGGAACGTAAAATCTTGGAGCGTGCGGGCTACTTCCAGAGCATCACTGTGGGAGTGGCTCCCATAGTTGTAGTCATTGCCAGTGTGGTGACCTTTTCTGTCCATATGATCCTTGGCTATGACCTTACAGCAGCTCAGGTAACTTACTGCACTGTTGAAAATATTCTTTATGCTATCACTTCTGTAGGTTTTCTGCTAAACCATTTCCCATGTGGCTTGCCCCCATGGTCAGGCTGTAGCCTTGCTCACAGAAGTGAACATCTGATGGGTGTGACACCAACAAGTCTAGTCTTATATTTTTCACAAAAAGCTCTCAGTGCTCTTTTGTCCTGATCTTCCTCAGAACAGGTTTTGACTTGAATGTAAATGAACCTTCCTGTTTGCTGTTCAGACAGGGCACTGGGATTACTGGATGTATTTGTTTTGCAGTGTGCTTGGATTCAAACAGCACGAATTCTAAAAACAAGATTTGAACTTTACAAGTAGTAGATTAATGCAGAATTTGCTAGCTGCTGCTTTTGTTAGACCTACAAACACCGAAGATGTCTGTCTTGGTCTTTTACAAAGCGTTGGAGAAAGAGTTGAGTAGATCTGCTTTTCCTGCTGTTTGAGAATATGTTGAGTATTTAAATGGTTAGTTTTGGATTGGGCCTTTTCTACAACTTTGAATTGCTGCTGTGACATTTCAGATTTTAGAAGGCTGGAGCTTTTATGGCATCCAGATGGGATTCTCTTTCTTGTCTCATTTTTAGGCATTCACAGTGGTCACTGTCTTTAACTCAATGACTTTTGCTCTCAAAGTAACTCCGTTCTCAGTGAAGTCTCTATCTGAGGCCTCTGTTTCTGTTGACAGATTTAAGGTAAGCAATCATTTGGCCTTGAAGTTTTCACTGTAAATGTGGAGTGTTGTATGTGTATAGTAGATGCAAAAGTAGATACCTTGGGAGGTAATGTGACTTTTAACGATTGAGGAGTTCTTTTTCTTTACACTTAGCATTCCAAATTATTGGATTCTTCAAAAGAGATAAACTTCTAATAATCCTTCACTAGATTTCTAAGAATAATACCAGTGTAAGAATTCTAATTTAATGATTTTAGGATTTTGATGTTGGCCACAGTGAGAGATAGAGTGCAGGACTTGGTGGCTCACAGTATAATCATTCTTAACTCCTTTTTAAGACCATCTGCATGAAAAGACAGTGCAACATGTCTGCAGTGATATTTCATGTTTTGCTCATAAAACTCTTTTTTTGAAAATGTCACGAGTTCTGTAGGCAGCTTTACCCAAACTACTGGGGTTTTATTTGTGGTCATGAAAAACTGAGGATTTTTATTTCCAGACCAGATTAAGTGACTGAAACTCCACTATATGGATAAAATGCAGTTGTGATCTGACAAAACAGAAACTATGGCAGAAACTTTAAAATACTTATAATGGATGAACAGTCTTATGTCATGAGGACTGAAGGATGAATACACTGTGTGTACTTCATGAACTTAGAGAATAGACCTTTATTGTCTGTTCTCTTTTGAAGATAACAGTGCATTGCACATTGTGGAAATTTTTAGAATAGAAAATAGCAGTTTTCAAATTAGAGATTTTCCTAGGCATTGACAGGTATATGAATTCTTTGTAATGCATTCATGAAACAAACCTTTGTCTGAAAAGAACAGGATCTGTAGAGTGATTTTGAGATCCTATTGCTTTTGAGCAATTTTGTTTCATCTTCTGAGTCACCCTAAATCAGCCTTTCTTAAATCCAAATGCACCAGAGGGAGTTTTCTGGGAGAGAAGAGAAGGAGAGGGGAAATTGTATTATCTCCCAGTTTGGCTGTAAACTGTTTAGGAAAATGTAACACAAGGTGGGAATACTCTCACATCACAGTATAAATGTAACCGACTTACTGGCTCTGTAAATGAGTATAAGCTTTCTTATGAATGTGTGATGCAGGTGTAGCAATTGCAGGAGTAAATAAGGCAGAGAACTGAAAAGTTTTTAGTCACAAAAGGCTTCTTAGTTCAAAACAAAGTATGTAAGTGGCAAACATTTTATCTTGTAATTAAACTGTGTGAAAAATGTCTTCCTAACCTTTGTTGATTGTAAATACTGATGGATGTGGTGGAAAACATGATACAGTGGACCTAATTACTTACTTCTTATTGTCAGGCAGCCCAAGACAGGTCAAGATGCATTTGTGCAAGATTACTTTTTCCCAGCATAAAAGTTGAAGTTTAAAGGCTGAAGTTAAAAGCCATTCCCTCTCCTTTCCTAATGAGTTGGTGTGCAGGACAAGTCAGTCACTTTGCCTCAAAGTGACCTCTCCTCTCCAACCCATGTGTTCTACTCATGTGTTTTTAATCTGGAGCTTACAGAGCTGCAGTTGCAAACAGTGTTGAAGGAATAAGCCCCTGTCATATCAAACTCCCAGAGTATTGCAGTTCTGTGAAAGTCTGAGTGTATCTAAGTGCTTCCACCACATCCAGGAATGCCCCAGCCACTTAGCAGACCTGGAGTTAGTTTACACTAATGAGCTACCTTTTGCTCTTCAGCTTCCTCCTACTATATAGCCTGATGTGTTTTGCTGCGTGAGTGTGCCGTAAGCTTGTCTCCCAGTCTTGATCAGGTGTCTCATCTTTACACCTCTCTCACAACTCCTATCAGAGTTTATTTCTAATGGAAGAGGTTCATATGATAAAGAAAAAACCAGCCAATCCTCACACCGCGATAGAGGTGAAAAATGCTACCTTGGCTTGGGACTTCTCCCACGCCAGCGTCCAGAGCTCACCAAAGCTGACCCCCAAAGTGAAAAAAGACAAGAAAGTCACCAAGAGCAAGAAAGAGAAAATGAAGCTGCAGAATGAGGGACAGCAAGCTGTGCTGGCAGAGCAGAAGGGCCATCTTCTAGTGGACAGTGATGACCATCATAGCCCTGAAGAGGAGCACAAAATCATCCACCTGGTTAACCTTCGGCTTCAGAGGACTCTCTACAACATTGACTTGGAGATAGAAAAGGTAAGAGAAGAAAGGAGGAAATCTGAGCTTTCAAAAGGCCTCATTTTAGCTGTCCCTTGGAATAGAGAGCTGTGTGTTTTCACATGAAATGGAGCATATTGCTTTTGTGCTCTCCTGTAATATCCATGGCAACTGCAGTATCCAGGATGCAGTGTCTGATCTTGCTGTAAACAGCTGTGCCATTTTAGCAAACTAGACCTTTGCTAACAGCCTGTGAAACAAGGGCAGGCTGTAGAGCTTCCACATTCAGCTGAGGGGTTTGCAGCTCTCAGTACAGCGTATGAGCCACTGAGCTGAAAAAATCCACAGGGCAGTAGGGGTACCAGGGGGGTGTTGGTGGGCAGTGTGTTCCTGCAGTGGTTTGATAATTTTGCAGGATTTCAGCTATATTCTGGGTGAACATTTTAGGCAATTAGGTATTCCAATAGAGCATAAACAGTACTTTTCATTGGAGAATCTGCCATTTTCTTCCTTGAGAATTTTCGTACAGTAGAAAGACATAGATTTTCAAGAATTTAGAAGCATTTGGAGTCATTGTTCCAAGATGGGTAAAAACATGTAAAATGGCAAAGAAAAAGCATTGAACTTAATATGTAATAGAAGCTTCACATTCTGGCAGTTGGATGTTGTAGTAACAGGATCCATACGTTTATCAACATGTTTAGGGTTAAATTTTCTTCTATAGTCATATGAATAGACAGATAGTTCAAACTATTTTAAACTTTTAAAACCCTGTATTACTTTTAACTTTTGAGAAGAAGATAGTTTAAAAAATTACCTCACAAAGGAGTACAGTTTCTAGAAAACGTAAAGGCTAGTTTTCTGTCAGAAGTTTGCTATCAAGAGGAGGTCAGCAACGTTTTCCACAACTGGCTATATACTGGTTTTGTTCACTTTACCTTTTTACAAAAGGAACAAAACCAGTTTTGATAAATTAATTGTTTAATGTGGGTATCAACTCACCCATTTTATTGCAGAGAAATTCTTCAAAGCAACTGAATTCTGCCCTTTTCTTAGCAAATTGGATCTCACAGGCAGGGAGTTTCACTGGACCCATGTACGCTAAATTCTGCTTTTCTTTCAGACTTTCCCTCTTTGTATCTTTCCTTACCACTCTCAGAAGCATCTTGATGCATTCTGTTCAGATGGGCCTTGTTGCTTTTGGTTGATTGATTCTCTGGGCCTGTAGCAGGCCTGGTAAGCTGTAGGGTTGATTTCAGTTTTATTTCACTGTGGGATAGTGTTCACTCTGTGCTATTTGAGAGTTAAAATGCTGACTCTTGCTTTTTCGCCTGTTCTGTCCCTTTCCAGCGTTATTAATGTCCACTTCTCCCCTCAGAGGTACTAAAGGTAGTCCAAATTCTGAAAGGGATAGAGAATGTAAGAAAAGTACATAATTTTTTTTTTTCTGTCTAGGGAAAACTTGTTGGAATTTGTGGCAGTGTGGGGAGTGGAAAAACTTCACTGATCTCAGCAATTTTAGGACAGGTGAGAAATTCTGTTTTGACTAATTCTTCTCTTCTCTTTCCCATCTCCTATTTCAGTTATTTGCACTCTGTAGAATGAGGTCTATTCTAAACATGGAATAGCATAATTTCACAGTTTATCTGTAATTGCAGATGACCCTGTTGGAGGGGAGCATTGCAGTAAGTGGAACATTTGCATATGTGGCCCAGCAGGCCTGGATTCTCAACGCCACACTTCGAGACAACATTCTTTTTGGCAAGGAATATGATGAAGAAAGGTTTGTCAGACTGTTTGCTGATTTTCATGAGAGCTTAGTAATTCTTGGCCTAAGTGTGGGGAAAATGTAATGCAGAGCACACTGCAGATAAAGCCTATATATCCTGCTGGGGTTTGTCTCTGCCTTAAGTCCCATTCAAGAGCCTGCCTCTCTTGCATGTGGTTGCTGTGTCTGGTGGCTGTCAGTGTGCCTGTCATGGCTGATCAGCACTGAGGCTGTATCCTGGGCTGGGGTGCTGCCTGACCTCTGTTTTTGGCAGCTGCTGTGGAGCAGCACTGAAGTGATATTTGCTCTTGCTGTCCTGGCCTTTCCCTCTTTAAACACAACAACTGCTGTTTGCAATGTATTGGCATCTTCCATGGCCCTCCTCCGGTAGGGGCCTTTCCTGTGGCCTGTACCAGCTATCCCTGGAAAGAAATTGTCTCCTTATCTTCACAATGTTTCTGAAGTAGGTGGTTAATTATTATTCTTGATTTCCCTCTGGGAATCCAAGGCAAATGATTTGTTTTAGGCTGTTGTAATATCTGCTGTTAGTGTAGAAAGTGAGGTAATGCTGTAGTAGCTAAATAATTGGGGGGAAAAAGCACGTTCTTACTATTTATCTGATTGTTCTTCAGATACAATACAGTGCTGAATGGTTGCTGTCTAAGGCCTGACCTAGCCATTCTTCCAAATGGGGACCTGACAGAGGTATGTGTTGTGCTTATACTAAACGAATTAGTAGATGGAGAGGAGAGTTTTGGTTTGGCAGACTAAACTGTAGTTGAGGCTACGTCAGTCTGGGTGCAAATGAGCTAAGCCGGGCTTAACTATGCAGGCCCTGGACTGCTGAGTGTTGGGCCATGTTTTTTACTCAGATATTGACAGTTTGGGAGTTTTTTTATCGTGTTGCAAATTTAGCTGCCTTAGTCAGACCTATTGGAACTTGATTTAAAGTAGCTAAGAAAAAAGCATGGCTATGTTAGTACAAACCAAGGTAAAATAAGCAAAAAAAGTACTCCCGTGTTTCAAGCATATTAACCTTGAGTTTGAATGTCTAACACATTTCACAAAGTGGACACCTAAACTATAAAATATATGTATTCATATATAATGTTATGGGGGTATGGATATGTGTATATATTATGATCTGCTTCATTCTGGTCACCTCTTAAGCTCTGAGTATCTGTGTTACTGCAGAGATAAAATAATGGGTGTCTCTTTGCAGATTGGTGAACGAGGGGCTAACCTGAGTGGAGGACAACGGCAGAGAATCAGTCTGGCTCGAGCCCTGTACAGTGACAGGGACATTTACATCCTTGATGATCCCCTTAGTGCCTTAGATGCTCACGTTGGAAATCACATTTTTAACAGTGCAATAAGGAAACACCTGAAGTCAAAGACAGTCCTTTTTATCACACATCAGCTTCAGGTACTGCATCTCTCATACCTTTCTTGGCCTTTGTTGAAATGGTGTTTAATCGGTTGCCTTCATATTGGAAATTTCTATGCCTTGACCTGTAACAGCACGACTCTGTCTGTAGAATAGTTTACATTTACAAACTAGGTTTGCAAATATGCACTGAGCACAGTCTAATTGTTTATCTGATATCTGTGCTACTTGGTGTCTGACTGGGACTGGTAACACTTGGCTAAAGAAAATTTACCAGAGAAATAAATATCCTATGCAAAAACACTTTTGCTAATGTGCTATAAATCTATTTCATCACATCAGAAAACACAGAGATTTGGTGTCAGAAAATCAGAATTGATGTATTCTGTGGGGGTTTTTTGCCATCTTCTGTACATAGACATATTAGTACATAGTCTATCAGTATTTGCAGTGTTAAGTATCCTGAGTCGTCTTCTGTAAGAGATTTGCTTTGTTAGGGCATAAACACTTTTTATTTGCGTCGTGTGAGCAGTTGAGCTCTGGTCAAAGCAGGACCTTTGAGAATCAGATGTCTATTACATGGCAATAGGTGTTGTGTACAAGCATCTATAAATTTGGAAAAGGGGACGGATTGTGTGGGAGCGTGTTTGATTATCAGATGTAATGACAGAGACTTGTTTCTTACTGCCATTTTCTTAGTATCTTGTTGACTGTGATGAAGTGATCTTCATGAAAGAAGGCTGCATTACTGAGCGAGGAAGTCATGAGGAACTCATGAATTTAAATGGGGATTATGCAACTATTTTTAATAGCCTACAGCTGGGAGAAACACCACATATTGAGGTACTTGTTTGTTTACCTTAAAGTGCTCTGAATACTGACTGTTCTGATGAGATGAACCAAGTGATATGGTTGGAAGACTGGAAAAGGGCTTCACATATGTGTTGATCTGACCAATAGATTGCCCATAGAATAATCTGTGCTTCATTACCACTTTGTTTTTGCAGTAACAGTTCATTTTAGGGAATGTGTACTGGAGAGGACTCTGCCAATGAGCTTATGAGTTGATCATGAAAATAATGTAGGGTCTTCCCTGGTGATGCTCAGAGCAGGAAGTTTGTCCCTCTTATTGTACACCCCACTCCTTAATTTACTTCTAATCAGCACAGACCTTGAACAACCTTTGTCTGAAAAAATTCTTACTGGCTTGTTACTATTTTTTTAGTGGGGTGTGACTGAGGCACAGCTGAAGTGACACAACTTGTCTAAAGTTAGATATGACAGTGTTTTGGAAACGGAACTGAAAATGCTATGTTTTAGGGGGTTTTGAGGAAAAAAAAAAAGTGGATTGACACTACTACTCTTATTAAAAAGATGTGTAACTGCAAACTTGGATATGTGTTCAGTATTTTAGTATTTGCAAAAAATCTAGAAAATAACAAGAACCCTTCAGTATAACAAACATTTAAATTTTCAGCAATTTAATTTTTCCTACCCTTCTCCTCTTTGTTTTCTGAAGTGAATCTTTGCAGTAAAGACCTTTGCCTTTTATTTTATAGTAACTTACTTCTCTAAGTTTTGTGTGCATTTTCTTTTAGCAAGAAGAAATTAAAAGTATATAAGCAGTTTATTTTTTTAAGAGGTAAGGGGCTCCTTATTCACAAGTTGTGGACATCTGCAAAAAGAAAAAAGGTCTCTGAGAAGGAAGCATTGTGAGAAATACAGATATAGAAGCTGCTTGGTGAAATATTTTCCTGGGTGATGTTTGTGAAAGAAGCAAAAGGATATAATGCATTGCTCTGCATATCCTTTGAGGCATGAAGATTATAGTTCTGCCCCTTTAAGATTAATGTAATAACAGTTAAGAAGAGGTTCTTCAGTCTGCACGCTTGGCTGACCTTCTGTGTCTCTCTGTAAACACTAGCTCATGGAAGGAGCATTAATTTGCATTCCCTGTGGGATGAGAATAAATGGATGATCAAGTTTAGATTCTCTGTGGTTTGATATGTGAGATGTCTCTTCTCACATAAAGTGTGGGAAGATGACCCTGGAGCTGGCGTGTAGAGGGTTTTGGTTAACATAGTCTGTCTCTGAATAGGTAGTAACTTCCATTTGTTGGAGCATGGCTGGCTTTAGACCAGTGTTTTTGTGTGTGCAGTTTAGTGTTTGGATGCTTCATTTCTGGAAGATAAGTTAACCTGACTTTGTTCTTAGGAAAGGTCTCAAGAAATGTCTCTGAAGTACCAGGGTGTTTGGGGAAAAAAGCCTCTTAAAAAAATTGTCAGTTACTTTTACAAGGATCAAGGGGATTGTAACTTTCTCTCAGTAGTAGAAATGTCGTTCCTTTACCATGTAGACTCCTAATGTCATTTATTCTGGGAATTAACCTTGCACACTCCTAATACAGGTTGGTAGAGGAGAACGTAATCCACCAGCGATGGGACTTATCTGTAATAACAGCAAAGTTAATTTCCTCCTTGACATGAATGCTAAGCTATTGAAAACCTTTGTCCCTAGGAGGTAGCTTATTAGCAGTTTAGGTTCAGATATGAAAATGTCAAAGCAAATTACTCCGATATGTTTAGTGTCATTGTTTTCTTGCAGATTAATATAAAGAAGAACACAAACAATTCACTGAAAAGGCCCCAGGATAAAAGTACCAAAACAGGGTCTGTGAAGAAGGAGAAAGTTGTAAAGAAGGAAGAGGAGGGTAACTATGTAATCAAATTTCTGGCTGTAATTATTTTGTCCTCCAGTAAGCTCAAAACATTTCCTTTAAAAGTGTATTGTGAAGGTTTTGAAAGCTGTCTCAATCCTAGTCACTCAGCATGGTTGATAGGACACAAGCAGTGGACAAAGAGCATTCATTAACTCATTACATTTGGGTGCCTGTACAATGTTTTTAAGTTCAGTCAGGCTGCTGCTGGTCAGATGCTGCTGGTCAGATGCCACCGGCACAAAGGAGCTGGTTGTGTCCTGTCTCCCACACTACCTCTCCCTCCTATCCTAAGAGGGCAATGTGTATAGCTTGGCACTCAGAGGCCCAGGCAGAACATGGCATTTATCTATGAAGAACTGGGAGGTCTGACCTCTGTAGTTCTCTGTTTAATGTTAACTTTGAACTTCAGGGTTTAAAAAGTAATAGTGAGGCTGATACCAGCCTAACATTTAAGTCTGTGCTAATGATGCTTTTTCAGACATACCATGACATAAATGATTCTGCAGAAGAAATAGGACTTTTTCAAAGACTGTTTGAACCACTGAGTTCTACATATTAAGTAAAGTCTCTGTGTTTCTGACAGTAATTTGTACAGTTTGAAAATTACTAATTTTGTGTATGTTCTCAAATTTACAGTTTTATGGAACAGCTTCCTTTTCCTCAATCCCTCTTCCTCTGTTGTTTCACAGGCCAGTTGGTCCAGTTGGAAGAGAAAGGCAAAGGCTCTGTCCCCTGGTCTGTTTATGGTGTTTACATTCAGGCAGCTGGAGGCCCAATTGCATTCCTCATCATCATGGCACTGTTTGTGCTGAATGTGGGCAGCACAGCTTTTAGCAACTGGTGGCTGAGTTTCTGGATCAAGCAAGGCAGTGGAGTAAGTTAAATAGCTTTTCTACTCCTGTGTCTAATGGTCAGGGGGTTTGCTCAGCTAGACTAATCCCAAGCAGTATTATGAGACCAAATGGTGCTTCCTAATTTAAGTAAGTTCTCAGGCTCCCCAGGAGGTGATCTCACTAGGGAGTTAATCTCCAAGAATAAGAGAGCTCCAGTAATAAGAAAGATGTAAGAGCTCATGTGGCTTTATACTGCCCTCTTGTTCCTTGTCTTGGTTAGTCTTAAGAAAAGGAAGTGAAAATGTGAAAGGGGCCAACAAGCTAATTTTAGTGGTTTTTTTTGTTTGAACATGATCTTACATATAACAGGATAATCTTGTTAAAATATGGCTTTAAGTCAAATGACTTTTGGGAATTTCTTTGCGGATTCTGATGACCTGGAATGGTTTGGGATTTTTCCCACTCTAAGGGCTTTGATTGCAAGTCTTGTTGCATTTAAATATAATTGCAAGACTTTTTAGTGGGGATGCAGAGAGCAAGCTAATAATCTCAGAGATTAAATAATTAAGTGCAGATGGCCAACAATATTAAAATAAGCAATGAGGGGTCCTTAAACATTCTCAAAGATGAAAAATAAGAAGAGAGAATGAAAATGACCTTAAAGAATTTACTACATACTAGCAGAAAACAACAGTTTGAAGACTGAACCTATCCAAGGTGAATATTGCTGTGTAGTGGGAATGGTAGTATGCAAATATCTAGCATTGTTCAGAAGAACACAAGAAATAAGTCTGAAATGAGAGGTTAGGAATCAAATGAAGTAGGTATTGTGGTAGTATTTTGAAAGATATGGTAGGAAAAAGTCCAAGGGTTACAAATCTGCAAGTCAGGTGTCTCTGCCAGGGAAAAATTGCAGAAGTGTTCAAAGGTCATTGAAGTACTTTAAAGAAGAAATATCAAATATGGTGGGAGAGGACACAAGACAGTAAAATTCTACCTCATGTAATGTGTACATGCTTATCCTTGACTCAACTAACCACTGAAACCTTAATTTTTCTGCAGAACACCACTGTGACTTTGGGAAATGAAACTGTCATAAGCAGCAGTATGAAAGATAACCCTCACATGCATTACTATGCTGGCATCTATGCACTGTCTATGGCAGTTATGTTGATCCTGAAAGCTGTTCGTGGTGTGGTCTTTGTAAAGGTATGTGCCAATGCTGGTTTCATTATCCCCCCTTCCTTCTGCTCCTGTATATTGCTGTCACTGTGGTTCTTTGGTCATCTCCCAAGAGAGACTTTTGAACCAGAAGAAGTCAATCATGGTTTTTCTGTGTCATCTCTTGGGGCTGCACCATGCTTTCTGCTAAACTTCTGCCCAAATTAAGAACTTCCTTCTGTTGTTTGGAAGCACAGAAGGCAATAAGAAACCCCTTATGGTTGGACAGAGAAACTGAGCTGAATGTTTTGGTGGCCAGAGGAGATGCAGTGACAGGAATGCAAACACCCCATTATAACACTGCGATGTTTTCTGCATTGTCAGGGAACTCTCAGAGCATCCTCAAGGCTCCATGATGAGCTTTTCCGACGAATTCTGCGTAGTCCCATGAAGTTCTTTGACACTACACCCACTGGGAGGATTCTCAACAGGTTTTCCAAAGACATGGATGAAGGTATCTCTTACTGTGTGTGCTGTAAATCCCTCATTCAGATCTCCCAGTTAATTCCTGAATACTCTCCAGTCTCTTGCTGTTTGTGTAATCGTACCCTGTAGCAAATGTGTACTTGTAATAGACAGAGCTGGAATTGGGATGTACCTGGGTTATGATGATAGAAGGCAGCTGATGTTTCGGGTCTGTCCATTCTCTTATAAAGAAGAAAATGTGCAGCCGCTGTTGTACCTACAGGCTGCACACAGGCTCTTAGCAGTTAATGCAGGGGCGACCTAAAACATCAGGGTGAAGCTGATGTGCAGCAGTGGTGGTAATTAGGTCAGAGTTCCATCAGTGCTATTTCTGCAAATGGGAATAATTAGAAAGACTACCAGCAGCTCACAGGGTAAAAGCACCCTAACGAAAATGTACATTTTTAATTTGAATAAGCCATGAAATCACTGTCCTTGTCAATGATGATGTACAGCTGGACTGAATTGCTCTATCTAGGTTGTTTTAGCTTTCTGTACTCAAAATCTTCCTCTCTTCCCTCCATCTTTTTCAGTTGATGTTCGTTTGCCATTTCAAGCGGAAATGTTCATCCAGAACGTCATCCTTGTGTTCTTCTGTGTGGGGGTGATTTCTGGGGTTTTCCCCTGGTTCCTGGTGGCAGTGGGGCCCCTCATTGTCCTGTTCACAGTTCTGCATGTTGTGTCTAGGTAAGTGCATCAGCTGCTTTGACTGAAAGTACAGATACTTTGACCTTCAAGTACATGTGCAGCAATGTAGTGGTTGGCATATGGTAGTTTTACACGTCACTTAAAGTGCTTCTTTCCTTCCAGAGTCTTTATTCGGGAGCTCAAGCGTCTGGACAACATCACACAGTCTCCATTCCTGTCTCACATTACATCAAGCATCCAGGGTCTCTCTACAATCCATGCCTACCACAAAGGGCAGGAATTTCTGCACAGGTCAGTCTAGATATCCATCTGAGAGTGGTGGAGCATAAAGTGGGGTGCAACAGGTTGGCATTCAGAAAGATTTATTAATGGGGTCTATAGCTGATGGCATCATTAGTTCTGAGAGTGAAAGTTACTTTTCTGGAAAAAAATGAGGGAGAACAAGAAGAAGGGAAAACTCCTCAGTAACCAAGTGGGAAGAACAGTGGTGGGGTCCCAGGTGAATGCCCTCCTCTGGGGTTCTCTCCAATGCAGCAGGTGGCAATGGTAATGGACGGGACAACTTCTTGACCATGTGCTTTTCATCAGGTCCTGCTCATACGTTCTGTGGGTTGTTTCTCCTTGTGATGTTATTAGCATTACCTAAGGCATGCTAACCAAACCTCAGTGGGAGTATTGATGAGCTGTTTGTCTCCGTGCACGTGTGTAATTGGAGAGTATCTATCAGTTATTTCAGTGATCTGTGGCCACCTTGTGCTCTGTGCTTGGTTTTCTCCAGTAGAACTAAAATTTTCAAAACAAATGTTAGTGAGGGAAAGCAAAACATTCTCACGTAAATGGCATTTGCTTCCCATGAGAACCTGCTGTAACAGTATCAGGGTTTTGCAGGTGCAAAGTCATGAGACTGAGAGCGTGGGAGTGCAGGGAGAATTACCACAGAAGCTCTGGAAAGGCACTGCTACACCAGCTTAGATGAAAGGTTGTAGAGGTGCAAATAGCAGTCTCTTGGTGTTGCTGGTTGCTTGAGCACTAAGGCACTGCACCCATGTGCAACAGTGATTAAGCTGGATGATCAGAAAATCTAGTTACTGGCTTTGTGAATCTCTTAAGAGTCTCTCCTTAAATATGCTTTCTCAGCTCTGCAGTATCAGGATTGTAAATTAAGGGGTTACTGATGTGTTTTAGTTAGTGTCATCAGTTCTATCAAGACTTTGTTTTTATACTTGTGTGTAAAATAACATATTCTGAAGCACTGCTGCTGTTAACCATGGAGTAATATGTAGCCAATGAGCATCTTCTGGAGCATCTTGCATAGGTGAAGTTGTGGTGAAAGTGCATGTATTGTCCCTGGTTTTGATTCACCCTGGTATAATTTGTTGTTGTACACGGAGAGACTCTGTGATGTGACTTTTGAGAGTTTGAGCTAAGTCCATATCTGACGTTACTCAAGGAAGTTTGCAAACCCTGCTTTTGTGGCCTGGTTTGAGACTTTGTCAATGATGAGCCTTCCTATCCTGAACTCTTGATACTGGAGGAGTCTGTAGAACACCAGGCTCATGGAGTCTGTTAACCTTTCCTGTATCTGTTTCAGGTACCAGGAGCTCCTGGATGACAATCAGGCGCCGTTTTACCTGTTCAGCTGTGCGATGCGCTGGCTGGCTGTGAGGCTGGACATTATCAGCATTGCTCTTATCACAACCACTGGCCTTATGATTGTCTTAATGCATGGCCAGATCCCTCCTGCCTATGCTGGGCTGGCTATCTCATACGCTGTGCAGGTGAGTGTGTCCACATACTGTAATATTTAATTTCTCATTTAATATAGATATGGCTAATAGGTAAAAGAAACACATCACTTAAAACTTAATGCACTAGAATGGAAAAATATACTATTACCTGCTTGGGAAATGCAAGGGAAAGCAATTCAGAGTCATGACCTTTAGCAGTCAAATTACAAATTCTGAGGAGCCTATGTTCTTGAGGCTATTGTTCTGGCAAGCTGCTTCTTTTTAAGCAAGAAGTAGAAACGGAGGCATATGCTGAAAATTGCAATTTTCTTGGATACTTCCAGAGATAGGATTGATGGTACATCAGACACGTGCCAAACTAATATCTTAATGTATTGCCTGCAGCGTGTTCTCACAGCAAACAGCATTCAGCGCTGAGTCAGAGAAGCTGCAGGCTTGGAGTGCTGGTGTTGGACCTGCTGTTTGGCCTCTTCTGCCTCCTCGTGGTAGTGAGGTGAAATTAAAAAGCTTAGACAGCTCGTACTTAAAGCTGTTGCTCTTGGGAAACGTTTCTAAGCTGCTGGTTTCTCAAGTGGTTCATAAATTATGATTATTCTAAAATCAACTGTTACATTAACTTGCTTGAACACCTTAGTTATATGGTGCCCAGTGCCAAGAGTACTTGTATCAAATGTCATGGAATAATTTTGGTTGGAAAAGACCTCTAAGACCATTGAGTCCAACTGTTACCCCAGCACTGCCAAGCCCACCACTAAACTATGTTCCCAAGTGCCATATTTACATGTCTTTAAATATCTCCAGGGTTGGTGGAGTCTACCACTTCCCTGGGTGGCCAGTTCAGTGCCTGACAACCCTTTCAGTGAAGAAATGTTTCCTAATATCCAATCTAAACATCCCCTGGCACAACTTGAGGCCATGTCCTGTTGTCTTGTCACTTCTTACTTGGGAGACGAGACTAACCCCCACCTGGCCATAACCTCCTTTCAGGTGGTGGGAGAGAGTGAGAAGGTCCTCCCTAGGCCATGTTTTCTTCAGACTGAACACCCCAGCTCTCTCAGCTACTCCTCCCAGGTTTTGTGCTCCAGACCTGTCACCAGCTCCACTGCCCTTCTCTGGACATGCTCCAGCACCTCAGCGTCTGTTTTGTAGTGAGGGGCCCAAAAGTGAACTGAGGATTCGAGATGTGGTGTCACCAGTGCCGAGTACGAGGGGTTGGTCATTGCCCTGGTCCCGCTGGCTGCACTGTCCAGTAGGTTCATCTTTCAATTCAATAATAAATCACAGCTATCTAAAAATTTGTGTTTGTTTTCTTTTGTTTCTTCAGCTGACAGGCTTATTCCAGTTTACAGTCAGACTTGCTTCAGAGACAGAAGCTCGCTTCACCTCGGTGGAGAGAATTGACCACTATATCAAGGTAGGACTGTAATGCATTCAACTGCCTGTTGTGAAATCTCTTGTTGCTTGTTATGCTGCCATAATCTACCTTAGTGCAGAATGTGTGCTTCTGATCTTGTAAGGGCACTAATACTTGTGCTGTAATACTGCAGAGTGAGTTTGCTTTATGAAGCACATATGTAAGCACTGGTGGGATGAATGGCCCAAGAGCTGGTAGGTAACTAAGCTTACAGGCACCACTGGAGTTACATAAGGATATTGAAAGTTTTCTGGAACTCTCAGTAAAGAGTGGAGCGTGTGAAAGGGGCAACTGGGAGTTCAATACAATATCTTACAGCAAAAGGATGGTTTTCTGGCATCCATTGTTCCAAACCTAATAGAACTCCTTCATTTAAACACAGATAACTGTTACTTTATCTACGTGTGATTCTACTACATCCTAATAAGCCTATTACTTTTTCCAAGCTGTCTTACATAACATATTTCTGTATGCTTGAAAAATCAAGGAATTGCTCTTGTTGGAAACACAACAAATGTGCTCAGCTAAACATGAGAAGTATGCCAGGCTAAATGCTTAGCAAGCTGTTTTGATTATCTGTGACTCTTTGTAACTAGGATTTGTGTCTGCAGAACCGGGCGTAGGTCAGTGGGGAGAGTGCAGCCAGGGGAAAACCTTCTACTGGGTCTGGTCTGTGAGGTGAAAGGCTTTGTCACTGAATGTTCCCTGTGAACTTCAGAGGGAGATATCTCCATCTGTTTGGTAAATCTGGGCTATGTAGTACTTGATATTTGTAGAATTTTTGTAGCCTGTGAATTTAATCTGAAGACAAGAAAACCCCCAACCTGCCCACTCCCCCAGTTAAATAAATAAATCCTCTTGTGGCATCTAAGCAGAAAATTTCTGTGTATGGAAAACGTGGTGACCACACAAGCTGAAAACTGTGCCAAATACTGCCTGTTATCTTTCACTGGGCTGGGATGGGTTTATCACTGGCAGGCCTTAGATTGCAAAACCTACAGTTGTAGGCTGTTTGGGGTTTTTAAAAATTATGTCTTATGTCTATAATTTCATATCAGTGTTAGGGCAACACTATCTGTGATTTTTATTATGAAACTATAAAACTAGTTTGAAGCTGAAGTGAAGGGGTGGGTGAGCAGTGGAACAATGTGCAGGTCCTGGGTCTTACCAAGGTCCAGGGTTGGCTTTTTTCAGTGAAGGTTTGAGGTGCTGTTATGGACCAAGCTCAAAGAACTGGAGCACTATTGTAGCAGATGGCTGTTTTTCTCAACCCCTTGGGGTACAATTAATCTGCCTCTAACTAGATGCTGCAGATGTCCACGAACAGTCCTTGAGGGATCTCTCAATGGTCAATGTAGGAAATGGGTATCTCCAGAGGGCAATTTATTACCTCTTCTAAGTATTTATATTAGAATGAGAAAAATCACGCTCCAGAAATGCTGTTTTATAGCATTTGTAGACATCTCTCTTTTGTAGACACTATAAAGGAGTTGTCAGGGCCTGGTTCATTTGGAGATTTTACTTCGAAAGTTATTCAAGGTGAATCCCACGACTTGACTTCTGCCATTCTCTGAGGCTGCTTGTGCCAAATATGGGAAAGTGACCTTGGCTTCACTCTAAACATGCTATAAGGGCTTGTGTTTGGCTTTCAGAGCTTCTGCTTTTCTGTTTAGTCGGTGAACTGCTCAGTGAGGGACCTATTAGGGGGCAGAATAAAATAGCAGAAGTGAGCAAGCTGGAAGGGGGTGACTGACTCAGTGATTTAATGGGACAGGGGAACATGAGGAGAAGGAAAAGGTGACATTTATACAATGTGTCACTTGGGCATTCTCTTCTGTGTCAGGATCGATGGAGGTGACACTGGCACAGCACAGCAAATGAGGCATAGAAATGCAGCAGATTCTGCATCCAGCCTTTAGGGTGACACAAAACTCAATAGGATTGTGCTGATAAATAATAGGCCTAAAATACATTTTGAATTCCAATGATGAAAGACATTGTTGTATAAAAGGACTGATGTCATTATTGAGGCAGTGGTCAGTGTAACACAGCAAACTCCTGATCCACTGGGCCCACATTCAGCCTCACAGCTTGTCATGAAACTGCCATAAACTGATCTAGGCTGAGTCTGCAGGGAGGAACTGCTGAAAGCTGCAGCTGATAATTTTCCTTTCTGGTGGTTTGTTTACTGGAAACTGAACTTCTGATTTTTTTTTTTTTTTTTTTTTTTAAAGACACTTTCCCTGGAAGCTCCTGCTCGAATTAAGAATAAAACTCCTCCTCTGGGCTGGCCACAGGAAGGTGAAGTTGTTTTTGAAAATGCAGAGATGCGGTACCGAGAGAACCTCCCTCTGGTACTTAAAAAAGTGTCCTTTACCATCAAACCAAAGGAAAAGATTGGCATTGTGGGAAGGACAGGCTCAGGTAAGGAAAAGCACTCAGCAGAGTTAAATTACTGCTTTAAAAGAATAGATTGGGTCAGTCATATTGGTTCTCCTGTTTTTGGATAAACTGTTGGTTGCACAGGACTAGTCCAGCAGTCTCAGTGGTGGATTCTGTTCATGTGCATACATAAGGAAGATACCTGTAAACAATAGTGAAAATAAGTTTCCATTTAAATCAGAGTGATATCCTACTATGCTTGAGCCAGTATGTTCATTATGTTTAACTCCCCAAACTACTTAGCAGCACAGAATGTTACCTATGTTCATTGCAGCTTATTTGACTCTTGGAAGTTTTTTGTACTGATGCTGCAGCCAGGTTTAGCTATAAACTATCTTAGAAGTCTGTACTGGGAAGAATCAAAACCTCTGTTTGTGAGATGACTTAAATAAACTCCAAAATGTAGATTCAAAATAAGTAATTAATAATGCTGTATTGGGTTTACATGGCAAGGTTTTGGCAGTGAGGGTGGGGTGGCTTCTGTGAGGAGAGATTAAGAGCTGCCCCTACAATTGCTTACAAGTTTAAACCCTGGGATTGCTTGCCAGGACTTTATGGTAGTTTAAAATACTTTTCTTACACATGGATGGCTTTTAAAAATCTATTTCATCTGAAAACTGCCATGACTCTGTATAAACAGCAGTATTGTTTTTCCTGTCTCCTTTTTAGGGAAGTCTTCCCTTGGAATGGCACTCTTTCGTCTTGTTGAACTGTCTGGAGGCTGCATTAAAATTGATGGAGTGAAAATAAATGACATTGGTTTGGCAGATCTTCGAAGCAAACTCTCCATAATCCCTCAGGAACCTGTGCTGTTCAGTGGCACTGTGAGGTTAGTCAAACTATAAGAAGGCAAGAAGGATTGAGCAATCTATCACCTTATACCTGAACTCAAATAGGTGCCTGTTGAGGTGGTAGCTCTCAGGCATCCTAGCTTCTGCTCTGGTTTTGAAACAAAAAAAATCAGAGCTAAATTATTTTAACTGGCCCAGGTCAGCACTGTGTGTGATCGTCCTCTCTGCAAAGTCTTGCTTTCCCTTTATATTTGGTTGAAGTTTTTCTATCTTTCTCTTCTAACGCCAGTGTGCTGGGAACATCTGATTTCCTTGGTAAGGAAACTGTCGTTGGAAGGCTAGATGTGAATCATCTGTCTGGATGAATTAGCACACTGCTGGTTTGCCATTCATTGCTGAGTTTAAATTCTGGTTGTTTTCTGCCTCCCCTTTCAGATCGAACTTGGATCCTTTCAATCAGTACAGTGAAGAGCAAATCTGGGCTGCTTTGGAAAGAACTCATATGAAGGAGTGTGTAAGTATCATGTGCCCTGTGAGATACATGTTTGTATTTGGCTTCCAAACCAACATATTCTGTTAGTAACTACTTTAGATAAAGCTTCCCCCCCTCATTTTCAATGTTTTATTTGACTGATTTTTCTTTTTCCCCACTATTTTATCAGACTGTGTTGGGGTTTTTTTGAGAACAGGCTGTATTCTGTGTGTGTACTCTTTTTAGTCGATAGCATAGCAGAGTGCTGCTTCATCACAGGGATTCTTAAGGTGTTAAAATGTTTCCAGTGATATTTTTACCCTTCAAGTGATATTTTTCTATATATGCCTCGGGTGTGCATTCTGCACTTATATTTGTGAGTGTGCATGTCACATGTGCACGTTTATACTGAACTTGTAAGTCAAGTGGCACATATAGCTATGGAACACAGGCTGCAGGAATTCCTGCAGGGACTAGGTTCACTCTCTTCTCTTGATGACAAAGATTATCAGGAGATCTGTATTTATGTTTATAAGATTTTGTGCAATGCTCTAAGATTTTTTTTGCCTTTTCCTTCCCCCACAGGTTGCACAGCTGCCTATGAAACTTGATTCAGAAGTAATGGAAAATGGGGAAAACTTTTCTGTTGGAGAGAGACAGTTACTGTGCATAGCTAGAGCTCTACTGCGTCGCTGCAAGGTGAGCACAACAATGAGAGAAACAGCTGGAGATATCAAACTGATAGGAGTGAACAAGCCTTTTTGTGCCAGATTCTGTCAGAGGAATCACATCAAAGATTAGATTAGGTTAGAAAAACTAGGAAGGCATTTGTAGCCAGCTGTGAGCTCCTGTAATGTCCTGCCGTTGGAAAGGCACTGCTTGCCAGTGTTAACAATAGTGTGTCAGACTGGCCTGGTAATTTCTTCAGTGTCCTGTTAGCAGTGAGCATCAGATTTTTTTCCTTCTTCCACCTTTTTGTGAGTGTGAGCCAAGTTTTTTTCCATCTACATGGTACTCCACTAAAATGTGATCTACAAATGGAATTTGGGATCATGCTGTGCCAGCAAAGTGAAAGGTTTTGCAGAAATAGAAGACAAACAATAATTACAGTGAGAAAGATGAAAGCAAGTGTGATCTATAGGGTAATTTTGAAGGCAATTACATCAATAAAACTGAAAGGGTGTTTGTGAAAACTACCTTTGTGACCACAACTCTGTAAGGATTGCCAGTTGTGACAACTCTTGGCCGTGGCAATTCTGCCCACTCTACGTATTTTTATGTTTAGGGAGGGAAAGCATGACGGTGAGTAACAGCCAGGATTCTGTGCTGCTTTCAGATATTGATCCTTGATGAAGCAACAGCTGCTATGGACACAGAAACGGACCTACTGATTCAGGAGACCATCAGAGAGGCGTTTGCAGACTGCACTATGTTAACAATTGCTCATCGCCTGCACACGGTACTGGGCTGTGATCGGATCATGGTGCTAACACAAGGACAGGTGAGCAGCAAGGCTTCTGTGGCTGCAGCCCCTGTTGCCTGGTGATGCCATGTGTGCAGGCTGAACTGGGGCAACAACTAACATTACAGGGTGGGAAATCCTCTGTGTTCATTCACATCCTTGGTAAAATACTCCAACACAAGCAGTTGCTGCCTGACTGTGACAAGATCAGAGGGCAAAATATCTTTTACACTCCAAGAAAGTATCATAGAGTGACAGTCTGTCTTTAAAAGTGTTTTCAAATCTCCATTTGTTTGTTATTACCTGTCTCAGAATTAACCTACATCTCTGGGGCTTAGTGGTCATTTCCCATTACTTTCATAAAGCCTTGTGCCGTCAAGCGGGTCTATGACAGATGCTTAACCTATTTTCAGGCTTCCATTTGGGAGCCATGGGCAGTTAAATTAAGTGCAAGAATAGTGGGCAAGACTCTTAAAAGTAGAGAAGGCAAAAGCCCATAGAATCTGCCTCTGCCAGAGCCACCAGAGGTTGCTTCCTGTGAGTTAGTTCCAATGTTTGAGCCAGTCCAAAGCATTCCAGGTTACAGTATGTATCCATAAATGCACGTACTTTCACTGCCTGTTGTCTAATCGAAAGATGAATGCTGTGGTTTTGATTCTTTACTACCATGTCACAAGTCCAAGGGGTAGGAATCCATTTTCTGCTGGATTTTACTGACATACTTTACTTGCCTTGTTTGCTTTCAGGTTGTGGAATTTGACACGCCGTCTGCCCTTCTGGCCAATGAGAACTCGCGCTTCTATGCTATGTTTGCTGCTGCGGAGAACAAGGTTGCTGTCAAGGGCTAAAATTCAGGGCAAAGTCACTTTAATTTTGGAGAGCTACACTCCCTGCCTGTGGCAGGCCAGCTCTTCCTCCTCCTCCTCCTCCTCCAAGCAGATTATTGCCTTTTCATCTTTTAATTTTTAGCACAATGTGTCAAGCCAGAGTTTTTAAAACCATGTCAGAAGAACTCTTCATGTTTTTATTGTTGTATTTATTCCATATTACTAATTTTTTGTTATTAAATGCACTCTACAAATGGCTCAGGGAGCCATAGTTATAAATGTATCAGAGGCCTATAATGAAGCTTTATACATGTAGCTATATCTATACATATTCTGTATATAGCCTATATTTACAGTGGAAATGTAAGCTGTTTATTTTATATTAAAATAAGCACTGTGTTAATAGCAGTGCATATTCTTTTCTATCATTTTTGTACAGTTTATGGTACCAGAGATCTGGCTTTGTTATCGGACTGTATCAGACACCATTTTGTCTTTTACAGTTCGCCTTTTCCTAGTGCCGGATTTTCTGTGTGTCTGAGTGGAAGTGAAGCTTTGCAATAGTGTCCTTTATTGTCACATCTTTGTCTAGCGCAGCAGAGAAGAGCTCTGTGGTGTAACTATTGCATTGTAATTTATCAAAGCTATTTGGAGCATCGCTAATGTTCACCACGGCAGCAGCTGCTGCTTCCCATGATGCTTTTCCAAAGCAGGGTTTTTAGTGATCTGAGTGGAGAATCACTCCTGGGTCGCATTAAGGCCTTGTATTTCCTCAGTGTCCTGACACAGTATTTCTTACTGTATCAGCAGAGTTTATTTTAATGCAAGCAAGCCCAAGCTCTTCCTGCTTCGCTGATCTAACACAACCAAAATCTAACTGTTCGTGGAATGATCTGTAACAAATTAATCATAAGGTTCAAATCATACCCTGTATGGTAGCAGGAAAGCCTTTCCAGAGTTGCTTGAGCTGACTGACTCCTTTACCTTGAAGCTGCTAACACTCCTCAGAGGTTTAGGTTGGCTTTCACTGGCATGGGTAACACTAACTCTTTGTTCTGCTCACTTATACTAAAACTAAACAACATCAATATTTCCTGTTCCTTTATTGCACACTTGTTAAGGAAGCAGTCCTCGACCCCACGTCTTCTGGAACCTTAAACAGGTTCCTGTTGATCAGGATGTAACACTGGTGTAGGACATGGTTTTCTTACTGTAAATGACCTACCTCAGGTTACTGGGTCCTGCGTAGTGCATTGCCATGATCACTGTACACCATCCCCATTTTTGGGGCCTGTGGCCCAGGGGGACACGGTTGCTCTTATAATAGCTGTGACTTATTGAATGGTCAGCGTTGCATGTCTTTGTCAACTTGGACATTTTGTAGCCTTAGCATGTTTGCAAAATGTCTCATTGAGGCAGAAATCTGAAAAAGTAAATAAAACTATTTTGGGTTTTGTAAATTTTATTGGCTTAAGTGGTTTGTTTTGGGCAAATAAATGACTTCTCACCTTTTTCAGCCCTGGGGGACAGGTTTGCAGGCTGGTTTGGGGTTTTTTTTCTGGTCATATGCTGTGGTTTGATCTTTCTTCAGAGTAGAGGTATTTCTTTAAAAGTGTGCTCTCTGGCATGAGGATGGCTTACAATACTTGTATGTTGAGTAGTAAAGGCAGTAATAATTTATAGTACAAGTTTTTAAGCCAAGTAGAAGGGCTGAGGTCAGATGGAATCAGAAGATCCTTCTTAGGCTCAGATTTTCCATTTTCTTTACTTGCAAATGGTACTGTTTATAGTGTCACATTTCTGCAGTCACAGTAACAAGCATTTCTACCTACCGATACCACAGGCAAATTGTCGCTTTAACAGAGCTTGGAATGTAGCTTGAAAACAGCACAAAAAACATCATTTGTTGTGATTGTTCTTAACTCTTGTCCTTAGCAAGAATTAACTGGCACAGACCTTACCCTGCTCACAGGCCTTGAGTTTACCCCACGAACTTCAGGATTTCCCTTGAAGGAAGTGGGCTAATGCACTTAGTTCTCGAGTGCTGCTGGGCTCAGTGTGTGGCTTCGTTTTGCAGCTAAGGCTGAGCTAATGGCAGTCTGGGCAGAAGGGGAGCCATCCTGATCTTATCCTCCTTCTTCTTCCAGGCTGGGAGTTCCTCCTCCTTTCCCGATGCAGGAGTGTCTCTTGTGTGGTCCAGCAGTGACCCAGTTCAGAAAGCTAAGTTGCAGAAAGGTCACCCTCCAAAAGCAGGAATGCTGTACAAAGAAGGAGACAGGAAGGCACAGCTGGAAGGGAGGTGAAGTGGGGCTGCTCTTTTCAGTAGGTGCTGACTGTGACAGTAGCATAGGTATGAGAGGAAACCATGCTCAGCATTCACTGCACCAAACTGCTGCTTCCCAGTCATGCTCTCCAAAAGAGCTGAATCTTTCCTGCTGCTTTGGTAAGCTGAAATAGCTCAACAAGATGTCAAACAAGGACCTGTGATGGAGCAGGTGAACAGTCACCTGTGGACAGCAGGGATTAGCTCAACCATTTTGTTAAACCTTGGCTGCACAACTGTTATTTTGGAATTAAAGACAGAGACTGCCAGAGGGAAACGTTCTTTCTGTTGTATTCGCTTCTCTGCTTCACTTGGCACTTGTCTCGCAGACTTACTGAAGTACTGCTGTTCACATGGATAGCTGTAATTTTTTTACTGGCTTTCATCCTCCATCACAGGAGCAAGTTGAGGCCTGGCCTGAGGCCCTGTCACTGAAATGGAAGGAAGAAACATCAATATTTACAAATGAGACTGAAATATCTCTATCTTTGAAGCATTCTACAAGAGGTTGATGATGATGATTGAAATTTTCAGGAATTGGATTGTGCTGTAGAATTTATAGTGTGTTATCCCAGAGAAGACTTCATCCTATGGAGAGTAGAATAAGACACCGGGACTGGGACAGACTTTCCTTAAAACCATCCTACCCAAAGTAGCATGGAGATAGCACATGCTTCTGTTGTGGTTTAATCCCAGCTGGCAACTAAGCCCCACACAGTCCTGTGGGGTAGGGGAGAGAATCAGAAGGGTAAAACCTAGAAAACTTGAGAGTTGAGATCAAGACAGGTAACAGGGAAAGCAAAATCCATGCAAGCAAAGCAAAACAAGGCATTCATTCTCCACTTTCCACAGGCAGGCATGTGTTCAACCATGTCCTGGAAAGCAGGGCTCCATCATGTATTATGGTGACCTGGGAAAAGACATCACTCTGAATGTCCCCTCCTTCTTCCTCAGCTTTTATGATGCCATGTGGAATAACCCTTTGATCAGCTGGGGTCAGCTGTCCCTGCTGTGTGTCCCCATCTATCTCCTTGAGCACCCTCAGCCTCCCTGCTGGTGGGGTGCGATGAGGAGCAGAAATGGCCTTGGCTCTGTGCAAGCACTGCTCAGCAACAGCTACAACATTCCTGAATTATCAACACACAAACCCAAAACACAGCCTGATACCAGCTACTGTGAAGAAAATTCACTCTACCCCAGCCCAAATCAGCACACATTACAGCAAAGGCTGTGGCCCAAGACCAGCAGGTGTGCAAGTGGAGAGAGATTTGCCTGGGATAACCAGTTGCTGTATTGCTCTCTGTAATTTAAATTGCATCAGTTTTGCTTATTCTGTCCAAAGTGCAGCCAATCCTGATTCATTATCATAAGCTTAGAGCCTCTTCAACATTTTCCTGCTCATCTCAACTGTCTGATGAGTGGAAACATTGCACTTGCTTGGGACTTCAGTCAAAGCACAGGTAAGATTCTTCTAAAATTACCCAATAGAGTTAATGTGCACTTAGACTGGTGTAATTAAGCCCAAAATCAGTCCCTGAAACTGTACTGGCTTGAAGACCTGAGGAGACTTCCCCCTTACCTGGGGTGAAGGCTGTACAGGGTCAGATCCCGAGGCTGGTGGGGCTGTGCTTTGCTCATCACCTGTAGGTGAGAGCCAGATCAAGCAGTCTCAGTATGTCACTGAAAAGAACATTGAGAAAGGCAAATTTTTTCAGAAGATAACCGGTGTGAGTGAGAGAAGGTGTCAGAAGGATAAATACAGGACATTTGATTTATTAAAGGAGGATGTGGAGAGCAAAGATAGCAGGACAAAACGTTTCTCTTAATTACAAAGGGGATTGCAAAGACAAAATTGCTTTTTGAAGGTGCTTTGAAAGAACACTGAGAAGGTATAGGGTAGCTGTACTGCCCTCAGCAACCGAAGAGCCTCCCTGAGTGCTATGTTGTTATTTTTTACCGCAACTGTAGCATGTGTTCTACTATATATAAGTGATTACACAAAGGTTTTCTTTAGCTTCAGGTCTGTCTAGGGTGATATTGTGATTTGTTTGACCCTTGTTTCAGCTGGTGACCGCAGCCACGTTGTGCTGAGGCCGCAGTTTCTGCCTCCAGCATGACAACATAGTGGAAACTCAACTGGAATTTGGTGCAGATGCTGTTGTTAGTGCAAGGCTTGGGAGGCTTTTACAATGTACCACTACGGGTTCAGTAAAGCCACAACCATGTAAGAAATGTTCCTGTGTCATCTAAAATATGTGCCTTGGAGCCTCATCAGGCAGCTGAGGTGTAGGCAAAGTGTAACAGTGAAAATTGGAGTGAAAATAACTTACAGAAGTGTCACTACATGGGGCTGATTACCCGGACACCTCTCCTGGGCTGCAGGGAGTGCAAATCACAATTACTTGCAGCACACCTCCTTCCTCCCAGCTTGCTGACTCCTGCTGTTGCCATGCAGAGAAACAAGCGATTGTACAAAGCTGATAATTTTGTGGTTTCTGTCTTTTCCGATTTAGGAAGGCAGCAGTGGATGGCGTGTGACTGATTGCCTCGAGGATTTGGGGAAGAATAAAGTCCATTATGTGTGAGCTGCGCTCTGGGGGCAATTTGGAGTGAGAGTTGGAGGCAGGCAACGATGGGAGGGAAAAGATTTTTAAAAAGAGTGTGTGTATGGTGCAGGGAACAGGGAGGCTTTTTAGGGTTAGCCTGTGAGCTACATGTGGGGGGTGTGACCAGAAAGGAGGAGGCCAAAATAGGTACCGGTGGGATGAGGGTGCAAGGATCAGCCCGGCTGGGAGCCGTAGTGTGGAGGGCTTGAGGGTGTTTGTCGTGGATCTGGCAAGGAGGCGGTGAAAATTAAGTGTTCAGGCGGTGCGGAGGGGCAGAGCCGGCTGTGAGGGGACAGGAGTGACCTGAGCGGGGCACTGCGGCCGTGCCAAGGGCCGTCCCCAGAGCAGGAGCGCTGGGATCGGTGTGTCCGGGGAGGCGGCGGTGGTCTGGAGGCTGTGGGGAAGGCAGGGGAGCTCTGCGTGGGTCGGTGTGGGCGGGTGCGCACTGAACAGGGGGCGCGGCCGCCGGTGCGTGGATCCGCACGCGTGGGCCTGGCTGGGCGAGCAGCGCCCACGCCTGTGGATGGATGAACGGAGGAGTGGACGGAGGGGAGCGGGTCCGGAGCAGGTTTTTTTTTTTTTTTTTTTTTTTTTTTTTTTTTTTTTTTTTT
>NW_020884895.1:2994635-3020296 GCF_003945725.1 Corapipo altera | reverse complement strand
CCCTGCCCGCCGCCGCCGCCACCCTGCGCACCGCCCTGCGCCGCCAGCCCGCCCGCCACCGCCACCTTCCTCTCGGCGCCCTGCATCGCCGCCGGGCCGCTGCCCCCCGCCGCCCCCCCAGGGGACCCGCCCGCCGGACCCCCGCCCGCCGCCGAGCCGCCGCCGCCGCTGCCCCTGTTCGCCCAGCCGCCCTGCTCCGCCTGCCCGCTCGGCTTCAGGGTGGACCCGTTCACCGACTACGGCTCGTCCCTCACCGTCTCCCTGCCCGCCGCCCTCCAGCCGCACCAGCCCTTCCAAATCATCGTCCGCTACACCACGGCCGACGGTCCCGCCGTGAGTACTGGGGGGTGGTAATGTAGGAAACGGGGTCCCGGGGTGGCTGGCGGAGTCCTCCCGTGCCACCCGCGCCTGTCGCGCATCTTTGCTCCTGTTGTGAGTGACCGTCGGGGAAGCGCCCCGGCTCCGCAGCGAAGGCGTTGGGAGATATCTCACTGCCAGCCCCTCTGTTCCTGTCCCCGTCCCCCATGGCCGGGCAGCGCCTGCCCGCTCGGCAGCAGCATCTGTCTCTACCCGCAGGGGGACTCGGCGGTGCCAACCCCCGCCCGCGGTCACCCGCCGCACTCAGCGGCGATGCTCGTACCGACCCAGCCGATCTCCCTCCTGCCTTCCCCCATCTATCTCCGCGGCCCCCAAGGCTGTTCATCCCCCACCACGATAGTGATGTTAAAATTTTTCATCCTTTAAGGGCATTGCAGTTGTTGACGAGGAGAGGGAAAATTTGTAAACTCTTGCCTCGACTCAGTTCTTCAAGAGAAGTTATGTCATCCACAATGCAGGAGTTTCCCTGGGGGTTTTGCCAGGCACTTAAAAAATCAGGCGTTGCACACCCAGGCTGACGTTCCAAAGAGCTGTGGTCAGGAGCTTTGAGAAGAACAGGGGTGATTCCACATGTTCCTACAAGTCATCTACTGGAAAAAAGGGATGAGAAATGGCCCAAAACACCCGTTTGGATGTGGTTGTGGAGGTGCTTCCACGTCTCTGTTGATTAGCTTTCTTCGCCAGCGAGATGCTTTGTAAATTCTGTCTCTTGTTTTAAACCCCTGGTATTTCGAAGTGGTTTGTTTCTGGCCTTTTAGGTGCTGCCTAGCAGATCTTGTGCTTTTAAGAAGTTATGACAGTGAAAACATGAAGTTATCACTGGAATATTGATTCTTTTTGTTACTGTACAGTCAGTTCAGGTTGGGAACTAAACTGATGTGATTTTCATTATGTACTTTATGAATCTATTTGCAAAAGGAATGTTTTTCTGAGAATGTTGCAACTTTGCTGCCTGTCTTGCTTAAAGGAATTGACTGAGCCCACCGGTTTGGTGTTGCTGTTGCACTGGTCAAAATCAGTAAATGCGTGGACCTATTCAACTGTTACAAGGTATTTAACAAGAGCAGGAATTGAACATAACAGTTTCTTGGAAAACAGCCCAACAGCAAGTAAATAGTAGGCCTTTCCTCATGATAGGAAGGCGTTGCGGAATAGAATGAGTTTGCTGGATGTTTTTCTGTCTATTTTCAATACTGCATTGAAGCTCAAGAAATTAATTTCATCCTCAGAATCATCTGAGTAGTCTTAATACATCGGCTCACTTGGAACAGTGAGTTGCACATGAAGGTTTTTATGGATAGAAGTTTCCTGTGGTCACATGGTGCCTTTTTAATGTTTTAGTCCTTCCCTTAAAGTGTAAAAATGAAGTAAGATTCTGGCACTTTTAAATTCAGATCCACTTGGATATTGTTCCATTTCACCTCAGGAACTCCTGGGTTTAATATTTCCTTGTACAATACTCTTCCATGTAGCCCACAGTGCGTTCAGAAGATTCCGTTCTTTATTTTTTTCCCAAGGCTTGTGAAGAAACCTGTTTCTTTGTCCACTCTCTGCCTTGTTTGTGGTGAGAAAGCTTCAAAGCTAGTTTGGCATTGCTGTGTGCAATCATTCTCAGTCTGGCTGAGCTAGACCTCCCGAAGTACATGATAACACGCTTTCCTCCTCTTGAACAAACTGTTTTATTTTAGGCTGGCCTGTGCTTAGCCCTGGTTTTTGCCAGCCCTGTTGCCAAAGGGGCAGCCTGTCCTGCTGAGTCTGTGGAGAAATGATCTCAGATGTAGTGCAGTACTCCTCTGAGTCTCAGGAATGACCTGAAAACCACTGGGAGGTGCAGGGCACTGATGTGATGTCCATTTAGTTTCACCTTGCATTAGTGTGTTGCCTCCTTGGCCCCACACACCATCCCATGTGGATGTCCCATATCTGAGGATGCTAAGAGCAGAAAATTTCTTCCATTCTGTCTGTTGTTGTCTTGCTCCCCCTGGATCAGAGGTGAACTAGCTGTTCTTATCCTGTCTTTTAAAGTCTTTATTGTGCCTTTAGTAGCATGAACTGCTTCAGTTGAAATGAAGCTGCAAGGACTCATGTCAAAAGATTATTGATGATCAGAGTCAGGGGTGTGCACTGCCCTTCCTGAGTGATACTGGAAAGCAGAAACAGGCATGCTCACTGACATAAATCCTACTGTGTTTGCTCGCTCACAATTGTAGGTTTTGGCTGGCAAAGTATTTGTCCTCGAGTAGCACCTGTTCTAGCCCTTCATGTTCAGTATGCTGAACTATTTTTTTTGGATCCAAAGTGGTTTGGTGCTATTGTAGTGCTCTCTGTCATTGCTGTTTTCCAGCCCAATGTTGCACTTTAACAGGGAAGAGTAACCCATATGTGTATAAGGGTGAACTTGTTTATATTTGTGTCTTGTAGGTATCCTGTCCGTTCCTTTTCTCTGTGTCAGTGAGGCAACTTTACAATGTTAGACCTCTCTCTTCTAGGAGTTCTGTTTTCTTTGGCCATTCTAGGAATATATTCTCCTTAGGTCAGGGTTTATTTTCTGTGGGACCCTTAACATACTTATGGGACCTATAAAACAGTAAATTCATGTTGCAGTGAAGTGTGAATGTGTTGGCAGTAAGATCAGCAGCAGAGATAGTAGAGTGTTTAAAATTGGAAACCTTTTGTCTTGATATACTTGGTTTGAGCCATCTGGATATGTAATTTGACTGTCCCATTATTTCTCGTGTGGAGGAAGGAGCCAAGATCTTTGGTTGTTTGATGGACACTGAGAGACAGCTGAGAGATTAAATCTGCCTTTCACAGAGCATTCCAGCTCCCTGTGCTGTTAGGAAACCATATGCTTGGTACATCACCAGTTTCCATCAGAGGCAAGACTGTCATCATCATTTTGTATCTCTCACAGTGTGGGCTGAAGGCACACACTATCAGGTGTGTCAGGGACTGTAGTTCTGCTCTTCCTCCCCTTCTTTTCCCTCACCCCTCAAGTAATACTCTCGCATGATATTTTCGTTTTGGGTTGTTTTTTTTCCCTAGAGAGAAAAATTTACACCTCTCTCTTGCCCACTGTGTCACACCTCTGATTTGGCAGTGTACATCTTAACATCAGTGCTATTTTCTTTCCTTAAATGAAAATCCGGCTCTGTGTTCTGGTATAAAAAATGATAGCATTTCCTCATTCTCAGGATTTAGCAAAAAGGACAGCCCTCTTTGCAGTGCTGAAACTTCTCAGGTGTTCCTTAGATTTGTCTTGAATTTCTCAGTCCCCCTACAGTGATTTCCTGCCCAGGTGTTACGTTTGCTTTGTCATCAGATGGAGTGGCTTGTTTGCCTAGAACAGAAGCTGTGGCGTTGCAGCTCTTCCTGGGACCTTCATCAATAATACGTGTAGAAACATGGAGAGATTTAAAACTGAAAGAGGCTTAGCTAATTGCCTTTGTTGTCTGCCAGATTTGGGTAAAAGATTATGATCTAAGTCAATAAAAATTATACTCTTGGCAGGTGTCTTATAAAGTGGGAGCTTCTTGCAGTATGTGGGCAGGGTGAAGCCTGGGCTGCCCAAAGCCTCTGTTCAGCAGAGGAACCATGCAGCAGGTTTTTTTTTTCTCTTGAATTGCATCACAGAACAGCTTTAATGTGTGAAACAGCTTTCCTGTATACATGGAAAGCTAGATAAAAAGGAAGAGCATTATGATGATGTCATGTGTATTTCCCAAGGGAAGGGATTTGGATGTGGAGTAGATGATACAGCCCCAAATGCCACTCTGTCCCTGTGCAGGGCTCCACGGCCTGCCCCAGCAGCACCCTGTGCCTCACACCCCTTTCTGGGGTGCTGCTTTTACTCGTTTTCCCCAGCCCATAGTCCTGCCTCTGTCCAGTGGCATAGCCTGGTCTATTTATATTACAGATCTATTTATATTGTTTCAGGATAACTTTCATCATTGTTCCAAGTGCCTCTGGAAAGAGAGACGGAGGCTTGCCATGTAGCTGCAGACATTAGAAAACAGGGGAAAAAAATACTTCATCCTCTGCAAATGTTTTCCCTCTTGGCTTGTGGGGCTGGTGCTTCATTTAACTTCAACCAAATGTCAAATAAAGGGGTATTGGTTGAAAAGAAATTGTCCTTAATTTATGGAGTTTCTTGTAAACAAGAATCAGCTCTCAGTTTCCCTCCCCTTCCTGCTTATGTTTTCCTCCTGCCCTGCTCAGGGTGAACTTCCCCTTATCTCTCTGCTCTAAAGACATCGTCTGTCAGCCCTTTTTCCTTCCTACTTAGGTGTTGCAACTTAGGTCTGGTGGTGCCTTATCTTTCTGTTTCCTTTGTTAGCCTTTTCTGTCTCTCAAAAAGCAAAGGAAAGAGAACATTTTGAGGATGAGTCTCTTCAGGGCCAACCTTACATAAGTCAGACTTTGTGACACAAGCACGAAGCTACGGATCAGAGGAGTGCTTTTAACAGTTGGCATTTGGGCAGATCTTTAAAAGCTTAATATCTGAGCCTCCTCCCTGGATCATTAGAAAGCTACTACTCTGGGTTAAAACACAGCACTTGCATTTTTTTGTGAATGTGTGATCTGGGCGGAAGCTATTAGTTTCAAACCGTGGGGTTTAATGAGACGTGTCCCCAAATGCCTTCTGGAATATTTGTCTCCAGTTCCACAATGTCACATTGCAGAGACAATATTCATTGCTGTGAAATGCAGGTATCCATGGAGTGGAAATCTGTAGCTACGTAGTGCCCCTGGGCTGTGACCCAGGAGTGTGGGCAGTGCTACGCTGAAATGCAGCACGTGGACATGAACAGTGGCACAGCCTGAGCCCTGGTGCTGTGAGCAGACAGGCTTCCTCAGAAGTCCTGCTTTAAGCATGTTTCTGGCCCTGGAGGCTCAAACAGAAGAGGGTAATCTTAAACCAAATTTCAAGATAAGAATGCTGTTCTGAGGTTAATGTTACTTCTACGTAGAGGTTTTTAATTTTGTGATTCCTCCCACCTGAAAATACCCAAATGTTTGCCAGTGGAAGTGTGAGCCTCCATGTGAACAATTCCAAGCTGCTGACAGTGTGTTTCCTGTCTTTACCTTTCACTGATCCCCGGGGGTGCTGCTACAGTGGATGATTTGGGAGAGGAGTACACTGGCAGCTGAGGAAAAAGGTCTAAAGGCAAGAGAAGATAACAAAGAGTAACCTGATAGGGCAGGAGAGAGAGAAAACTTTAACTTCCAGAAGACAGGTTAACTAGGAGACGGAGCTGTAATATGTTGTTAAAACATGAGCAGACTTAGTACTCAGGTTTCTACTCTGTGTTTCATTGCTTTCCCTTGAGGACCAGAACTGAACTAATGTCTGCACTAACTGCTGTTCCCTGATTTCAGATTTATTGGTTCCTTTGATCTAAGAATTCAGCAGACTCAGAAGTTTTATTCCTTGTGCTTGATTGTTCCCAAGACTTCCAGTGGTTCCAACTTTATTGCGAGTTTCACAATATTTGATATTTTCCATTAAAGTTCAGCTCCAGAGTTCTAGGATTACAAGAAAATCTTTATTTAAAATTGCTCCTACACTTCAAAGTTGGAGGCAGGGAGCATGTGAAACCACAAACATTTGAAACAGAAAAAACAAAAGGCAAATAATTGCATTTTTTCTTATTATTCTTAATCTATTCTAATTATTTGCTGAGGGTCTGACTTGTGATTTATTTGCTGTTTGGTGCTGAAAATTGACATGCTCAGTGTTGTGTTTTGTTGGTTTTTGCTTTTGTGACCACCCAGAATCTCCTTATCCATTCTGTAAAAGGGGGCCTCCAGTGTCCTTGACCAGATGTTTCTTACATATACCGACTTTTTTTGCATAGTGTCAAAATGTTTGATGCTTCAGCCAGGAGGGCAGTGTCAGGGTCACAGATAATGTTGTGTACACTGTTCAGCCTCAGGGTTTTTTAGTTTGTGGATTTGGGTTTGTTTTGGGTGTTTTGTTTTTTTTTTTCCCCAGGTTGCGTTACCTGACCCCTTCTTCTACTGTTCATATTGAGTTATAAACATGAAGATATCCAGAGTATTCCTTCTGAGAAGGAGGTTGTGTGGATGTTGGTTAGGGACTTGCTATTAACCAAGCAAACTGACATAACAGAAATAGAAAATGGCTGGAAGTCACCATGCAGGGTGTCACCACTCAGTGGTCAGGCAGCAAGAAATTCCTCTGAGCAGTCCCAGCAAATAAACAGGAGTAGAAAGATCTATTGTTAGGAATGGAAATGTGCCCCATGCCAGGTATTCATCTAGGGAGCCAAACAACAGAGGTGGTGCTTCTCCCCCACAATCCTCTTCATTTCAGATTTAGTTTTTGGCAGTTCATCCCTGTGTTGTCCCTTTCCCTCACCTCTTCTCCACGTCACGTTTTAACAGATCTGGTGGCTGGATCCGGAGCTGACGTACGGCAATGCCAAGCCATTTGTCTTCACGCAGGGCCACTCGGTGTGTAACCGCTCCTTCTTCCCCTGCTTTGACACCCCTGCAGTGAAATGCACCTACTCAGCTACTGTCAAGGTAAGGGACCGAATGCCTGTGAATGGAGCTCTTAGTTGCTGTTCACTTGTGAAAGCATAGTTACATCATGTATGTGCACATGATAAAAATATTAACTGTGATTCAGAGTTATAAAAAATACTGCATTTTTTAGGTCCCGTTCTGGTTCTTGGGCCAGAATCAGGGTAGTGCCATGAAGGTGACTCTGCTGCCTATCACACTTGGGTCTTGCTCCCCTATACTTAATACTGAAAGAATAATTGTGGAATGGATAATATGAGAGAGAATTTGGCTGGTTGCTTCCAGTAGTGTCAAATAATGTTGCATCTTGTATAGATGCAATAATTTGATATGTGAGTGCTTTTGGGGCAGCTGGCATATAGGAGAAGTAATATTTTTGGTTGGTATGTTTTCATGGGCTGGGCAGATTGTGGTATAAAAACCTCACAGAAATCTTACATTCTGTGTTATCTAAAATGATTGTTTTTAATGTACATCCTCAGACAGATGAAAATAAACAAGAGATCTCTGGTGTAGTCATTCAGCTGTAATCATCTGGTGAACTGATGTGTATGATGTTGGTCTTCCAGGCTCCAGCAGGCATACAGGTGTTGATGAGTGCCACCCAAAGTTCCTACCTAGAAGAGGAAGGTGTATATCAATTTTACATGGAATATCCAGTTCCTGCCTACTTAGTGGCCCTGGTGGCAGGAGACCTTATACATGCAGACATAGGTCCAAGGTAAGGTTTGCAGTGAGTTGATTCTGCGTTTTCTGTCTCTGTGCAGTACTTTGTGTTGTAAGTACTACTGACATTGAGTCAGTAATATTGGAACAGTTGGGTCCATGAGCTGTGAGTGTTGAGAGAGTTTGAGGTGTAGTTGGGTGTAAAGAAATTCATGGCACTGCATTGGCAAAGATATATTCCTCTTTCATAAATGCTGCCTATTGTCCCCCGCAGTCATTACAGCTGCTTTTTTGTTGCCTTATTGTAGGGATCTTTGGTTACCTCGTGCCATGGAGTGTTAGCCAAGGAGGGCCCGAGTCTGATGGGAGGCCTCCTCTCACTATTACCATACATGGAAGTGTATTGAGCAGTCAGACTATTTTTTCTAAGAGATAATTCAGTTTGCTGAAGTATCACCTGATGTTTTCTGTTTTCTGACAGGAGCAGAGTGTGGGCAGAGCCTTGCCTGCTGCCAACAGCCATCAGCAAGCTTTCTGGCATTGTTGAACGCTGGTTGACTGCTGCAGAGAGTCTGTATGGCCCCTATATATGGGGAAGGTGAGTTTAATCAGTCTCCCAGGGATATATAATGGGAACAAAATAAAACAATATTGAGAAATGATCATGCTTTCTCCCTATGCAATAGCAAGGCAAATGAGCATTTCAACTGACGATTGTAGTAGTTGAAAACAAACTCCAGAGTTTTGTCTCTGCAAGTGGCAGGGAGGACCATGAAGGCACAGATGTGTTTTACTGGGTTTTTGGGGCAGAACTGGAGGTTTCTAAACAGTGGATCTTTCCTAAGGAGTGAAGATGTTTTGTGATGCAAGCCCAGCACTGGGCCAGACACTATTTAAAATGTATGGCTATTTTATTTATCTCATTTATTTCTGCATGTGGCACTTGAGATGTGATGTATTTATTGTGGTAGGCCTGATGATACTGAAAATCTCAGTACAGAGTCATTGAGAGCCCAAGTCCCCAAACCCAACATTAATACTTCTCGAATTAAGCTTGAGTATGTATTACAAAAGAATGTTTTTAAGAGAATAATTTCATTCTTTGGATGAGAGACCATGTTTACCAAGGCTTCCTATATTTCTTTGCTAAAGGTAAGCAGGAAGATCTCATTGTTGTTAACTTACGAAATGTTACTTGAAGTAATCTGGCAACATTGCCCAGTGTGCCAGTGCTGATCATTGGTAGAGAAATTTAGAAAACAAACCAAATATTATTGTTGTGTTCTGAAGCAGACAGATCTGAGTTATTTTGCTGACACTGCATGTAGACCAGATCAGTTAATTCATTGATAGTTTCCCAGTCTCTCTTTTTCCAGGAGGCCTTTGGAGACTCAACACTGTGTTACACTCCCGTATATAGTGTAAACTTAGTGGTTCTGGCTCTCAGATACACAACTTGTGATGAGTTTGTGTGTGTGAAGGGAGCATGATGCTTTTGGGAAGTGCTGGATCTGCTGCACATGAAAAGACTGTCAAGTCTTTATGTCCAAATGTGAGCAGGTCCTTGGCCAACAGAATAAATGCTTGATTCCCTGATCAGAAGAACTAGGCACCACTGGTCTAGGAAGTTCGTTCACGAAGTCACATAAAGGTCTCGGATGAGCCTTTCCTAAAGAAAGGAAAATGTTACTGTGTCTCTTCTGAAACAGCTGTAGTTTACCTACCTCCTCTCTCCCCTCTCTCCTTAATTTTAGATATGACATTGTTTTTCTTCCTCCATCCTTCCCTATTGTTGCTATGGAAAACCCATGCCTGACCTTCATCATCTCTTCCATTCTGGAGAGCGATGAGTTTTTGATCATTGACGTCATCCACGAGGTTGCCCACAGCTGGTTTGGAAATGCAGTCACCAATGCCACCTGGGAGGAGATGTGGCTGAGCGAGGGCCTGGCCACCTACGCGCAGCGCCGGATCACCACCGAGACCTACGGTACACCTGCAGAAACGTGCCTCCTTCTCTACACCTTACCATAACAGAGTTGGCTGCAGTGGGATGTTTGCCTTGGAAGCTCAAAAGTCTGTAGGGAGCTGGTTTTCAGCCACAAACTTTGCACTGAGCACTTTAAATGCTTCGAGTTTGATGTTGTCTTGGTTTTGGGTGGAATCAATACCTGATATTATAACAGGGGCTTTGAGTGAGGTGTATTAGCACAGTGTTGTAGGGACTTTGGAACTACTGTTGGGTACCAGGCAGGTGTTCATATGTCAGAGTAAGGTGAGCAGAAGATACTTCAGAGAAAGATGTAAGGAATCTTATTATGGTTGCGTTGTGAAATAACTGTCCTCTGAACAGGTGTCCTTCTAATCCTGATCAGTTAGTAGGTACCTGCTGTTAGAATGAACCATGGCAATAGCACAAAAAAAAGTATACATTTATGTAGCTGTCTGTTTATCTGCTGGAGGCTTCCTGCAGGACTGAACAGCCCTGCCTTTGCTTATGTCAGTGAATTTCACAGGCCAGTTGTTGGTGCTGCCTTTAGAATACATAAGTAGTAAATCATTCCTCTTGTTTTTAAATTTAATTGGCTTTTTGCTGAAGTGAATAATGGGAACACACGGTTTTCTGGTTTGTCCTGTTATGTTCTTAAAAGCCAGTTCCATGTGTATTCTTACATGTCTGCTGCAAACAATCTCGGAAAAATTACTGGAAATCTTGGCAGCAAAAGTGTTTAGAAGATTGCTTATGTTTTTATTCATGTATATTGTTTTTGGAGATGAACCGATAATGATTACGTTTAGGGAAAGAAGTGCTCTGAGCATCTATGGAGATGTTAAATTGCATTTTGTATGTCTTTGAAAGCTGCTTTATGTTGAGTAATTCTCAGTGGTTAGGACTGTCCTAAGTCACATTATACATGGCAGTGATACGAGTAGGTCAGAAGACCTGTTCTCTGTCCCATCTTAGTCTGTCCCTCTGACGCAGAACAAGCTCTTTGCTGATTTTGGTCTGTTCTCTTGAAATTTAGAACTGGTTGTTTCAAAAAGCATTTGTTAGGAAACTGAGAAATGCCTTTCCCTGTGCCATTCTTTAGTAAGCTCTTTTTCCATTCTATTTTGTATTTTGTGTCTAAGACAAACCTCTGATCTAAATCTTGCCATTTCTGATGTAATTTCTGGAGTATCTTCTGTTGTTAATAAAAAAGCATCTTTGTAATGACACTGTTTAGAGAAATTTGAGTCCACTGACTACCACATCTCTTGGATCTTGCTTAATCCTTCTCCCTGCAGGTTGAAGTAATTGCCCTTAACACTAGCTATCCTGGTTCTTGCTTTCCCCCGGGAAGCACATCCACCCCTTGCTCTGCTCATACAGGTTCTCCTGTCTTCCAAATATATCCTGCTTCTTGATTCACATTTTGCTTTTATTGGATTCTAGTGTTTCATGCATCGAGACTCTGAGATTGGATCTATGTAACAAACACTGTTGTTCAAGTTGAAAACTTAACAAAGAAGGCTAAAATGTTAATAGTTATGGATGTTAAGTATCTTCTGAATCTGAAAATCCATTTTCTTCTGCCTTTAGCATGTGCAAGGGCATAGGAAAGATCTCTTGACTTGCCAGTGTAATACAGCTAGTTTGGCTTGAAAGCATGGAATGCTCTGCACTGCAGTTAGGGAGAAGAGAAGGAATGGCCTACCCAGTCACAGCTGTAAAAAACCCTAATGAGTGCAAGGTGAAAAATGTATGACAAAGTATGGGTAGGATGATAGATAAAGGTTAAAAAAGATACACAGGATCAGTAATATACCAACCAAATCTAATCCTTTTCTCTTTTCACCCAGAGGTGACATTTACTTATTGGCAACTTATTTCCTTGGCAACTTGAAATTGTGTCTACTCTTCTACCAGTGGCATTATGTTTTTGTAGTACTTGATTGCTCCCTGAAAGTTACCTGTAGAATATGTATTTCAGTGCTGCTCTGCTTATCTTGCAAGAATTGATAAGATGATGTCAAGGATGTAACTCTAGTGTAGTTTTCATGCTGCTTTGTTTTTCAGTGCAGCCTGCTGCATAATCAGAGTGAGGAAATGCACTGGGTTAGGTTCTGACTTCCACTACAAATTGAAAGGATGTTTTGCACTCAGGTTTCTCTGCCATTACATTACTGTGATTCTGTCTTGCTGTTGTGTCTTTTGCACCTTTGGCATCTTTTACTTTGTAGCTGTGCTAGTCCTGCACAGGTCAGGTTTTGCTGGTCATTTTCCCACAACTAACAAGTTATTTTCTGGGGTAGGAGCTGCCTTCACATGTTTGGAGACTGCATTCCGCCTCGATGCTCTCCACAGACAGATGAAGCTCCTCGGAGAAGACAACCCGGTCAGCAAGCTTCAGGTTAAACTGGAGCCAGGTATTGCTTTTGGCAGAGGCTAATGTACACAAAATTATACACATTTGTATATCACTGCTGGAAGATAGAAAAAAAAAAGATTGATTTTTACACATCATTTATAAAAGAAAGAAAAAAGAAATACTGGTTTGTAAACCAGGCTAAAAGTAAGTAAGGAAACTTGGCCTTGAAGTTTCCTTCGAATCTAGATAACTTGTCTTTACAAATATTGTTCTGTGGAAGAACAGAACAGACTCACTGCGTAGAAAGAGTTTGAAAAACTGCCTTGAAAGCTGTATGGGCTTGAAATTCTGAATTTATAAAATAAAGTAGTTTATAATGGACATATTTGGAAACATCACATGAAATCCTCTGCTATTAAATGTTCCTGGTTTTATGTGTTCATGTAAGAACTAAGTATGTGTGTATTTAGCATGCCAATAAACATAGGCATTTGCTCCAATTTGAGCTTCGCAGAGGCTGTTTGGTTATTCCCTGAGCCAGATGCATGAATGCACTCCAGATCTGTGTATCTTCTTCACTGATAGTTCTCTAGGTCTGTGGTCACTGTTGGTGGGGTGAAGCAGTTTTCAGTGGAGGTGGTATTTAAAACAACCTCAAATGCAAGTGGAGATGATACTGGAACTGAATGGAATGGAAAAGCACATGTTGGAAGTTTCAAAAGAGGAGCAAGTAATGATTACCTTATATTGATAACTTTGAAAATTTGTGGTATGGCAATTCCCTGAGTTTGGCACTGAAAAATGAGAAAAGGATTTGTTTTCAGATGTTTTCCATGACCTCTAATTTAGAGTGACTTGTTCCATTGGGAATTAGTACTTACAATAATTGGGTTTTTAATTATTATTTATCAGGCTGTGTGTTTGACTGCATCCATTTGATTTACTGTAGTAACTTAAATGTACTGACAACAGACTTGTTTGGGTTTTAAGTCACTATGTTTCGACTTGGTGATCTTTGAGGGGTCTGTATATTCAGAAGGGCTGGAAATCACTGTCCTCATTAGAGTGTCTTATCACTTTGTCTTCTCCTTTCAGGTGTAAATCCCAGTAATTTAATGAACCTCTTCACCTATGAGAAAGGCTACTGCTTTGTTTACTACCTGTCCCAGCTTTGTGGTGACCCAAAACACTTTGACTCCTTCCTAAGAGTGAGTGTGAATAAGCACGTGCTTCTCTTGCAATTTAGAGCTGCTTTTTTTGTTGTTGTTTGGTTCTTTTTTACTGGGTTTCGTCACTGTGGCTAATTGCTAGGGGTAAAGTTGAATGCAGTTGTGTCTGAGATGGAGGGATATTGTGGGCCTGTCTGTCAACCTGGATGAATCTTTCTACGAGATTTTTTAGATTCTGAGCTTATGAGGTGCTACATACAGAGTAGTAGTATATTTTTGTTATCTCTTGTTCTCTGCTCCAAGTAATTAGAAAGCTGTTCCAGCACAGATTGCCTGTGAGTGGAGTGATGTGGCTTGATTCACTACTAAGAAGTGTTAGCTGCTTGTTTTTTTGCCAGGGTGACAAAGGGCAGGTTACGACCTTGGAGCACATTTGCAAAACCTGTAGAAAATTATCAGCTACTGACTTGTTTTTGAAAAGGTAGAAGAAATGGTACACAGCTGTCAGTGTATTTGCAGCTCCTCGATTTTTTTCTTACAGTGCTTCACTCGTCTGGGCAAAGAGGGAGAATATTTTTCTTGATTATTTCTTTTAAATCTTCAGATGCTTGGTCTCACTCTTCTGTTTCTATTTGTTTGTTGTTGTTGTTGCATGCAGTGGTTCTACATCAAAAGGAAGCTGTCTTTCTCCTAACTATAATTTGAACTTTTTACTCTTTCAGGCCTACATTGAGAAGTACAAATTTACCAGCGTTGTGGCTCAAGATCTTCTGGATTCCTTCCTGAATTTTTTTCCAGAGCTGAAAGAGCAATGTGTTGAGAGCAAAGCAGGTAGGAGATTTACTTAGTTAACTGTAAACACTGTAGAAAATCTGGATGATAAATTTTGTGCTTTGCTTGGAGGATGCATCGGGAAATGCTAAGGCGAACAAAACCCTTTGGCAACAGCCAGGTTTGTGACAGAATTTATTGTTGCTGTCACTGTGTTGGGGAATGAGAACATATTAAATTGCTGACAATTTGGGCATTAATTAGCTGAGTGGCCCCTGGTTAACTTTCCCATTAACTCATCTTTCACTCTGCAGACAGAATGATCAGTGCATGTCAGATTTACACATGCTCAAATGCAGGGAAAAGGCAAATATACTTTGAAATTCCATCTATTTCAATTATAGAAAACATCCTTTGAGAACTAGAACTTTCCCAGGGTCTTACACATACATAAAATCTCTTCCATAATGTTTCACTCTCTCTTATATCCCCTATTTGTAGCTATTGGTGGATTTATGGAAGGTTTGTAATCTACTAGGTGCTTACTAGCCCAGTTGCTTAAAGAAACGAGACTAATGTTATCGTGCCAGTTGTCCATCCTTGCAAGTAGTCAGCTGGTCAGTTTAAACCAGACCAGCAGGGGAGTACAGCTCTTAAAGATACTGGGGTCCTTCAGCTTTGTGGAGAGGAAACTGCCTGTGGAGAGGTGTAGATGAGTGGGAAAAAGCTGCAGCAGGAGCTCAGCAGCTCTGTGTTTTACTTGGACCAGTGGTTGGTTAAAAAGTTAATCACAGCATGGGCTAGTTATTGCCTGGCTAATATTCAGTGGATGCAGGAGAGAGGAGTTTAAGGGTAGATGGAGTGGAACAGGAAGTATTGCCAGAGGTTAGAAAAGTACTGAGGTGGTAAAGGGTCAAGGGGAAGAGCTTTATTGGAAAGCAGGCTCTGCTGCTTGTGCAGAAACTCTTTTTTTTTGCTATTTATTGTATAAATAAATTTAAATTGCTCGTTTTTACTGGTGGATAGGAAGAGTTTAGTCAGCCCTCTCACCTCCCTTTTTTTTCTTTATGAAGCAGGTTTTCCCAATTTTCTTTAGTGCTCCTCATAATCCTGAGAAAGAGCAATGCATGCACAAGAAGTCTTATATTATAGTTTGATCACAGATACTTGTCAGCCTGGCTGCCTTAAGGGCATGTGTGGTTTTTGTACTTACTTGCTGCAATGTTGAGCTCTAGAAAGCTCATGGTTAGGTTTGAGAGGTGTTGCTGGCACTCTTTCAGGTGTTCCATAGGCTATCCCAGTGACGCTGCTGTGCCACTGTAACTGTAGATTGGTCTGATTTGCTGTTGTTAGAACCTCTCTTAACTATGTTAGAAGCAGTCCTGCACCTTGAGGCAGCCAAGCTACCTGCAGAGATCCCTGCTCCACATATTTGGTGTTCCTCATTCCAGGACTGGAGTTTGAACGTTGGCTCAATGCTACAGGACCTCCATTAGCTGAGCCAGACTTATCTCAGGGATCCAGTCTGACGAGACCAGTGGAGACACTCTTCAAACTCTGGACCACAGAGCCCCTGGACTCTGTTGCTGCTGCCAGCAGCGTTGACCTCACTAAATGGAGAACGTTCCAAACTGTGCTTTTCCTGGACAGATTGCTGGATGGGTCACCACTGCCACATGGTGAGTACTCTTATCAGGAAAGTAGAAATTACTCCTGGAATAATTGATTGAATTCTAAAGAGCTTTCTGGTTGACTTTATCATTCACGTAAAGTCAGGTTGAATGGGGCTTTGAGCAACCTAATCTAGTCAGATGGGCAGATGTCCCTGCCCATGGCAGAGGTGTTGAACTAGATGATTTTCAAAAGTGCTTTCCAGCCCAGCCCATCCTATGATTCTGTGATTTTATGATTTGTTATTTTCTGTTGACCCTCAAAATCAACAAAATAGATCATAGTTCTTTCTCTGTGTATGTGCTCTCTTCAGAGGTGATAAAAAAGCTTTCAGAATGTTACTCCTCTCAGCTGGACTCCATGAATGCAGAAATCCGTATCCGCTGGCTGCAGATTGTAGTCCGAAATGACTATTATCCAGACCTTTACAAAGTCCGTCGCTTCTTGGAAAACCAGGTACTAACTGCTGGATTAAAATCACTGCACCTCTCAGTGCATGAGACATGTGCATGAGACATGCGACGTGAAAGACCTTGGAACTTCTGCTTCCTGGCCAAGTGTAGCCCAGGTGTGTTGTGAAGGGGCTGAGCATGGCTCACCTGCTAGCGGGCGGGGAGGAATGGGCAGATGTAATTAGAAATGCCTACAGATAATCTCTGCTTCTCTAGCCTGACTCAATACCCTTGTCCCAGCTCTGCCCCATGCATTTTTTGTGTTGCTTTGTAGCAGCCCTGGCTTTTCCAGACCAGAAGTTTTCACACTACTGAATCATGTGATTATTTGAATATTTACACTTCAAGCAAGGCGAGGGCTTATCGAGCTCCTTTCAGTGATTGTTACTGTGCAGGAGCAAAAGGTTAATGCATGTATTCAGTGTGGCCTCTTCTCCTTGGCCTTCCTGTTATTTGTGGAAGTGGCTCAGAGAGCAGATGTTTTTTTATTATCATTCATAAAAATCTTTGCATTAGACTTACTTAGAATAGACTCATCTGTCTTTTGAGGAAACGTGTTGCTTGTCTACAGTGTGAAGTTATTTAGAGCTGTTAGAGTGTAGCTGTAGAAGATCCGAACTTGTTGACTTTTATTGAAGTGTTTTTATCCAGTTTTCCTTTTTTGCAGATGTCTCGGATGTACACAATTCCACTTTATGAGGACCTTTGCACTGGCACCCTCAAGTCTTTTGCCTTAGAAATTTTTTACCAGACCCAAAACCAGCTGCACCCCAATTTGCGGAAAACGATCCAACAGATTTTATCACAGGGCTTGAATCCACTTCCTGCCATAGACACTACAGCAGTCACTACAGACACACCAGCAATGGTGCTTGAGGACAAAGTCTCAGAGGCCACAAATGGTGCCATTTCACTCAGGGATGTCAACGTGTCTGCTTAAATCACCAGTTCATGCCAGCCACAAAGCTTGAAAATGGGGACAGGAACAGAGGAAAGATACCAAGCGTTGCCTCCTTTTCTCTCAGCCTTGCAGCTGCAGCGTGTCATTGTAACTGGATTTCTCTCCCAAAACACAAAGCAAATGTGCCTTCAAGTATCCAGTGTGTGACACTGCCAGGTTTCAGAGATATCCTTCCGCTGTGTGATGAATATTTTGATTTGGTTTATACTGGGCAGGGACTCCTGGGCAGTTGCTTCTGCATGGAAAGTGGATAGTTCCCTTTCCTGAGGCTCATCTGGATGGTTTCTCCGAATCTGTTGATTGGTGGGGTTCTTTTCTTTTTTTTTTCTTTTTTTTTCTGAGGCCACTGAGGCATGTTCTACTTGCTGTGTGTATGTTGCTGGGGAGTGTGTATGTGTCAAGCTGTCATTGTCCTGATATTTGGTCTAAAGTTCTGCAAAGGGAGAGACTCAGGAATTGTCAGTGGCAGCAAACACGTTTTCGTGTTAAGCTCCTTCCTGTGACAAAGGTATTGTGATTTGGGAGGAAGAGGATTAATACTTCAATAAGAAACTAATTTTAAATAGCTCCTGTTCCCCCCTGCCCACAGGTGGCTAAATTATAATAATAATAATGCTTTTTATATATATATAAAAAGATATATCAAAAAGAACCGGGAAACCCTATGATGGATTTGAAATCCTTCTGTAGTTAACCCTACCCTCCATTTTCCCTTTGCACTTGATGGGACAAGCAATAACATAATGTGTAGGCTTGAATTTTCACAAAAGTTAAAATTAGGTGCCCAAATGCCATCAATTCTGATCTAGCTGCAACCTTGGGTTAGTGTGTCATGATATGTGGCACATGTGTTTGTCAGAAAGACTCTGTGTGTCTTCTGTCCTTTGGGAAGAATTAACAGGACCTTTAGATTCTTAAGATCCCCAGCATATCTTGGCTTGTAAATCAACCCTGGCAATATCCATGGTAGAATTTTACTGCCTTGAATAATGTTTGCCTGAATAAGAGTTTGCCCTGTCTGAGGGAAGCACCATTTTTCTTGATGAGAAACTTTTAAGCCCCACTTTACCCGAGTCTGTTTTCTGACTTACGGTGGGAGTAAGGTGCCATTTAATTTACCAGATGTGCTGTTTCTCTGGATCACTGGCCAGCCATGCAGGATGGGGAGACGTTGTCTTCCGTCTGCGCCGTTCGGTCTCAGGAAACTTGAGGGCAAAGTGTCCTTGGGTGTTACAGAGTACAGGCGATGGTTCATAGACTCTGTGCCACAACATTTTTAACACGTGGGTGCCTGTGTGCCCCTCTGTGAGCTCCTGCAAGGCATCTCTGAGCTGATGAATCACCAGGATAGTCTGAATAAAAGGTGAAACATTTGCAAGAGGCTCAGCTAACGGAGATGTGAGAGAAACTGTTTTATACTTCAGGGCAAATTTTAGCCCTGCTATGGGGATCTGCACAGAACAGGAAGAGGGGGAAATTTGGGAGGCTTGTTTTTTTCTTCACCAAAAGTATCTGTTTACACCCATGTGTGGATGGGGACTTAGGTGCTGTTACTGGATCTGCATTTTCTGGCTTTAAATTAATTTGGACTTCACCATAGCCTTAGCCTGGGCTGAGCTGGGATAAAGCAATAATAAACTCAGGCCTCTGTAGTGCTTCATTAGTTTTAAAAATGGGCCATCAGCATTGTTGGGCTTCAGAACTCCAAGCTCTGCTCTTTGCTCCTTGAATGGGATTATCTCTTTAATTCTGTTTTGTTTTCCCAGAAAGGATGGAGAATGATGTTTTCTGCACAAATCTCTTTCCTTTTCATTTGTTGTTCTATTGAAAGAGATTTGTACAAGCTGACTTTACACTTCCGGAGTTGCCGCTGTTGGTGCTGCGCCTCCTGGACCCCACTGCCAGCAGCGGCGGCCTGGCCAAGACCAGGAACCACTCGCATCTTTTGGAATCACAGGCCTCTGTTTTAACTCAGTTTATTTCATGGGAGAATATTTGTGACCCTGGTGGAAATTTTTCATTACATGGATGCCTTATGATGACTGTCAAATTAAACTAAGCTTTGTGACAAGTTCAGCCTTTTGGGCGGTTTTTTAGCGTCTCTGCTGTGGCTGTGTGGAAGAGCTAACTTGGTACAATGTTTTTGTTCTGTCCTTTTCTGGGGTGCAGCACAGAGGGAGTTTGGAAACTGTTTAAAAGCTGCAGAGGAAGAAGCTGGAGAGGTGGCAAAAGCAAATAATCAAAAGTAAATATTATCTATTGTTCCTACAGCTGATAGAAATACATCAGATCGGCTGTGTGTTTGCATATACACCCATTAGAGCAGGGAAATACTGCCTGAACCAGACTGTTTCCTTTTTAATGAAACCTAAGTTAGTGTTTTTGCTCTCATCATCTCTCTGAGATCCCATCAAATGGCTTTTTTTGTCAGACTGGTTTTCTGAAACATAGAAGCAGAGTGAGATTTGTTTAAAGTATTCCATACATTCTTTTTCAGGTACTTTTGTTTCTCCTGTGAGCAAGGAGTGCATTTTTATTTTGGAGAGGCAAAAAATTGGCAGTGAGTTTGTAGAGATAAGCCTTCCTTTTGTTGACATAAAATAAATTAGTGCTTCAGGTTACTTTCTGTCTTGATTTGTAGTAGACTTCACTGACAGGCAAATTAGACTGATTAAATAGAAACTATTTATTTGTTTTATCTTTGGTACGTTAATTTCTGATCTGTTTAAGTCAGATTAGTACAACAGATTGATTTTATTTAAACAGATGCCAAGAAATTGGGTTATCTTTTTTATTTTGAAAATGAAAACTATTACTTTATGTCATTGCAGCCTTGAGCAGGGCAACATGGGATCTAGAAATATCACTTGTGCAAAAGCTCAGAAGAGCCAAACCCTTTAATAAAATGGAATATTTCTAACTTAATTTTTTTAGCATTTCATAGCCATGTTGGTTGATGCATTGTAAGGCAAAGTGGGAGGTGATAAGAAAGGGTGGGAGACGGGATATGATTTGGTATAAAGTGTCACAGGGATTAAGGTTGACGTTTTAGGAGTATGATCTAGGGGAGCATCAGCTTTGTGCATTGTTTTAATTTTGGTGTTTTGTACCACCTTGCTCTTGTGTGCTGTGGTAGCCAGGCTGGAAGTTTGGAGCTGTGCCTGAGCTAATGAGAGATCTATAACCCCAAGCACCCCTTCCAAAGTCTCCCCTAAGCAAAAAGATACTCAGTGCTGTTCCTCTGATACAGCGCCGACCACTGTCAGCTGAGTGATATTTGCAGGGACTAATAAACCTTTGCCTTCCTAATTCTGGTATTAGGATCCAGAGAACTGGAAGAGCTCCGTTGTGAACAATTTCCATGTATCATAATTTGCAGAAACAAACACTTGTGTTGGGCCCAACCACCGCTGCTCTATCACTTTTACTTGTCCCCCTGTCCTTGAACCACCAGGAGTTGGAGACAAAAGCAAACATAGGGTTGATGAAACCCAAAAGCTGGCAAATAATCATAAAAATATCAATGCTATTCTAAAGGATTGTCTTCATTCATATGGAAATGAGCTGGCTATTTAGCTGGACACAAATCCCTTTTAACTTTAAATATCTATAGCAATAGGACTGTGTTTGTGTCTCCAGGAGTGGTTTAATTCAGCAGGATTGCCACGAAGCAACAGAGAAAATTCTCTGCTGCTTTTTTTCCCAAGAGTTCAGGTTAACAGAAAAAAGCATCATCAGCTGCATAATGCACGAATTTGCCCCTTTCCAAGTCTGCAGTGGGGCAAGGAAAGCATGTAAGGCATCTAGGAGACAAAGATAATATCCAGCTCTTTCCTTTTTCTAATAACTCATAAATAGTTATGTGTTCAACTAGTTAACTGTTCCAGGTTGGGCCTACTGTATTTAGTTAGAGCTCAACACTCCTGCTTTCTAGAGTCTGTCCTTTAATGGAATTTATACAGTTGTGATCTGTGATTGCTGTTCCCCAAAGAACACAGGGGTGAAATCACATAGATCAGAGCCTCACTGTTCCTGACACAGAGGCCTTTTTTCCCCTCTCCCTCCCCCAACAGACCTCTCCTGTGTTGGCTCCCTCACAGCTGCAGCTCCCTTGCATGAGCCATGGACAAGAGGGGTCCTTATTCTTACTGCCAGCAATGTTTCTTCTGCTCCCCAAAGGGTCAAAACTGAACATGAAAAGTCTTGTTTGTTGATTAAATTTGCAGTATGCAGGGGAGAAGTCTTGTGTCTGTACAACAGGCATGACAAAGGGCCAGAGAACCTATTTGTGGGCGGACAGCTGCTGCAGTTACCTGTGAGCATTTCCATCTGCTGAAGTTGGCTCAAGAGGAGTATTTCTGCATTCATTTCTGATGCAAACCAGTCAGGCACTTGTTTTCTGTGGATCTCTCTCATTCAGATGACCTCTCTACCCAAGGACCAGGGGACATAACCTTTAGACTCAAACACATCACAGGCAAGTGTGAAAAACAAGCTTTTTTGTAAACACCAGGTCTTCCCACGCTGGCTCAGCAGCTGCTTTATTGGCCAAACCTGAGCTCCTTGAGAAACACTGACGTGAAAGGCCCAAATACAGAAAAAGAAAGTAGCCTGCTTCAGTGTGCCTTGACCTGTCCCAAAACCTTAGTTTGCTGAAGGATGGTCTCATGGGGCCCTTATTTCTGCATTTCTGTCCTTTGTCATGAGCAAGTGAGTATTTTTTAGGGTATTTTTTCTATTTCACTGATCAGCAGTAGCTATCAGAGTATGAGAAGTTATTTCCTATGCCAGTACAGTCCTCGGACAATTACATGGTGATAAACTATCTGAAAATGTGATCTTTGCCATTATGCCAGGGAAGCACTTGGTGAGGGTCAGCAATTTCTCTGACAGCTTCTCTGTCACAATCATCACGAAAACAGTGTTTGGCTTCATTTTCCTCCCCCTGTAAGAGCAGCTCGGGTGACCACTGCGCTTTCCTCTCAGATAATGCTCCACGCAGGCAGCCTCCCGTTTCTCCCAGGAATTCCGGGACAGGGAATCTGAACAAGGGGCTCGCGGATCCCGGGAACTCCCCTCACGGAGGGGCGGAGCCAATGGGTGGTGCACGAGGACGTAACGCCCGCTGATTGGTCGGCTGTCCCGTCAGTCACCCGCGGGGTGGGCGGAGCCGCGGCGTTGCCCGGTAACGGCCGCCCCGGGCAATGGCGGCGGCGGGGCCGCCCCCCGGTGAGGGGGAAGCGGGGGCGTGTGTGGGGGTGGCCGGGCTGTGAGACCCTGTGGGGACGGGGTGCTGCTGGGTGGGAGGAGGTGTGAGCAGAGGGGCCCTGCTGGGGCTGGGTGCGAGGAAAAGGGTGTTGGGGGGGGAGCCCTGTGGGGAGGGTGTGTGCGGAGCGGGGCGGAGGGGACGTAAGTGGGTCTCGTCAGAGACCCCCTTTCTCTTCCAGCAGAGCCGTACAGGGTGGTATTGGGTGCTGGAACAACCAGCAACGTGGTGGTTCAAGGTGCTGCGTGTTAGAGCGAGAGGCTTTCTGTCCCTAAATAGATGCGCCGTGCCTGTTTGTTTCCCTGTTGAAATTCCCCAGTAACACTCGTTTCTGTTGCAGGTTTGTGCCTGGCAATATAAAGTCGTGGGAACTGCCGGCAAAGCTGCTTAGGACTGTGTTGAAAATGCTGGGAGAGAAAAAGCAATTAATGGTGAAAAGAGATCTTTACACTGACCCCACATTTCCGGCCAGTGATACCTCTATATTTTTTGATTATTGTACCCCGCTTGCCCAGTTCAGAGGCGAGATATCTTGGTTGAGACCTAAGGTGAGTTTTAAGGTGTAAAGGGCTGTGATTTTAACTGAACTGGGCTTTCAGGTAGTAAATACAAGTTAGCATTGAATGACTGCTTCTGGGTGTTTTTATTGTTTAGAAATATAGAAGGGATAAAACCAATGTATGTCAGTGTTAAAAATACATGAGTTATAGTTTATAAGCCTGGGTGCTTGTTTGTAGGTTTAAATCCTCTTGTGGAGATTTTAAATTTCAGGCACTGGTAGAAGTTCAGATATTTTATTATAAATATGTTTTGTTATGCAAATAATGTGCATTCCAAGTTAGAATACAGCATTATGTCATTCACAGATTTTTCAATATGTTGCGTAACTGCCTTGAAAACAAATAATTGGATTTTCGAATTTTTCAGAAGTGTATTGCTTTTTCTTGGTTGTTGATTTCTTTGATAACAAGAAAGAAAACTTTTTTAAATTTATAACTTGTCATATGATTTGTATTGCTTTTAAACTTTGAGCTGGGTTGCAGAGCAAGCCGTATGAGAGCTAAAAGCTTTGGAATGCTTTTTGGCAGTGCACTCATTTAAAGTGAAGTATTTATGATACTGCCTTTGTATCGAGGAGAAAAAAAGGCTATAAGAATGTAACGGAAGAAAAAAAGTATGTTTTCTTCAGTTGTATTTTCTCCCCTTCATCTGGGGGTGGCTGTAGAACTGTGTTAGAGCTGTTGGTTGTCAGGTGTAATTGGCAAAGAAATAACTTTACAGAGCCCAGTGTGTAGCTTCCTGCTTTTGTACTTCACACTTTGATTGCTACTGGGGGCTGATCAGTTAATTTCCGTTTCTTGCAGTGTTTATATGTAAGAAGAACCATTTAAAAAATTCACTTTTAGATATGATTAAAAGTGTTCAGAACTTTACGTTTGAAAGTACCCCTCTTGCTACCAACCAATCTATTTTTATTTGCTCTAGGAAAGGTTTTTCCCTTATACTTATTTGAAGGTTTTTGTGACTTGGGGCGTGCAGTTCAAAGTGGATGGCATCAGCTGTCACAGTTCATCATAACTCTAGAAAAGAACTGATGAGTTATGTTGTCTTTCACTTATTGCTGCTTCTGCTAAGGTTGCACCTGATGGTGACATTTGTATACTAAAATTCATGTGGGAACTTGATTTACATCACACAAAGTACCTGCAATATAACCACAAGACATTTATTTGTTATTGCTTGCTTAGGCTGTGTCTGGAAAGGAAATTTTCTAGAAGTAAAAATTCCCTTGCTTTATGAGATGTCTCTGGAGCCCTCCCAGTCCCTGAAACACACTTCCTTAGAATGTCATGCAGGATTTGGCTTTACCTCTTCTTCTTTTAATTTTAGGACATTTGTTCTTCTCCTCGATTATTTTCAAACAATGTGCAGGACGTGCAAGTGAAACAAGGAATTTTGGGAGACTGTTGGTTCCTGTGTGCCTGTGTGGCTTTGCAGAAGAGTAAATACCTACTGAACAAGGTATGGAGAAGTTTTCTTCACCTAGTTGACATTTGTGTATTGTTCTGGAGTCCCAAACTGCCATGTGAGTTTCGGTTTCATTATGCTCAGTGTTACTGGTTTTGTTGTCGTATTTTTTTTCTATGTTTACTACAAATTGTTGATATTCAGTATCCTTTAAACTGGCTTTATTTACAAAAAAAAAAAATAATTCATTGTTTGTCTTCATTTTGGCTTTTGGCCACTAGGTGATCCCTCCAGGTCAACCCAGCTGGACAGATGAGTCCTACCAAGGCTGTTTCACCTGTCGGGTCTGGCAGTTTGGGCACTGGGTGGAAGTGACCATCGACGATCGCTTGCCTTGCCTTGGGGGGAAACTCTGCTTTTCCCAGTGTCAGACAGAGGATTTGTTTTGGCTTCCACTCTTGGAAAAAGCTTATGCAAAGTATGTGAACACTGTTATTGAGGAAAATAAAAATACAATACTTGTGCGTCCCTCCTACTTACTTATTTTACCTGACTGCTTTGGGCGTAGATCTGTGTGTTGTTCAGTTGGTGGTCCCCTCCTGGCTTGTGCAGAAGTTGCTCTTTAATTGTAGATCTGTAAAGTGTGTTTTTAATTGCATATGAGGTAAGATAGCCTTAGGGAGAGAATTCTGATGAAAAGTAGGAGCTTTTTTCAGAATGCAAATTATGTTTGTTAAGTTGCTGTCCATTGGTCATCTAATTTATTAAAGGAAGATATTTTACTAGGGAAGATGAGAGCTCAATGAAAAACAGAAAGCATGCAAATATTTTCGTGCAAAGCAACAGCATTATGTAAGTTAATGCTAGTTGAGGCTCTGGTTATGTGAGTTTCACTGCTCTTTTGCCTAATTTGATAGTTTATTATTTTAAGAAACAACCATAGTGTTAATGTGTTTGAAAATGCAGCTATTTTATGGTTTATGACACATCCATCGAAAAGCTGTCCAGATGGACAAAGCAATTTGGAGACAAAATGCACTGGTAAGATAGACATCTAATATCCAGAAGAACATGGATGGAAGATTGTTTGGTTGCCAGCAGAGGGCAGAGAAAGACTTCAAGCATCAAGTAATTTATTCAACTGTAGGTATATTGAGCAGAATTTGTAAAGCAGCAATGTCATGTTAAAGCATCTCTGTAGGTTTGAAATGTAATATTCTTTGTTTTCTGCTGAGATCTTATTGTTAAAACTTATAATTCTATTGTAGTCTTGATTACTTTTGCTATTTTTTGCATTTGGTGCATCAGGTAAGGTTGTCTCTTGGCTTGCTTAGATTGTTGAAGGAAGTGCTACTCTGCTTGTTTGTACAAGAGAGAACAAAGAATAATTGAAGAAGAGGAAGAAATGTTCTTTATTTATACAGAATGATCATGAAAGGTGATGTAGAAATTACTAGT
>NW_020884895.1:2928287-2994625 GCF_003945725.1 Corapipo altera | reverse complement strand
CTTTGGTTGATCTGACTGGAGGAATTGCTGAAAGATGGACCCTGAAAGACCCTGGAAAAAACATGGAGAAAGAGAAGACTGGCATGGTTTTGGAGAAAGCAGTGTTTAGAAGATTGATGAATCTGAAGGAACAGTGTGTAATAAGCTGCTCAGTCCTCAATTCCAGACAAGGTAATATTAAATGTCTCCATTTAACAGGGTTCAAAGCACAAAGCAGCCAGCAAATGCAAGTCCTGATTCTAGTACCATGCCAATTTCATGGTGCAGTTTTATATAAGTTTGGATAAATAAAGATTTAAGGATGTTACTGAGTTCAAGATGGAGGGTGGTTTCGAGGAGTGCTTTTTATATTAGATGCTAATATGGTTAGTTCTCAAAAACAAATGCACTCTGCACACACCCCTCTAAAAAGCTTCTCAAAACCAACCTTGAAAACCCCAAAGAATTTCAGCATAGTGAATTTGTAGGTATTTGAAATCAAGGAGTTAGTAAGCTTTAAAGTGTTATTTTATTTCTATATAGTCACAACTAAAATGAGCTGTTTAGGGGTTTTTTTTTGTGCTGTTCTAATACAGATTTTAAAAAATTTTCCCTCTATCTTAAAATTGCCTTCTTTCGCAGGATAGTTTAATGTCATTTTAAAATATGGAACAGGTTCTTTTGTTTATTTTCAAATGCTTTTTTTTCCTATTCAGGTGCAAGTGAACTAGGAGAATTTCATGCCTTTATTGTGATAGATACATTGAATCTCTTTGAAGTGTCAGGCAAGGAGATCTTCCTGCTACGAATTCGAAATCCTTGGGGGAGGCGGTGCTGGAAAGGGCCCTGGTGTGAGGGGTGAGTAGGTTTCTTTTCATTTGGAAAGTCCTTTGTGAAAGTTCTGAAGCACAAGAGCATTTCTGTGTGTTGCATAGGCAAACAGCAAACACTGCTAATAGTCTGTAGTGGAGGAGAGAGACTGCAGTGTGTGTGCAGTCCTTTAGAAAGCTGGTAGTTCACACAGCTCATTGGTTCTGGCTGGTAATTTTGATCTCCTAGTCCTAGTAATCTGAATTTTTTTACTAACTTTTTTGTTTATCAAATCATATATTCTCGTGGAGATAAACTTGAGGTGTTGGTTTGTATTCTGTTTCTGATTTTCGTGGTGCTTTTTTGTTGTTCTGCAGTTGATCTAAGTATCTCTGATCATGTTTATGACTTGTAGTCACTCAGCTTTACTTTACTCTTCTCATGTAATCTCGGCTTAGTTGCAGAAAACCAAGAAAGGAGTATTTATGAAACAAAATTTAGCAGAATGAAGAATGCTTATGTTTGTTGCTTGTGTGCTGTCATTTCTGTAGATTGGTATGAGTTGGAAGATTGATATGAAACTGGAACTGAATCCATAGAAAGTAGAAATAAGGAAGAGATCTGTTAAAGAAGATGCAGAAATATGTGTAGCAGTTCATATAGCAAAGTAACAAGAATGAAAGGGCAGACCCCACTAGTTTATTTTGAAAAACATTAGCATGTTTTGACTCTACAAAAGAACATACAATTCTTAACCCAAGGAGCAAGTGTTCAGCATTAAAATATGATAACAATATGATGATGTTAATAAACATTTTTATAGAAATAGGCTTTTTTCCCCTGAGTTAAAAAAATGATTTCATTGTATTAATTGAGACTTCTGTAGATTTTTTTTATTTTTTTTTACCAGTGGTCTGTTTTACTTTCTTTGCCAAACAGTAAGCTGCCATGTAGTTGCAAGAGGAGAGTGTTTTCTTGGGTGGCCTTAAACCCCTGTTTTATTCAAGTGCAAAACTGTTCTTTTTTGCTAGTGAAACAATGAAAAATACTGAAACTCCTAGCTTTTAATGGCCCCTAAATAACGAGGTGTTTAAATTCTTGGTTTATCATGACTTAGCCAGCAGGGATAACCAGCTGTTTTCTACAAACGGCAGTTTTTGATGTACAGCATTAAAATTCTTTCAGAACAGTCACTGTGCAGCTTGTTTTACTTTTTTACCACTGTTTTAACAATTGTTAAAAATCTTTATTTTGCTCTCACACATCGGGCTGTACTGACTGTTGTAAGCAGAGCACCTGTTTCACCCAGAAGTCTGTTGCTGTATCCAGTCTGGTGTCATGTTGTTTCTAGGTTTTCTTTAATATGCTGTGACTCATACTTCCTATGGTCCCTCTCACTGACCATCAACATGTGTGCAGAAATATTCAATGCAAGTATTTGACAATAAAATGAGGAAATCTCTTCTTACCGTCCTGCTCCATAAGACATTTGGTAGAACATTCTTGTGGAATTCTGTTGGGAAAAGGGTTAAATGCTAACTTTTTTCTTATGTGCAGTGGGCAAGGATGGAGCCAGTTAGATCCAGTAGTTGCTTCAGAACTGCTCTCACAGATCCAAGAGGGAGAATTCTGGGTTGATGAAGAGGAATTTTTCAGGGAATTTGATGAGATTACCATGGGCTTTCCAGTCAATGAGGAAGGACAACTTCAGAGCCTCTATACAGGTGTAGTATTAGAAGACATCTTTCTCATGCAAATAACATTATGTCAATAGGAAGGACTGATTGGAATTGCAAATGGATCCAACTAGACCTTAATTTCTCTGTTTTTCCCTCTCCTTTTGACCCATAGGCCTTTTCTGTCTCTACTGGGAAGAACAGAAGGACAAGAGGAAATTTAAGCTTAGATGTTGCTCTGAAACCTCATTACTTGCTAGCTGGTGGAGGGATTAGTGTCCTCTGTCTAGAAAGCTGTTGTTCTGAACAGCCTTGTGATGTTTTGTTTTTAATGGTAGATACACTTGAGATTTCTAGAAACAGTTTCTTGTTGTAAAAATCATATAATCAGTCTGCCATTACCAGTTGTGACATTAATTCTCACACCTCTCAAATCTTGGTCATGAATTTCTGCTTAGAGAAAGTGTCAGGGCTGTTGACAGCATGTTTTCTTGGGCTGGGGAATCTCTGCCGTATATCTGTTGTTTAAAATTAAGTAGCCTCCCATGTCTGAAATCTGCACTGTGTTTTTCTTATTTTGTTAGAGAAAGTGCTTTATCACTCGCAGAATCTTTTTGGATCCTGGGTGAGAGGCCAGTCTGCTGGTGGCTGTCGTAACAACAGCAGCTTCCCTACCAACCCCAAGTTCTGGCTGAGAGTCTGTGAAACGAGTGAGGTGTGCATTGCTCTGCTGCAGAAACACAGGAAATACAGCACTGACTGGGCTGGGAGGATTCAAAATCCAACTCATTTAGCAAAGGAAAATCCATCTTTGACTGAAGGCATACAGGGGAAAAACTACCAGGCTGTGGGATTGCATGTCTGGAAGGTAATATGTGAATGACATTTTTCTTTTTGCAAATAGAAGTTTTAAAGCATTACTGAAACATTTGAGCAAAATCATTCATTTCCTGTGGCACTGATACAATTCAGTGGGTCACGTCTCTGATTTATGCTGGAATGGTTCTGTTTATCTCACAGTTACTGCCTGTACAAACTATTAGTGGACTAGTACTTTCTTCTTATCACTGAGCACTTGAGATTGTTCCAAACTAATGCATGACATTTCAGGCTGATTTTTTGAAGACCATTCCTAAATTTACTCCTCCTGAATATTAACTCTTCCTGCTCCTCCTTGATGTTCAGCTTACGTGCTGGTACTGCCCTCCTTGTTTCTTTTTGTAACTGTATTCATGTTTAAAAATGTTTTAAACAATATTTGATAATTTTTAGTTTTATTAGAAACGACTTGTTTTTCCTAAAACACCATGCATCATTATGCATCTGTTCTAGGTGGAGAAGAAACGATTTAACCTTCCAAAGACCCTCTCTGCTCCTCCAGTTGTAGGTACCCTCTGCCATTCCTACGACAGAGAAGTCCATGTGTGCTGTGACCTTTCGCCTGGCTTTTATCTTGTTGTTCCCAGCACTTTTCTGAAAGATGCAGTAGGGAATTTCTTGCTTCGTGTATTTTCAACGGGAAGGATCTCTCTCAGGTAGGTTTAAAACAAAACAGAACATTTCTTGTAGTTGTTGACATAAATACATGAAGTGTAGTACTAAGTGTGAATGTTTAAAATACTTTGAAGGGTTGTGTAGAGTGTCAGATAACAGCATTTTTTGTCTTTGAATTCATGTAAGTAGTGCTCTAGTTCCTTATATTTGTCATGAAACTGCTAATACCTCTTGTTGAAATGCTAGTCAGAGGTAGCCAGATGAGTAACATCTTGACTCTAAACTGCAGCTTAGTGCTGTATGCAGAGGCAAAATGTACTGTTGGCAATGTGTTTAAAAGCTGTTCAGATTTTTTTATACCGTGGTACTACACAGGTTTTATACATTTTAGTTTCTTTTCTCTCTTACATTTGATAGTGAGCTAAAGCCACCACCCACAGATGCTGCCCTCTGCGAAGAACTCCCAGCTGGTGAATGGGAGACAGTGCAGCTGCATGGATGCTGGAAAAATGGGCAAAGTGCTGGAGGTAGCAGGAACTTCCCCTCCTTCCATACCAATCCCTGCTTTCCCCTCTCCATTCCTGCAGGACCAGGAAAAAGCAGTGTGAAAGTTACCCTCCGTCAGCACTGCCAGGATAGCAAGTGTCGTCCAATAGGTTTCCATGTTTTCCAGGTAAGGCTTCTGGTCAGTTGGGTTGCTCATTTGCCAAGGGTGAAGGTAAACCTTTCATTTACTCCAGGGCTCCTTGCACTTTGCAAGGGACTTGCTGCTTCTAGGAGAAACACAGGCTGATCCTGGGATGTAATGCCCTTGAAAGATACGGAATAACTACGTAGTTACATAGCATAGTAACCAGATAATTGGTTCCACTGAATCCTTGCAATGTTCTAAATTAGTTTTAGAAATTATGAACTCTTTTGAGGATTTGCAAAGAATTCTCAGTGTCCTGATGATCAAGGACCAGACATTTTGGTAATTCATCATGAAAACTTACTTTCTTCATGTTTAATAATCACTTACTTGTCCATAGGCAGGTGATGTTGGATCAAAAGGACTGTGATATCTTGAAACAAAACAAGATATGATTTGGTATGGACAGATATAGATTCTACACTGTCATGTGCCAGTGATCAGTTGCATAAATGTAACATGAGAAGCCGCTGGTTAGGTAACTATATTGCAGAGAAAGCCAGCTTTATTTCTAGAAAACATGCTTCAAAAAAGGTGTTGCTCAAGTGAAAAGTCTGGAGTTGAGCATCAGAAGTGATCACAAAGCTTCAAATATACAATATATGAAGAAAGATTAGCATTGTTTATGCCTTTAGGAGACTGAGGTGAAGTCTAATATGAATTTTTAGTACAGGAAAGGCCACTAGAATGAGGAAGGACATGGTATGTTCACCAAATTCATGAGGTGAAAAATAAGTGCATTAGGATACTTATGCAGGGAAGAGTGAGGTTAGACAGCAGAGAAAGCTTTAGAGCTGTGTGAGTAGTGGGTTGCATAAATTGTCTATAAACATGCCATCTGGGTTTTCTGGAAGCCTTCTCATCCTTCTTCTCTCTAGCTCTGTACAGCAAAGTGAGTATCTGGAGTGCAATTAGAGATAGGCCATACCATGCTGTGGTGTCCTAGGAATGAGACATTGTGAAATCTAAAATAGATGAAAAAGTAGGCATGTATTCTTTTTTGCAGGTGCCTAACAGCAGCTGGAAACCACAAACTGCTTCTTTTCTACACCTGGAGCCACTGGTGAGCTGTGTTCCTCATTGCTATTCGCAGGAAGTGAGCCGACTCTGCAGGCTTCCTGCAGGACGCTATGTCATTATTCCTTCTACGTACTTGCCCAATACAGAAGGCAGTTTTACAGTGATCATAGCAACCAAAATAGACAGGTAAAGTTATGCTGTCTTCTATTTGCATTTCTAGTCTTTTTCATTCATGTATTACAGGATGTTTGAATCGTAGAATCAACCAGGTTGGAAAAGACCTCTGAGATCATCAAGTCCAACCCTTGATCCAACACTACCGTGGTTACCACACCATGGCACTCCAGGGACGGTGAATCCACCACCTCCCTGGGCAGCTCATTCCAGTGTCTGATTACTCTCTGTAAAAAAGTTCTTCCAAATATTCAACCTAAACCTCCCCTGGCACAGTTTAAGACCGTGGCCTCTTGTCCTACTGCTGGTTGCCTGGGAGAAGAGACCAACCCTCATCTGGCTCCTGTCAGGTAGTTGTAGAGAGTGATGAGGTCTCCCCTGAGCCTCCTCTTCTCCAGGCTGGAAACAATAACTGTGGTAACGTGTTCTCACTTGATGCAAATTTTTTTTTAGAAGTCTTGATTTTGCTGTTGTGTGTTTACGTGCTCTGCTTATCACTTTGGTTATGTTGGAAGAATGACTAAAATAATTCAAGTATTTGTTAAATCTTCTTGCATCACTTGCTGAATAAATGGTGTCTAGTGCTGGAGAAGATGGCACTAAAGCAACTAATTAGCAGCTGTATGTTAGTTAGTTATGAGTTATGCTGAAATTTAACTGAGCTTTTTAATAATCAGGGTTATTTTTGAGAAAATGCGATGAGTAGCCAGCCTTACTCCAGGTAGTTCCTCCTGATTTGAATAACAACAGGTCTGCATCTGAGTTTGTAGCTTCCATAAGATTGCAGTAAGATTCCATAGAATTGCATCAAGATTCCATAAGGGAAAGGATGTGGAACAAAGCCTGATATAACAGTCTTCTCTTTTGGAAGTGGGATAAATAATTGGTATTTACAAGATTCCTCAATGCTTTGTGCAAAAATAAGTGTGGTTTGGGTTTTCAACAGGAAACGCATTCAAAGCCAGGAGACACTTGGACAAGTATTGCAAGAGGTAAGTGACACATTCTGATGGATATGTTTTGATATATTCATTCTTGGTGTCACCACAGATCTGCTTGCTTTAATTATATATCGTATCCTTCCTCCATCTAATTGGCTTTGATATCGATTTGGAATCCTATGTATTGTGATTTTGAAATTTAATGGCATTATAGTGTTGTAAAGACTTAAGAAAGCACAGCAAAAAGAGAAGATCAAACAGGCAATTCAAATATTAGCTTTCACCATTCTAGAGTAATCCTTGCTGGTGTGCAAGCTGTTCTGATCAAGTTCATGCCAGCTATTTCATACTTGGGCTTTGTGTTTTGCTTGATTAGATAGACATGTAATATTGAAGGGTTGTTTGTGAATGCTGAGTAACTAATACTTACAGTATGTGGAGAGGAGAACTTTGAATGTATTTTAACAATTGTTTAAAGATACCTGTTTTGAATGGTGGATCAAAGCATGCCTTTGATAATACTCTGCTTATTAGTTGGAATAAATCTAGATACTTGGGTCTTTCCTTTTGAGGTTTAAACAAAACAAAAATTGTAGGAAAAGCTCTTCACCCACAGTTAGAACTGGCTTACTCATTTTCTTAGTCTGGGTCATGTTGACCAATTGTTACATTTTGTCCTTAAAACCGCAAAACCAGTATGGATTTTGTGTGCTTCCCAAAAATGATCACAGACCTGTGTGTACTTTCCACATGGTTCTTTTTATTTTAGTATTTAGTAGCTGAAGTATGTAATGGAAAGTCCTTTTTCGCTGTTGTTTTGGAAATAAAACATTGCAAGGCCATTATATCAGAAGGAATCTATTGCAAGATATGTTTCTTGTATTCCTTGAAAATGGAATCAAGGGAACAAACAGTTTAGATTCTTAAGGACTTGAAAGCTTCAAGAATCTGGAAATTGCAGTTATAGTTTTATATCAGTGGCAGAAATTAATGTCTGAATCTAATCTTCAACAGCATGGGCTTTTCTAAAGACTGGGGTTTAACTCCTTAGTGAGGCAGACTGCCTAGATCCCTCAGGAGTGGGGCTAGTGATTTCTAAGGGATACATAACAACAGCAGAGCTGGATGTCAGTGTATTTTTCTAGAATTTTGACTGTGTTTTCTCATTAATGAAGTGATGGGATTTATGATTAAGATTTTTTTAAACAATATTTCACAGGAAAAGCTTGCCTTTTGTCCTTAATTTCTAAGTATTTCTTGTTTCTGATTCACTTTAAATCCTTATGAATTCCTTCTTGACAAAAAAAGGCTCATGAAATAGCTTTTTTTTCTGTACTGCTCGTTTTCTTACAGATTTCCTTTACAACTGTGATGAAAAGGTAACCTGGAACTCTCACACTGTCATTTCAAGAAACATCGGAAAGCCAAGGGATGCCTCACCTCTTGCTGTTCTTGGTTTTAAATGAAATAACAGGAAGATGCCCTTAGTCCAAGTGTTTCTCACTGGTACCAACTGTCAGGCCTATGATGACTTCTTAGTAAAAATACCTCCTTTAATCATGTACACTCTGAATATTTGTTCTTCCCCTGTTTTTAGAACAAGAATTGTACAGCAAATTATAACGTCCCTCAGTTCTTCAGAAATACAGGTGAAGAATATGTGCATGTTTTAACCCAAGCTACAGTTTTGGAAGAAACATATGTGCAATGCCAGGTTGGATGGAGCCCTGAGCAACCTGGTCTGGTGGAAGGTTTGAACAAGATGATGTCTAAGGTCCCTTCCAACTACAACCATTCTATGATTACAAAGTAGTATTTTGTGGAAAAAGTTATCAGCCTGACAGAATAAATTCAGGTGACTAATGGGGTAAACATGGAGAAAAAACTGGAGTCTTTTTTTCAGGTAGGACATACCTCAATAACCATCAAAATACACTGGAGTAAAGAAAGTCCAGGCTTGTATCTGACACTGCCAGTCCTGCTGCTGAGCACTTTACCTCGGGCCCTTTATGGAACCATGCAAATGGTGTGTTGAAAGGAGAGATTTTTTTTTGGTGAGTTTTTCTTTAATGAGCACCAGAAAGGAAGAAGATAGGACTTGAAAACTTTTGAACTATCCTGTCAGACTGCTTTTGTAAATCTGTAAGAATGTGTTTTATGCAAGATCTGCCCTCACTGTAAGAAATATCAAGTTTAAGAGATTTTTCTTAATTTATGACTGAAAGTATTTCTTATTCAAGCAGGATTTTTTAAATGTTATATTTTCCTCAATAAAAATAAAGTAAAATGGCTTTTATTAAAATGTCAGTGGTGTTGAGTTTGCATTTGTTCTGCGGTAGCAAACTTTACAACATGTTAGAAACCTGGAGTTTTCACCAAATGGAAGGGAATATGTTTAGAAATATTGAAAATTGGAAATATTTGAGAGGAGAATCAAGTCTTCCATTAGTTTTATGTCTGAGAAATTTGTAATATTCTTCTTCCGCTTTTAACTATATCCTGCCATGATTTATGCTGGCTCCTGTTGAACTTTGGAAACTGAAAGCTTTTAGGATGCCTGCAGCTGAATTTTAAATACTCAAAACCTTCCACATCTGTTTATGTGGAGAAAGAAGAAAACACCCTGAGTAATAAATCAGTACCGTGCTTGCTTTAACAAATGTTGACATTTTCATTTATTTTCTTAATTTCTTGAAAGGCTGGTCCTTTTCACATAGGAAATTATTGGATCATACAGTAGTATTTATAAACAGAAGAAGGAATGTTTCATGAAAGCACAGGGACTCGAGTTGTGATAACATAGGAATTGGATACTGAGGAAGTAAAAACAGGTGTAAGGATTTCTAAATGGACCGTGGTAATGAGAGGCCCCATTCTGGAGTCATCTGTGCCTGTGTGAAGTTTATGCTACACTATATAATGCTTATGGGAGTGTGAAAGGAAAAGGAATCAACAACTAAGTGTGTGTCCTCTGTTACTTTCTACAAGAAGATGTAAGAAAAGACCTGTGAACTCAAGAGGAGTAACAGCTTACTGAAAATTTTAAGAGTGTGATACCTGGCAGAGCACATATGCAGGAAACTGCTTGATACAGTTCACTTCTCTAAAATCCTACATCTAATTCATTGCTACTGTGAGTGTGAAAATACATTTTTTTTCTGAAATGTATTATTGTGTACTTGTATATGCCTAAGACACAATTATATGAGCTTTGGCAAGTACACTTATTTAAAAAAGTTCAGTACTTGAGGTCAGACCTCCTGAACAAAAACACTTGATTAGTTTGCTGTGCTGAGCTACCTATATTTGAATGCAATTGAGATAGTGGTGTGTATTTTTAAAGGATCTGCAGTTATTGACAGGTTGAAGTCCCTCTGCATTGTAGTATGTTGCAGACTAGCGTGGAATAGCACAGAGTTTATATGGATGAGGCTGCAGTATTGCACCCAAAACATACTCTGAACTGATTTCCTTTACTCCCTCAGGCAGCTGGAATGTAAATGCCCGAAGGAGGTTGGTAAAGAAGATGAACAGTTCAATTCTTGCCATCTGTTCCCCCAAGCACACACGATGCCCTGCAGACAGAAAACATAAAGAGTTAGTTGTATAAAGTTCTGTAAAAGGACTTCACACAAAATTCTACTGAGTTCCATAAATTCTGTTTCCTCTGTAAGGGCAGAAGATGCTTTTGGAGGTGGGGGAAACATTTAACTGAGAAACTGTGCATCAAGTGTTTCATTTGGTGGTTTAATTGGTTTTGTTTGGGTTTTTTTTTCCACCCCTGGAGCATGTATGAGATCCTCCCTTTTCATTTTTGCTACTTGTTCTGTGAGAATCCTAAATTGCTTCTCCGTTAAGCGAGATTTTAAAAAGTTTCATATACTTGAGTGTCTTATCTTTGGTTGTTGAGGAGGGAGGGCTGGAGCATTGCAAGATGCAGTTCTGAAGCCAAGGAGAAGGATGTAATCAGGCTTTCTTCAACAGAGATTAAGAAGGGTATTTTGGGTCCATGTAGCCCACAATCTCTAATGCTGTCAGGAACAGATCTGTGAGCTAAGGGACTGAAATGTACAGTGGCATGTGTGGTGATGTGTAGACTCAGTGACTCATTTTGGCACGTTGTTTTCACAGTATATGTCAGGATATCTATCGATTCCAGACTAAAAAAAACCCAAAAACCAGATATTCAGGATATATAAATACTCAAATTATATAAACAGAAAACAACCAAGGCAAGTTAAAAAAGAAATCTTCCTATGCCTGGCTTGAAATGGTAGTCCAAATTAGGTGTCTTGATTGATGTGAACTACGGGTATTTGGTGAGTGCAGTAGGTAAGATGCTATGTACCTGTTTTACAAAGATGAATTTAGGATTTATGGGCAATTTAGGCACCTGATGCTAGACTATAACTGTAGGATTTGGGAGGGTGAGGTTTGGTTTCCTGCTTTATCACACATTTCTCTGTATATTTTGAAAAATTGTATACTTTTATCACTGGGCTTTCTGTCTGTAAGGTGAAAATAAATCAATTTTCTGATTTGAGGGTGTTACCTTGATTTGACACATCAGGAACTAAGAAGCTCAGATACCCTTATAGTAGGAGTTGTACATATGCCAAGGAGAGCATTGTGTCTTCTGGTCATACTCATCCTCTGTTTGAATGCATCAAAATTACAAAATGCAAGACAACATTTGTAGCTCTTACAGAGCAGAAAACTTGACTTTAAATCTTTGTGCCAAATACATTTTTATAAAGGCATGTTTTAAAAATTTTAGAACTTAGAAATGGTGTTTCTAATCTTGCTCTACAAGACACAGAAAACAGGAATATTCAAGGTCAGAGTGTTACCTGCTGAGAAAGGTAAGAATGCCTCTTTGTTTACAAAGTTGCCATCCAAATCAAGGAAATGATTTGGGTTGAAATTCCAAGGGGTCGCCCAGTGCTCAGAGTCATACACCACAGAGTGCAGATTTGGCAATACAAGTGTGCCCTGTAAGAAGCAGCAGAGTTTATCTTTTTCATGTATGATTGATTTATTTTTTTTTATTTTCCTTCTCTCTAACAGATAGTCTGCCATCCCGTGCCTGCAGCCCCGTGTTTGGATTCAACTTGGCCTTTTTACAAGCGCGCATCCCCTTGTACCTTCTTGTTTGTCATAACCTATTGCATGTTTGTTCTCTTCTGTCAGTACTACCGAAGTGTTTTCGTGTCTAAGATGGACTGGAGCTTGGATTGTTTTATGTGCTTGCCAGGATAATCATAACACCATCTTGTTTGGTTTTTGCGCTCTTCACACTTCATGTCTGTGACATGTCGCCACATTCTCTGCGAAGTTAGGAACTGTAGAAGCTCATGTCGTATAAATACAGAATATTAATAGCTCAAAGCTTAAGAAACGTGGACAACGTGGACAGACACGTGAAACTCTGTACCTTTTTTATGTGGAAGCCCAGCAGAGTTGTACTCCTCACGCATTGTCGGGGGACCCCGACAGAGGTAACGTTGCTGTACCGCAAAGCCTCGTGAATCACCGCATTGGTGTACGGCAGCTTCTTACGGTCCTCATAGCTGATGGGATGGGAGGGTTCCACAACATCATCTATCTCTCTCTGAACCTTTTCTGCAGAGAGAGAAATGAAAACACTTAAACTTTTTTTCCCCTCCTTTTTTTATCCTGCGGGTTTTTGTATGAGAATGTCCAGGAAGGGGGAAATAAAAGAAATTATGTTGCTATGAAATACATTGGCAGGTGGTTTGACTGCTGTATTGGTTTCAGTTGATCAAGGAAGTGCATATCCCTAAAGCACAGGATGACACATCCTACTTGGTGATGAGCGTAATACAGTTCTATGTTTCAAAAAAAAAAGATTAAAGTTTGAAATTACAGATGTAATTTCTGTTATGTTTTTAAATACACATCGGACCAGGTATCTTTTAAAAGCTTTTCCACTTTGAAGGTTAGGAGGAGGCTAGATTGCATGTGAAATGTCTTTAACTGCTTATTCTGTCTTGCCAACCCCTCTTCTATGAGATAAAACAGTGGCTACCACCAATTTTTTGTAGTGTTGCTGGTGAACTGGAGGGGAAAGCACCTGTTTTTTTTCTTTATTAACTTTCCATTTTCCAGATCTCAGTTGTTGATGTACCACCATTCATATTCCTATTTAAGGGTTATTTTGATGTATTGCAAGTGATTGAGCTAACACTTATAATATTCATTATGATGTTGACTGCAGTTCTCTCTGATAATGATTTTGCTCACCTTGTATTTCTGGATGTTGTACCATATAGAGCAATGCCCAGAGAAGGGTGGTGCTTGTTGTTTCTGTCCCTCCCAGCAAAAGATCAACCACAGTCTGAACCATATTGTCTTTATTGAACGTAGAAGTAGGGTCATCTTTGGTCTGTAGGGTATATTCACAAGAAGACTATGAAGTGGATAATTTCATACATTTCATCAGTCATGTAGAAATTGTCATTGTTTAATGAAAACACTGAGCAGCCCATCAGAACAGACATCTTCAGTGCTACACAAATAAAGTGTGCACGTGAAAGTTCCATGGCAGTTACTGAAACCAAGTGTTTGTAGTAGGCATTGAGGCCAAGGAGGGTGATAAACAGATACTTACTTTTGTTATTTGAGCTAGGTAGAAGTCAATGAGATGCTGTGGATCACCTGCCTTCTCCCTCTCATGCGCCTGGACCTCCTTCATGACTAAACTGTGCATGAAGTCGTTGTATGCAAACACTTTCTGATGAGGCCCTGGGAGATGGTGCATAAGCCATGGGAAAGCATCATACAGCTGTGATTGTAGACAGAAAGGAATGTGAGCTCTTTTAAACTGAATTCTAATTTCCTGATAACTCTGTGAAGTCACTGCATCACATGGAAATGTGATTATATTTTGCTTTTTGGATGAATACCTAAAAATACAACAGAGGTTCTAAAACTTGGTGAATAGGAGTAATTGAGGACTGAATCTAACAGACAGATTTTCTCAACCCTGATTTTTTTACAGTAATTTTTTTAAGACAGCTCTTTGTGGAGAAGCTGATAATGTTATAGAAAGTCAGTGTGCCAAAATCTCCACAACATAAGCATTAGATAGGCTTCTAAGAACCTAAAAATGTTATTCATGATGTGATGAGATTGTAGCCTGTATTTTATAGGAAGCTCGGAATAACTCAGGTCTTGGTGGTAATTTGAATTATATGAGAAGTAAGATATATTCTCAAAAGAACAGGACTTTGAAGCCTTAGTTCTTATTAACTGCAATTCTGTATTCGCAAGACTGAACAAAAATTAAATTTTAGAAATTGCTTTCATTTTAAGAATTGGGAATCTTACATACCCAGTATTCTGCAAATGATTACTTGTTGGAAATCTGTGAAAACCAGTGATGTCCTAAAATTTAAATTCTAGATCATGTGATTTACAGACATGAAGGATTCTAAGGCAGTAGTGACATTTACAAGGTATGTATTCATTTATTACTTCAGGATGGCTCATGGAGCAGTGGTGTGGAGATGTTTGGGAACAATCGTCACATTGTTTTGACTTGTCAAGTGCAAATGCACTTAAAGGAATAAGAGCAAGAAAATCAAATTCTTACCCTGCCCCAGATAGTAGCTTGAAAGTAGATCACAAAATAAATGGCTTTGATAAGTTTGCTGAAAGATTCATCCTCACTGGAGAAGCGATGACCAAAAACAACAGCACAAATTATATTTGCAATGGCATGGACAATGGAAGTGTGGGGGTCAAAAGGTTTGCCTGTGAATACAGGAGGTTCTGTGAGTACTTCTGAATAGAATACAGCAAAAGAAATGAGGAAGACTTTTTTTTAATGGTAAAAATAATAGGGGATCAAACTACTTTTAGATAAATTTCACACAAGTGAACCCTGGTTTAATACATATTAACTGCATGAATTGTAAATGCAGGGAATCTTAATTTTCAATCTGCTCTTTATTCTTGTAAAATACAGTGATTATTGGTTTTGAGAAGACAAACATTAATTCTCTTTTCCCTTCTTTGACTTGGGGTCTGAGTTGTGTGGAAACACAAGCAATTAATTAGAACATATGCCTTCAAATCTGGAGGCAGATATTTAAGTTTGGTAATTAAAAACCAAAACAAACATTCTCCCTCCTCCAAAACACAGAAAAAAATACTTTATAGTTTTATTTTCTTAGTCACGTTGAAATGACTTATCTCCTTTTGGTTTTCAAGTAACAGCTTGACAATTCAACCATATATATATATATATATATGTTTTCCCACAAACTGAAAAGGTAAAGCTCATGTAATGGGGTGGAAAATGGCTCCCATTAAAAAGTATTAAATCCAGAAATCATAAACTTAAGTACATATTTCATTGGCAGGGACAACCTTTGAATTATACTCCTAGGGAAAATACATCCCTGACTTCAGGCTTTTGGTCATTCTTGGAAAGAATAAATACATTTATTGAGTTTAAAATTGAGGAAGGGATTGCATGGAAGGTAAGGATTTGGGCTGTACAGGGACTCAGAGTAGATGGTTTTTAATCTCCTACATTTGAAAGATGTGTGAATATGTTGCTCTTGGAAGAGAGAGGGGCCTGGTCCAAGGAGAGTTGGAGAGAGACCTCAGGCAACCTCTCTGTGTTTTCACATCAGTATGGAACACAATGTGGGTGAGGGATTTGGCTGCTCAGAATATTTATATTTAATTGCTTTATTTTGGCATCTTGCTAAAATTCTATTGGTTTCTATTTCATCCAAACCTAAAAAACAATTTTGTTGGACAACTGAATGATACATTCCTTGTGTTGGGGTTCTTTCTCTGCCAAATCTTAAAAGTTTGCTGTCCTAAAATGACTTGCAGCAGGTCACACAATGTGTATTTTATGGAGGAAAACATAGGATTTTTCTATACTCCTTGAATGTAAGAATTGCTACCAGCTGTCCCCAAGATAACAAATATTATCTGTGTTGATAGCAAATATTTATTTAACTAACCTTATTTTAAAAAACAATTTTATATGGCCTACTGTGCAGACAAAACATTTTTTGCAAAGAATGCAGTTAAGCCAGTAGAAGTCCTACTACTATGAAAAATATCTATATTATTTATAAAAATGTATCATGAAACTTTTACCACCCCTAATATTTCAGAAAAAAGTTCTAAGTGTTGTTTTTCTAATGAATTTACCTTTTGTGTTTGCAAAGATGTCCACAAGGCGACAGGCCTCTGTTTGAATTTGATGCTCCAAATTGTTCTTTCCGAGTGCCAGGCTTCTTACAATTGTCATGACAAAGCGTCTCTGTTGCTTCCAGGTGTGGCCACTTGTCAGGAAAATACCTGGAGAACACAGAAACACTCATTTCATTGCTGGGAAAGGAAATCCTTTCCCTGCAGGAGGCAAAATCAGATTTAGGTGAGGTTATATTTCACCAGCAAGATACCACAATTTTAGATTCTGGGTTTTAGTCTGTAACTGAGGATTTTATGACTCCCAGCTGCTCATAAATGTGACCCTGCAAACTGAGTGGTAGTGGGTTTTGGTAAGGACAGAACAGCTTTCTCTCTATGAACAGTTTTCTGGTTTAGAAATTATACAGTTGAAGGGCAACTTCTCCAGGCAAATATTCCTTTGGATCTGTTAGGAAGGAAAAATGTCGGTGGCATACTTTGTAAGAGAGGAAATTTTGGGGTTTTTTTCCCTTCCTTAACATGCTTAGCTCTGCATGGAACATTTTTGCAATGAAAGCCCAGTTGTGCCCTTGTTAAAAAACAAAACAAACATTCCCTCTCCTCCAAAAAACAGAAAAAAAAAACTTAATAGTTTTATTTTCTTAGTCACGTTGAAATGACTTATCTCCTTTTGGTTTTCAAGTAACAGCTTGACAATTCAACCATATACATGTATTTATATATATACATATATAAATATATAAACTGATGTGTGAGTGTATGCACAGAAAAGCATCTTTGTTCTTTACACCTTGTTCCTATTTCAGTCTGGTGTAACACCCTGTACCTTTCTCGCCCATCATATCCCTGTAGAATGGGGTGAGAGGTCTTCCAGAAACTTCCTCTGAGTGGGTGACAAGGCCATCTTTTACTGCTTTGTATCCATTCAGTACAACCATAGGTGTCTGTCCCATCCACAGTGTGTAGATGTTTCCATAGATATTGGTTAACTGAAGAGTTAATAACAGGAAATTAGGAACTATAAACCAGGGAAACCATACACTTAAATACTGATTTATTCAAGAGTTTTCTGTAGTTGTTACTAAACCCATTTGCCTATATTGAATTGAATTGCAGACTTTGGAAATATTTATCCTTCTGTTACTAATGTGCTTTGTGAACAGAAGATAATTGTTCTTTGTGCAATAGATGTTAAGGATATCTCCCAGAAGAACACCTCTGAAAACCTCACAGAAAGAGAAACCGCAGGTTTACTCTGTTAGCTCTGAGTCAAAGAACAAATGAAAACAGGCAAAATCCCAGAGCTTTTCTGTTTATTTCATTAATGAACCAAAGTTTTGATAGGTTTCCTGCCTCTAATTTCCAAAGAAAACAAAAAAAAAATGGTTTTTTGCATTCTCTTCTGAGCTTCCACATGATTTTTCTTATCTTTCTTTATTCACTTTTGTCAGACCATGATTGTATTTTTCCTTGAAATAGTTTGAAGCAGGTTCCTTACTTTTTTAAAAAAGTTTTAAATTGTTTATAAAGCAGCCATGCTATGAACATAACAGCAATCAGATTTTCCTGCTTTGTTTTAGTAATGTGTTTACTACAGACAAGTATTTTTGCTCTACAAATAAGAAAAAAAAGAGTCCATTTAGAGTATATGTTTGGTCTTCTAGAGGAGATGGGACCACCTGTGGCCTGGAGATATTCCAGTGACACTGGTGTCATGCAAAGGAAGGTCTACTAGAGGTGACTTACAGGGCTGGATATCAACATAGAAACAGAATGAAGCTGTCAATGAAATAGCATTCTATGACAGTGCTTGTGATAATGCAACCAAAAAAGTGAGAAAATAACAAGGAGTAAAGCTATTGTGGTGTTTATTATTCAGAAATATATTTAACAATGCAGGGTCCTTGGAGTCTTTGAAATTGGCTAATAATCAAGATTGAGGTTTAAAAAAAATAGCAATTTAGACTGTTCCTATGCAATGCACAATGTAAGTTAAAATACATTCAGACGGTTTTCAACCATAGAGATAAATAAATACCTTAGTGAGAGTTTCTCGACGAAGTCTGAAGTTCAGCAGCCACAAATTTCCAATGATGGGGAGAGGAACTGGTCCTGGAGGAAGCTGGGTACGCATCCATTGCAGCTTTAGGAACTGCAAAATCAGGAGACAAACTACTAGAGCCATAAAAATCTCAGAAATCCCCAACATCTTGTCAAAATTGTAACTTCTCCCTGAGTTTTGCCCTTTTTTTTGGTCTTTTTTTTAGAATATGTCTTCCTCTGAAAATTTGGATTTGTGTAGATGAGTTTATTCTACTGACTGCAAACTCTCTCTAAGAATATATGCCTGCTGTAGCCATCTCTCTCAGACAATCTACAGTTTTCCCAAGCTGAAGTCCTTAGAAAACCAAAATATGTGATCCTTGGTGGTTAGTCAAGCCCCACCCACTCTTTTTTTAAGATCCGTAATTGAGATGTCTCTTTTTTCACTTAGAATTTTGTTTCCTTCTTAGTCTTGATATTAAGTGCCAATTATTGATCAGTTATTCAAGGTTATAAAGTGTCTTGCATAATGGTAACACCTCAGGCAGTTTCCTGTAGTTAAATGTTAAAATGCATTACTTCTTGCTGTTCTGAAATACTATAATTATTATGTAGTTTCTTTATAGAAGAAGAAGAAACATCTGCACAATACCTGTGTGTTAGAATATGGTCTCTGAGATGAAAAAGAACTAAATTCATGCAACATCAAGGTAAATTAATGTCTTTAATTACAAAAATAAAGGCAATTTAATAATTAGGTGAGTATTTACTTTCTTCTTTTATTATATTCAAGGTTAAGTTATGTGGAACACTAGTGAGAGGTTATTTTTTTCTCCACCAGATTGTTCACTGCTTTCTAATTTTTTTTTTTTATTATTTCTTTTTTTTATGCTAAGTTTTAAACTCTTCTGGTGCAAATTTTGGAAGTGAAACAATGCACAGGTTCTGCTTGATCTGTGGAAAAGAACAAATGAACTTAAGAAAGGGGCAAAACTTTTAATTTTTGCTGATTTGTGGACCTCATAAGCTTTCAGGAGAGGTTTGTACTAATGTGTGGCAAACATGAACTTAAGAGACTTACTTTTCATACTTGCTGATATATTAGATTTGACTTTTGACACTTGGTTCAAGAACTCAGCTAATGCTATGATATATCTTCAAGTCTGTATAGGAGATTAAGGGAATCCATACAATTGCATAAGTTGTCTGTTTCCAAATTTTATCATAATTTCTCTGAGCAGGCTTGCTGAATTTTCCAGTCTGCAGTTTTCAGCTCAAAAAGTTTCAGCAAGATCAAGGTTGTTGATTGCACTGAGTGTACATTATGATAATGAATTATAAAGGTTTAATGCTATCCATGGGCTTCTTAAGAACTGCATTAAACTTCAAGAAACTGCATTATAGGTGTGAATACTAATTTCAGTTAGTTTTCTAATGAGTTCAATTTTTTTTGTGTTTGTGGGGTTAGTGAAAGAAAATGTGCTAAATGCAATCTTGCATCATTCAGTCTTTAAATATATGTAGATGAGGATTTGCCTTTTTTTTTTTTTTCTCTCTAGTGGATTGTAATAATTTCAGCTGGATATGGGAAACACAGGGGCAGTTTCCGGGGGCTGCAGAGCAGCAGCGACATTGCAGCATTTTCTTGCCTTACTTTTCTGAGAAACCACCACTTGACTGCTCTGTACAGTTTCATGCAGCTCTTCTGCCTTAGTGGGCTTCATGTGCAGATGCTTTTCCTGAAAGTGTGGAGGTGGAGCAGCAATCAGAGGGCAAGGACCATGCCTGTGTACCTTTTTTATCCATTTGTTTAGGTTTTGGGGCAGAGCAATGGAAACAGAAAAGTTTAATAAGCATCATTTTCAGCAGCATGGTTCTGTGAATCTTATACTTGCAGAGTTAAAAAGACAAAAAGTGAGAGAAACAATTTGAAATTCACTAAATTTTATGGTTTTATCAGTCAATTCAGACATGTTGATATGCTTACCAAAAATCCCAGCGTTACTGAGTTATGCTATTGAGCAATCATTTATCCATCCAGTTTTTCAGATTTTGATGCTATTTGAGACTTTAAAGTGAGTTACCTGATGAAATTATCTAACTAACTTGACTTGCCTCCTATGTGCATCAGAATTTCATTTCTTCATATTTTTTTTGTCCTTGTTTTGTCCAACTGGTCCCATCTGCTTAAAAGAAAGCAAGCACTATTCTATTTCTTGCTTGTGCATAGAATCATTTGTTAAGTTTGTAAGCTTTGCAACCCCTGAAAGCTGTTGATGCACGCATGCCATCAATGAGGGTATGATTTATACACTTAAGACTACCAGAATTAAGATGACTTAAGCCTTGAGGTTGCCTATTAATAAGGGTGATTATGATGCAACTTAAAAAAAAAAAAGAAAATTAAAAGAAAGGAGTCCTGCTGAGTAAGGCTTGGTCCACCAAGAAGGTTAACCTGAGCTTACCCTTTGCACACTGTGGGCAGTGTATTTTCCTGCTGCTAGGTGAAACCTGTGGGCATGCTGAAATTAGAATGAGGTGAAGTTATTTCACAGAAGCTTATGCTAAGCTTGCAAGGAAGGGAAAAGCAAGGAAGCTCTTTTGTTATTGTGTACTTTAATACTTTCAGCATAAATGAGCAGCAGCTCTTCGCATAAATCTTGCTCGAACTCCTCTGACACAAATACTGTTGCAAGAGCTCACCAGTTAAGATGACAGATATTAAGTTTGGTTGTTTTGGACAGATGAGGAAACCTGCTTTTGTAATGAAGGTTTCAGGCCATAGGAGTGGGAAGCACTGAATGCAGCAGCTGAAGAGGACAGGGAAAGAACAGCATCTTCAGAAAGGTGGGAAGCAAATGATGAACGTGGTGTTCACAGGGTGGAAAGGGTTCCTGGCTCCCCTCCGCCCAGGGTGTGTGTCATGTGCTCTGCTGTAAAACCAGGGCTCGTTTTTTATCTGTTGCAGAGACAGGCTCAGCATGTATTAGAAAACACTGCCTGGTTCCAAGCTGTGCATGTATTGCTTGGCATAGCAATGTGCTTACTGCCTGGCCTGGTGTCAAGCTAAACAGAGCAGACATTGCTAAGCAGGTTTGGGCTTTTTTTGTGGGTTTGTTATTTTGTTGTTGTTTTGGTTTATTTTCCAGTGGAGACACTAATTTGGATTTCTCAACTTAACTGTTCCTTCCTCCCCTGCACTCCCTGGTCTTTCAAGAGCTTCATCTCAGGAGCTGGCGTCAGAATTTCTCTGAGGAAAGAGAGTTACACGAACACTGTATGTCCAGGCAAGCACTGAGAGAGGGAGAGAGTGGCTTAGAGCACAGAGCTGGAGTGAACATGGGACTGAGAAACAGGAGCAAACGAAGTTCCCATTCTGTGTTTCTGTTCAGTTCAGGAAAAGAGAACTTTGCTTATGTGCATTATAAATAACTTTGATAGGTTTTTACCTCCTGCTGTTGTCTGTGGTGTTGGGACCTGAAGACTGATGAGCTATTTAGGTTGCGTAGACAAAGTATTGGAATGAAACCTGAGAACTTCAAATTCTGTCCTTAGATCTGTTCATAGCTTGTCTGTGACTCTCAGGAACTTGCTTTATCTCTCTGGGCCTAATCAACCCTGACATTCACTTTTCAAAAGAACTTGAAGACTGAATAAAAGCCAAGTTGTAGATGGCAGGTATGACTGTTTCTGTTGAGTTCTTTCCCTGTATTTTCTTCCCACTCCTATGGTCTAAAACTTCCATTAGAAAAGGAGGTTTTCTGAGCTGACCAAACACCTGCCATCTCTGCCTATGAGCTCTTGGAGAGTATTTGTCAGATAATAATGAGCAACTTGCATGGAGAGGTACTGCTCACATCTAATGAAGATATTGGAAGAAGGAAAACTGATTTTCCCCAAAACAACCTGCTTGCAAAAAGGTTCTCTGTAAACACTTGCCTCTACCTGCTTGATCTCACATTTACTTTATTTGTATTTTGGTCCTTAATTCACCATTTGTGCACATTAACTGAGTTAATTTAAATACTATCACTCTGTATTACAATGAATTGTAAAAACCACCACTTTCTCTTCCTGCTAGTAATACCTGATCATCCCAGACATCCCAAAGTAAAACTGGTTGGTATATGTAATCTTAGAGAGATTCATCAACAAAGGATGATAATTAATTTATTAATTTCCAAGTATATTTCTGAGGGTGTAGCAGGCTGAGACAGTGCATCACTGACATGGAGGACAGCAGGACCACTAAAAGCAAGAGCCCTAGCTATTAGGAAGGAAAGTGACTGTTGTAAACATTCCTAATTTTGTTTTTCCATTGTTTTTGTTGTTGCCCTCTGTTTCATTTGAGCTGTTGGTTTGGTTTGGTTTGGTTTTGTAGAGCAGTGCTACTTAGATGAAAGCAATGCAGACCTTACACAGGTGCTGTGCCGCTGTACATCCTGATGGCGTGGGAGCTACAAAGGTCTGGTGCCCTTTCAGTCTCACTGGTTTGTGAAGTGCTGTATAATCTTGGCAGTACTCTGCAGTCAGCTGCAGAGGAACTGAAGAGAGACAAGAATTTCGTAGACTAAACCATAGTACAAGTTAGTTACCCTTCTCTCACTGGAGTGTCAGGAAGAAGTAATGGATATTGTGCAGACAGTCTTAATTATGGCATTTCCTAGTGTTTGAGTATTTGCAGCTTCAGCATTCTTTTTGACAGTTTTTCAGAGCGAGATCTAGTAACCTGTTGGCTACTTCTTGCACTTGGAACGTCAGAAGTTGTGGACGTAACAGAAAATTCAAAGTAAGACTTGTTTGCACGACTTTCCCAGGGAGAGAGGTTTAGAGACAGCCTAGGACCAACTCCTCCTTGCTTGCAGGACAGTGTGGCTACTGCAAATATATACTGTCCTGACTGATTCCTGAGCACTGGAAGAAACTTCTGGAGTCCAGCCCAGATTAATTCCCGTGTTAGGAAAGAATTTTTTTTCTCCAGAGAAATATTCTTGCCCCTCTAAACATGGGTAGAGATAAGGTACCTTGAATGCTACTGTAGAACTTGAATGAATGAATTAAATGTGAAAACATCTTTCAAAATGTGCCTTATGTCCTTTCTGCCAGCTAGTAAGTAACACCAATGGATTGTGCAAGTGGAGTTGCAAAGATGGGTTGAGTTTTTTAGGCAGCAAATCTTGAGAGAGAATGACAGCCCTCGGGGATAGCTCTGCTCTGAGGAGGAGCAACAGCCTCGAAGAAAGTGCAGGGTAAGGCAGCAGGGAGTGTGGTGGAGGCAGCAACTAAGAGCAGTAATGGCCCTTTTGTGTCCTTTCTGCAGGGCTATGTATATTTTTGGGCAAGGAGTGAGCACACAAGGAGATCTTTATCTCGTACAGCCTTTTGCAGGTGTTTAGCTTTACTCTGCCCGACGAAGTTAGAGAAGCCAGCACATCACATCCTTTGGGGAGCACTGTGCAGCCCCATTCCTATAAGGTCTGCTGTTCTTCATGAGGCAACTTGGTACCAACATCCCAAACAGCAAGTTCCACTTGCTGCACTCTAGAAATCTACTAAGAACTGTCCCTGTTTGTAGGGCTCTTTTTGTGTGTGTGTATGTTGAGGAAGTCTTTGTATGTGGTGCTTCAGGTACTATGAATTCAAAATAAAGCAAAGATTTACAGGCTCTGGCATTAACTGTGGCTGAGCAGAACTCCTGCTACTGAGAGAAGGCAGAAGCTAATGTATAAAACCTCATAGTGGACAAGAACTCAGTCCCAACAAGGACTTTGAAAGCCTTGTCTGCTGAGGGAGGCATCCATCTCTAGACCTGGCATGAAAAAGAGCCAACAGAGCTGTCAGTCTGTGCTTCCAAGCAAGCAACAGGGCTCTTTCATCCAGGGGTATGGGGATCCCTGAAGAGCATTGGCCTGTGCTCCCTGCCCTCCTGTACTCTGTGTGAGGAGACAGTGTACTGCTTCTGGCAGAATTCGGGCAGAACGAAAGCAAAGGCTCTTGTGTTCCCAGAGGAGTGCAGTGGGGTTGCCTCTGTGGACTCCTGCTGCCAGTGAAGTCACTGGCACAAGGTAAAGTGCAGCCCATCAGGTTGCAGAACCCATCCCTGTGCTGTTCTGAAGACCTGTATCTCTGGCAGTGCTATCCCACCAGGACTTTTCCACAGGTAAAATGAGAAAAAGCAAGTGCACTTGTTCTCCTGGGATTCTTACAGACCCCTTGCGTTTGCACACTGCAACCTCCCCTCTCCTTTCTGATGTTCTACATCAGAAACTTGCCAGGCTCTGAGCAACCACTGTGGGGAAACGTTGCTCCAAACATACATAGCTGAGGTGGAATGTGCTGTGCTGTGAGGCAGCTGTGCTGCTGCAAGCTGTGTTAAAGGGCAGCTTCTGGGACCTAAAAATGATGAACTGGGATATGAGGTCTGTTACACTTTTTGTCAATAGTACTAATTATGTTTGATCCTTCGCTGTTCTCTTTGCAGTTCATCTGTATTGTTTACTGTGAAAACTCAGATTACAATACCTCATTGCTCTTGGTTCCCAAGTCTGCATTTGCACCCACTCTTGTACAAGGTTACTGACTGCTTACTTTTGCTTCTGCCCCACAAATGCTACCTGGTGAGTGCTCCTGTTCTTGTCTGTAGCTGGCTGACAGCTGCAGCTTTGTACCTGAGCTCTTGATGTGCACATAATCAGTGTTTTGAGTGACATCTTCCGTCAAACTGATTGATTGCTCAAAGGGATGTTTCTGGCTGAGGTTTCTGCCTTCTAGCCTCTGCTTGATCTTAAAGTCACGGTAGCTATTAGCATATTGCAGCATAGTGATGTATTAAATACATTCAAGAATGGGAAGACTCCTCATTGTCTCAGATCAGGAAGAGTAGTAGGAAAGAAGGGAGGTGAAAAATTCAGAAAGCTTCATTTTGCTAGGGAAGAGTTAAGAAGAACAATCCAGAGGCATATCAACAGACAGATTCATAGCAGCTTTCTTGGTGATAAGAGTTTGGAGGTGTAAAATAATGATAAGTGTAATTCTTATATCCCTGGGTTTGTTTCTTCTTAGTGCACAGTTCTTGAAGTTGCAATGGAAGAGTCGTGGTTTTCCTCCTGGACCGACCCCATTTCCCATCATTGGAAACATGTGGTGGATAAAGTTTAGAGCTGATCATGGGAGCCTGAGAAAGGTATGTATTTGCAGATGTGAACTAAAGAGCTATTGATGCAAAACCTGTAAAAAAATGGTGGTGGCTGTTGATAGGCTGATGTGGTAGCAGGGAGAACTTAATCCTGAGAAAAGGTAACTTGTGGAAGTTAAATTAGGTGTCTAAACCTGTTAAGTAAAATCTGCAGACAGTGTGATTCATTTGAAAGCTGGTATGTGTGCAACTTAAACAGAACTGAAGATAGATTTACTTCAAAAAAGACTTCTGTTTTTAAGGGAGTATTTGTCCTTGAACGAAAAAAGTGGTTTTCAGATTTCGCACCACAGGCGTGTATTAAAAATCTTTTAAAACTAGGTGTCTTGAATTCATAAGATGTGAAAAGGACACCAGGATGTCTTCTGCTGTCATGGGATGGAAATAAGATTGTATTCTGTGTGCAGCCAAATCCTTTGCTCTGTTATTTCTCTGGAGTCCAGTCTGAGATGTGCTCCTTGCAGATAAGCTAAGGGTGTAAATGATGGTGAAAGGAAAGACCTAATGGGAAGAATTAGGTCCATCTAAGCATGTTAATACAGATTCTTTCAGTTTTCTACATCCTCCACTGAGCCAAAACATCACAAAAGAATCCAGTGTGTTGATATATTTTTCAAGTTGTGACCTTTCCTTATGTGCTAAGGGCAACCTGCAGGCTGCAGCTGGAGAGGGCTGGCTTCAGGAAAAGAGAATTTAAAAGGGCTTGAGGCTTAATTTTTCTGATGAGTACATGTTCATCACTGTGAGAGGATGGAGCTGTACTGTTTCTTTGTCTAGAGTCAGGGACTTGGTCCTTTCAGAATACCCACAGCACTGCCCGACAGCAGTCCCCATCACTACCCAGAGGTGGGATCTATGCTCAGATGCCTCAGTTGACAGTATTTGTGTATAAGAGGGAAAGAGTTCCTGCCACTGAAACTTGAAATCTGCAGTACTAGAAGGAGAGTTACACCTGGAATACATAATTTCAAGAAGTTCTGGTTGTTGCCTGAGTTGAAAATTGTAATGAAGAAAGGGCAGGTGAAATTTCACATGAAAGCTCATATAGATCTGTAGACACTCAGGGGCATTTACCTAATGGTTACTATTGCAAGGGCAATCCAGGGTAAGTGTTAAAAAGGGGAAGAGGGTTTATTCTTTCACTGCTTCCATTTCTGTAAATTGTGTGTTCCCAGAGAGAACCCAGCACCTTTTTGGTAGGCACCCCCACTGCAAAACACAACCACTGTCCCTTTTCATCTCCTGAACCCCTGAGTAATGTCATACTGGAAGAGAGCAGCCCATCATGTGTGCGTGTTGGTTGATGTTTCTGCCATGGGTATTTTTTTGACATTGATCTAACCTGCAGATGGCAAAAACCTATGGCAACATCTGCACCTTGTGGTTGGGTCACAGACCTATGGTGGTGCTCTATGGGTTCCAAGCTGTGAAGGACGGACTCACCACCAACTCAGAGGATGTTTCTGGGCGACTACAGACCTATGTCTTCAACAAGTTGGCAAATGGAAAGGGTAAGATGTTCATGTCTGTGGCAGGACTTCATTCTTGACTTTCTTTGCTTCCTCTCATGTTTTCCTCACTGGAAGTTCCCAGTTGACTTATTCTGTCTGCTCAAGGTGAATCATATAATTCTGTAGCATTACCCTAAATGGCCTCCAAAGTCTCACTGTCACATATGTGTTTCAGAATCTCATCAGACCAGCAATATTTATATGTAGCTAGGTCGTGTTTGTCAGTTCTTAGTGTTGTCTACATGTCCCAGTTTGAAATAATTTGGAGCTTGCAGCCTCCTCTGCAAGCTGAGTCTCAAGTAATTCTTTATGCTCCCAGCTGTTTGTTTAGAGCAAAGGTTGCTGTAGGAAAGCATGTACAGTGCTATGAATAAGATCTAACCTTGTTCCAAAGTACAAAGTCACAGGAAGATGACTGGGGCTTTAAATGTATTAACCAGAGTGTAGGTGCAACATATCCTTGTTCAGAGCTTCTTATTGTGCTATCAGAGACACTGCCGAATTGTGGTGGATGGAGAATAAAGACAGTGCTGTGTTTAAAACAGAAATAATTGAACTTATTTCCTTCAGGCTCTTATCCAGAGCATATAGAGCAGATGCTTTTATCCTCAGTCAGGATTTCTTGCATGTTATTTATAATCTGGAAACCTTTAAGTTATAGTACTAGCTAATATAAGTAGGAAAAAACCTCTTTAAGGAATAGAGATTATCAAGTCTGGAGCCATTTCAGTCCATTTGGAAGGATCTGTATTGACACTTTTTATCTGGGTGCTGTGGAGAAAAGCAGATGAGCTCTGGTCACAGGAAGCAGTTTGCAGACTGGCTAAAGCCTTTTCTTCCTTCTCTGGTTTTTGCTGGGTGGTTCTTGCCCTGGCTTCATTGTCTTTCCAGGAGGGACCTGGACCAGGGCAAGAGCTCAGTATCTGGTGTAAACAGCCTGGTAAAAGCAGGATCCCTAAAAGCCAGAGACTTCGTAGCATAGATAGTTTGTGCTCAGAACCAATTATCCACTTTATTTTTGAAGCATAAGCAACAGGGAGATGTGATGATATCCAGAAGTTTTGCATAAGGTTGAGAAGCTCAAGCACAGGAAATGCCCAGACCTCCCCAATAACCTCCACAAAAATCTTTCTGTTGGTTGTGAGTAGCTTAGTCAGAGACACCACCAGGTTTCCAGGTGGAGGAAACCTGAACTTTTGGTTGAGGAAAGCTGTGTTTGCCATTCCTGCAGAGTTAACATGTGGCAACATCTGTAAGGACACAATGTCCACACAGGGATGTTGGCAAGCACAGCTTACAAGTATTAATTGTATTAGAAGATTGTACAAGATAATAAATTAGGTCTTGTAAGAGATTGCATCAAATGGGCTACAAGCCTTTCTATATGGATAAGGGGAAAGATTAATTTTTTTCCAAAGCCTGGGTAAATAAAAGGCAACAACCAACCCACATTATTGCAGCTTTCAGCAGGCTGCTGGGTGGAGGTTTGAGTGATGACCACTGTTCTTGGATGCTTCAGAAAGAATAGGACTAGGTTTGGAAAGCAGGTCAGAGACCCAAGTGGGTTTTTTGTAGGGCTGGGAATATCTTAACCAAGGTGTTTACTCTGCCTCTAATAACATACAATTAAATTATGTTAATAATACAGTTAAACATACATACTCCTCTTTGAGCAGCAGCATGATGAGAAGGTGATTCGTATGGTGTTTATCATTTACAATTGTATAAATGTTAACATGACATAAAATTGATTCTTGTTGGCTGAAGGTATCTTGGTCTCAAATGGTCTCATCTGGAAACAACAGAGACATTTTGGAATTGGAGCTCTCCGAAAACTGGGAATGGGGAATAAAGGAATGGAGCGCGGGATACAAACTGAGGCCCGTTACCTGGTCGAGTTCTTCAGAGACAAAGAGGGTATGGCTTTGGCACAGTGCTTGGGAACTGACAGAGAGTCTGCAGGACTCTGAGGGTGAAGACTGTTTTTGCTCTAGAATGAAGTGGGTTTGGGCACATCTTAGATTTAAAGTGCAATTGAAACAGTACAGTCAGACCTCAGCAACGTGTATTTTGGGATCAACACCAAGACTGAGATTACTAAAAAAAAAAGAAAAGGAAAACAAACAAAAAACCTCTAAGTCTGGGAGTTAAAGATTTGGTGCCTTGCTGTCCTCATTTTTGAATGAGGTTTATCTTTTATTACATTTGCCAGTGAATTTTGTGTTTGTGAGTAACACGGTTTGTGAGTAACAGTCTAAATACCATAGAGGGCACCTCTTATAAAATGTCATTGTGATCTTGCTTCCCAAATAGCAAAGGAGGTAAAGGAAGTGCTTTGGAGATGAATGCTTTTCTCTGTCTGCAGGAAAAGCTGTTGACCCTTCCTTCCCCATTGTCCATGCTGTCTCTAATGTGATCTGTGCTGTGGTTTTTGGACATCGCTTCTCCCTAGAAGATGAAACCTTCCGTCAGCTGATTGAAGCATACAATGCTATAGTGGCTTTTGGGAACAGCCGCGTTTATTTTGTGAGAAAATTTCTTATTTAATATGCACCTTATTTGATTATTGAGCACATTATTTATTGCAATATAATTATACAATGATATATATTGTGATAGTTATTGCATTATTTAATACTGATAAAAATGTTGACTGTGAATATGAACTGGACCTGCAGTGCTTTGGGTTTGACATAATTCAGTTATGAATATTACATGAATAATCTTTATTAGAATGTCCCAGCAAAGGCAATATGCTTGGGATACTGAACTTTTCTGTAGTAGAAACACCAAGATTGTTAAGGTGAAAAGGTGATACTCTTTGTGTGAGAATGAAAGAGAATGATTTTTTTTTTCCTGTGTGCTAAGGTAATAGAGATAAATGCTTATTAATATGAGATTTATTAATAACAATACATGTTACATCTATCTACAAAAGCAGATTATTTTGTTGATGAATTAACAGCGGAGTTATGCAGTAAGGATAGGAAAGATTCCAGGGTGGAAACCGTGTTGTCTTTAATTTGAGGGTTTAATGTGTGTTCATGTACTCCACATGTACCCAACATTTCTCTTTGGTGACACGGCATTTTTCCCAGAGAAATTAATTCAGCAATTTAGCACCAAAAATGTCCACACTGTATCTCTATCACAAGTCTTCTCATATGGTTTTCACTTACTGCCTTTGTATTGAATGCTTGCTCCACAGATGAGTGAAATTTTCACCTGGGCTGCAGAGCGTCTCTCAGGATCTCTACAGAAAGCAGCATTTTCACGGGATTTTGTTTGTTCCTTTGTAAGGCAGGAAATCAAAAGCCACAGGGAAAAAGGCAGAATAGGTGAACCAGAAGATTTCATTGACTTTTACCTGGATCAGATAGAGAAAGTGAGTAATTCATGCTGTATGTGACACAGATCCAGTCATAAAGGGTTCTCTGTCCCTTCCCTGCAGTTGTCTGTACACACCAGCATTAGTACAGAGTTCTACAACTACAGTTTAAAAACTCTGCTGTCAAAGTCAAAATATGACCTTTGAATAGTTTGTTCAATAACTTGTTCTAGTAGTACACATTATGTACATCAGCTTGTTGTCATCCTGTGGAATCCTTACTGAGGGCTGGGCAGTGGGTGATAGGGAGGACCTTGAAAAGGTTGATGGCTGCCTAATTCTGATTCTTTGTGCCTTATTAATATTTGCTTTTATTATTTTTGTGCTTAGTAGTACTGTATGATTATAAGAACAATTTTAAAATGGTGACAAAAACATAGCATAAATATTTTGAAAGGGTAACATATATATTATACTTTGAAATGTGTTTTCTGCTGTGGAAGTAAACAGAAGGTAGCATAACAGTATCAAGGTACTTACTTGAGGAAAGTCTTTGCAGAACCTGTGTTCTGCTCAGGTACCTGTATTTTTCTCCGCCCTCCAGAAATATTGTTCCTTTAGATATAGTGATTACTGTCTGTCTCAGTGCTAACTGTTACACAGATGTACCCCATTTTACATTTCTCCTTGACACCTGTAGACTAAAAATATCCCGAATTCTACATTTGATGAAGACAACATGGTGCAGTCTGTTTTTGACCTTTTCTTTGGTGGCACGGAGACCACGGCCACCACTCTGCGTTGGGCTCTGCTCTATATGTTGGCTTATCCTGACATCCAAGGTGAGTTGTAGACACAAACATGGGTATGATTCAAGTTGAAGAATTATCTGTTCTACTTTTTTTTTTTTCTTTTTTATTCGGCTAAGACCAAGTTTTTCTTACGATCAATTTTTCCTTTCCTTTTTTTTTTGTTGTTGTTGTTGTTGGGGGGTTTTTTTTGTTTGTTTTTGGTTTTGGTTTGGTTTGGTTTATTTGTTGTTTTTTTTAAGATTATATTCTTGAGGTTTACTTTTAATAAGCCAGTGTTGCAAAAAAATTTCAGAGAGATATTTTAAAATAATTTCAGGGATAGTCAGCTTCTGACAGTGAATTTTGTCTTGCTGATTTTTGTCAGACTGTTTCAGTACTGCAAGCATATTTTTTTCATTCTTTTGGTGCTAGAATGCTGGAAAAACAGAACCCTGTGCACACATATACCTTTCAAATACTGATAAAATAAAAAAACCCTCTGAGCTTACTAGTTTAGGTTTTAAGTATGAAATCTGACCCTAAACCCTCTGAGACTGTATAAGCTGTGTTAGTTACTGAAGCTGACATAACAGCCCAAAAAGATTAACAGTTGGTGATGGTGTAGTAATATTTTCCTGTTTCAGTTCTCAGCATTACATCAGTTTGTTGTGATGGTTTCCTTGCAACACCCTCATTAGTGTGCTGTGAGTCTGTATTTACCTAGAGTAAAAATAATAGCTTAACTGAATTGATCTCTTCATAAGAAGTTTTTGTTTCAGGTAAAGTTTGCTCCTCTTCCTTTAAATATAAAGCTCAATAAATCTGTTGGGTCTGAACACAGAACCTATCAACTAGGAAATAGAGTGTAGTAAAATCATAACTGTATAGATATAAAAGTGTATTTAGAGTTTAACATACCGTAAGTATAAATTATTTATATATTGTAGTTTTTTCTATCAGTACTATAATCCAAAAAGGAAACGAAAGCACTGTTTCATGCTAAACAGTGTTCTTACATCTGTAATGGATTTCTTTTTATCTTTTTTTTTCAGAAAAAGTTCAGAAGGAGTTGGATGCTGTTCTGAGTCCCTCCCATCTCATCTGCTACGAGGATCGGAAGAAGCTGCCGTATACAAATGCTGTGGTTCATGAGATCTTACGCTTCAGTAGCATTGTTTTAATCACGATTCCTAGAGAAGCAGTGAAGGATACAACTGTTTTGGGGTATCGGATTCCAAAGGTACAGATATCCTTTGTGTTCCAATGTGATCTTTGGTCGTGAGTTAAGGTCCTTGCAGTCGTGTTTACCACTAAGCCCTTTTCCCTCCAGTTCAGGATGGGTGGGTGTTGGTGATGGCACTGGCAGACAGCACTTCTCCCCTGCCATGCCCTCTGACCTGTGACTTTTCTCATAAATGACTGACAGTGCTTGCCAAAAGCCCAGTTTCACCCCAACTGAACCAGTGTTCTGTGAGTGCTGATGGTATACTTTCCAAGAGGCTGTGATTTTAAATACTTTGTAAGCATTTGAGCTCTTACACTTCCACAAGACCGCAGAGAAGACCTGCCCAAAATGGACAGTGGTGTCCATAGAGAAGGTGCTGCAGACTATTAATGCCAGGATATTGTCTGCCATGTGGACAACTGAGAGATGGGATGTTTTCTTCATTGGTGATGTCTGAGACAACACTAAGCATTTACTGCATTCACCTAGGACTTCTTTTTCTTATTATCACCTCTCTGGCATCATATTTGAAATATAATGCAGATGTTTTCCCACAACCAACTTCTTCTGAACTGCCACCTAACAGATTGGAAATAAAGGCACATGAAGGAATACAACACGGAAATCCCTGAACCTGAAATAGTGAAGTTTCTTTGCTTATTTGTTTTTTGAGAAAAACCCCTCAGAACTGTTTGATATTGATTTTTTTTTCCCTAATAAAATAATCTTTCATTTCTGCAGCCTCTCCATGTGCAGAATGATAGCTGGAATCTGTTTGTGTCCTTTTCTTCTTGATGTCTGAGAGTCATAACTGCACCAACAATATCTTCCTTTCAGGGCACTCTAATTATGGCAAACATAGACTCTGCTCTTTTTGACCCTGACTACTGGGAGACTCCTCAGCAGTTCAACCCTGGTCATTTCTTGGACAAGGATGGAAATTTTGTGACCCGAGAGGCCTTCTTAGCCTTTTCAGCAGGTAGGTGCACTGAGAACTGAGCCCGCTTGTGTGGGTTAGGTGAAGCTGTGTTATTTTGACTGTGGAAAAGGCCAAAGGGGAGTATAATCCCAAAGTACAGAAGCACATGGTTTTCCTAGGCCAAAAAAATGACTGACCGCCAAAAAAAGTTGCTTGGTAAGTGTATAAAAACTTGCTCTTAGATTTTTGTGAAAGTGCAGAGAAAGTAAAAGGAGTAAAGCCCTAGAATTCCCAATCATTTGTGGACTTGAGTCCTTACGTTGTTGTCCCTGGTCATCCTCTGAATATGACAGATTATGCTCTTACAGTGGCTGTTCTGTGGCAGGCTTCTGTGCTGGAGCTGATTTATTTTGTATAAATAATTCCATATTTATGAGTGCAGAAAGATGAATAGAAGATCCAGAAGCTGGATCAAATACTTCCCAGCTGGCTATGTCTTTCCTGTGGAGCTTCTGGAGTCACTCTTTCACCAGTGTGGAAGTTTATAGAAGCTTAAACAAACAAAAGCTCTTGGGTATCATGCTGGGAGGGAATAGTCTCGTTGTCAGAGCCCTCAACAGAGATGTGAAAACGTCAGGCTCAGGTTTCTGGCCTAAATTGGGCAGAAGAGGAATTTGAACATTAGTTTCTCACATCCAAGTCAAATGAGCTAACCACTATATTTCAAAGTTTGTCACTGTCTGTCTCTAGGAATTATATCCTGCACAGAATTAATTAATAAATTGGGAAGAGGTTTTTCTGTAACAAGTTGTTTTCACTGAAAGCATTATGTGGGAAAATGTTTCATCAGATGTAGAATGTCTTCTGTATTCTGATTTTTCACTGTTTTTTGTGAAGATAAGTCAACCTGTTCTAAGTGGAAGCTGTGAGGCAACCTAAAGATACTTTCTTGTTTTTCTTATTTGGAATCAAGAGACTGAGAGTCCATTCATAGAACTGGAGAGTCCTATAGATTCATGGCTAGGCTTTGCAAACAAAGATTTGGAAAGGGCTCTACCCACATTTGTTACAAGTGCGCTGGTGGCTAAAAAGGCTGAAGAAAGAAACTTCTGAGAAGCAACCCTGGTATCTTTTTCTGTAATCCAAGCAGGTCCTGCAAAGATGGATTGCAGACATCTCAATTGTTTGCCCAGTTCAATCTGAGAGGAAAACTTCGAATTCAGCAAAGTTCTTTGTTCCTTGTTGAGGCTGAGCAATGCTCCTGTGAAAAGCTGGGAAGCAGGTGCTGGTTACAGACCTCGCTGGGGACTGACTTCTCTTTCCCTTCACCCTCTGTAGGCCACCGTGTTTGTCTGGGAGAGGTGCTGGCCAAGATGGAGCTTTTCATCATCTTCTGCAGGCTGTTGCAGACATTCAAGTTCACTGCACCAGAAGGAGTTAAGGAAGTCAACACAGACTTTGTCTTTGGGAGCACCATGAAACCCCATCCATACAAGCTCTGTGCAGTTCCGCGCTAGGCTGGAGGGTGTTAGAGATTTAAGAAAGAGGCGTGGCCACAGGTTTGCTGATATTTGTGCTGCTTTTATGGCTTTCATTTTTACATCAAGTTCAGTGTGAACCTGTCCTTGCTGTGTTATAGAGCTAAGAAGCCAGCCTTGAAAAACACTCTGCTTTTCCCTGCTTCTGGAAAATGTCTGTACTTCTTTTTCTTTCCCTGTTGTGTTACCAATGAAATAAACATAGACAATTGTCTAGTCTTACAAAAATTCATCAGGAATCTTCCTGGAGGGCGAAGGAACATTAAAGCCAGATGCTGAGGGGGCTTCCCACATGTTCTCAAATCCTGGTGTATGGGAATGCTGTTCCCAGAGGTGGTGGCTCTGGGCATTGCCAGAGCCCCTAGGTATGGTTGCATGGGAATAGGGAGTAGTGGAGGGGCATCTCAACTGGCTGTGAGGCAGCTGCTTTGTCTGTTTAGCTGAGAGTCATGGGGAGATGATTGCTTGAAACTGGAAGCAACAGAGGTACAACAGCACAGCCCTTCATTTGGGTTTGAGGCTCCTGACTTGGGCTAAAAGCAAAGGTAAACTCCTAATTCCTACTGGAGAATTGCAGGGGGTAACCCACTGCTGGGGAAACACAGTGGGTGTAAGTGGTAATGGAGCAGTGAGCTGGCCTGAAAATCCCATGAAAGAGGGAGCCTCTCACACTGTGGGGTTTGTAATGACCATGATGTACAACAAACTGAGTTGGCCATGTCTCTTTATGGATGCTGTGGGAAGATGGATAGGGTTAAACCTGGGGGGGATTCAGAATTTTACGGTAAAAAGGAGCTGCAGCTCCCTGGATGGACTGAAGCCAAAGTGCTCCCCAGCACAGTGATAAACATCTACTCAGAGAAACAGAACAGAGTGTGGAATGACGTGGAGACTGCGTGACTCCCTCCATTCTAATCCCAGCCAAATGGGAGAGCATTGTGGTACTGAGACCATACAGTACCTGTCTGGTAAGGGATAATCAAGATGTTCTGCTGATGAAGACAACAACCATGTCAAACACCCTCCTCAGGTGCCACCCCATGACCAACCTCCCCTCCCCCCCCCACTTAGGTACACCAATCAGAAATAAAAGGTGTTTATGACTAGAGCCACTCAAATTCCACCCAAACATAAAGAAAATAGAATAAAAGTAAGTTGGGGGTAGGGGGAAAGTGGGATGAGACTTCCACCGAAACTGCTGAGATCAGTCAACAGACTGAGTCCCTCTTCTCCCCCACCAGAGGGACGCCTGGGGTGAGAAATGTACTCTACATGCATTAAATGCTGCTTTTAGAACTAGAGCTTTTGTTTGTGCTTACCCCAAAGCATATTAGAAGATTGTTTCATATCAGAACTTGTGCTTACTTAATAAATGTATCAGTAGATTGGTTTAAAACATATTTTTGCAGTAGACAACTATCACCGACAACCTTTGAACCTTATTAATCTGTCACAATTTGTATTAATAAAAGGTGTTACTCTACAAACTGTTAAGTGAGTCCTTGCAGTTGCCAGCAGTGGATAACACCAGTTGCAGGATCTGCTGAGGGACCTAGACTCTGTTGAGTTCCCCCTTACAAGGGAGATCAGGTATCCTCTGATCTTGTGAATCTCTTGGTGAAGGGTCTCATTACGAGATGCTGACAGACTGTTTGACATCAGGGTCTCCACTTTCCTGAGGGACTAACAAGCAAAAATCTAAACTCCCACCTTTCACGTGACAGATGCCCAAACGTACAGTTAAGGGGACAGCTTGCAGTCCTGTGGAGCAAAGCTTGGTACCTGCAAAGGAGGAGCAGGGTAGGAGACATTGGTGTTTCCCAAAAGCTGTGTGTGAATCAAAGTTTTTGGGAGTTCTGTGTGAGCACAGGGCAGCTGCACACAAACAGCCTTCTGACAGGAGCCTGTCAGCAGAGCTGCTGAGTTTGAGTGCACACTGGGACAAGAGCTGTGCAAGGTGCAGCTGGCAGGAGCAGTGCCCAAGCAGGGCTAGTGGCAGCAAGTGCCAGAAGTCACTCTCACTGTGAGGTTGGCTTTGTTACCCAGCAAGATTTAAAAATCAGGATCAGAGTAAGGGCTGCTAGTAGGTGTAACACATGCACTGTTGCTTTATCAATTTCTTTCCTTGAGGAAAGGGCTTCACAACTCTTATTGCAATTATGCTTCAAGAATTGGTTGTCATTGCCCTGTTTATCCACCATGTCAGACTTTACTTTCCTTAATATAATATTATTGGTTTAAAGATGTGTTTCATTTTTGTGAAGGAGGACAGTATCCTAAGGGTTAGTGCTCTTTTCTCAGGCTTCTGGGTAGGGGCCACTGGGTGCTTTTTTCATGACTCCCATTGACCTGAAGCCTGCTGCTGCTGCAGCTACTCATTGCTTGGCAGAAGAGATGTGTTAGCTCAGTTCGCCAAGCAGATCAAGCTGATGTGGGTCTCCCGCTCTCTAATCCATTTCTAGCTCTGTGTGGTGCTGCACTGTGTGGTGTTGATGTAGACTCTGTCAGGAGTGGAGGGTGGGTTGCATGAAGCAACTGCTGTGTTGACACCCAAGTCTCAGGCATCTCACAGTATAGGACAAATGAGAGACTGAATAGGAGGAAAGGTTTGGGAATAGACAAATGGAATCCACATTGCTTTAAATCTTTTTTCACCTGAAGTATCTTAAGAAAGACCCCAGTGGAGATACAAGTCCCTTTACGCATTTTTATAAAGGACTTGTATCTCCATTGTGAATTTTTTCCAAGATCCCCAGGTTTTCCCTCTTCAAGAGTCAGGTTTTGTTTACGTGCTTCTGCTGCCCCATTTCACAGAATCATTTAGGTTGGAAAAGACCTCTGAGATCATTGAGTGCAACCTTTGAATGAACAAAACCATGGCAACTAGACCATGGCAATAAGTGCCATGTCCAGTTGTTTCTTGAACACCTGCAGAGATGCTGACTCCACCACTTCTGGAGACCATTCCAATGCCTCACAACCATTTCCATGAAGAAAGTCTTCCTAATGTCCAACCCGAACCACTCCTGGCACAGCTTGAGGCTATGTCCTCCTGTCCCATCTTTCGTTGTCTGAGAGAAGAAGCTGACACCCACCTGGCTACAACTTCCTTTCAGGCAGTTGTAGAGAGTGATAACTTGTCCCCTGAGCCTCGTTTTCTCCAGGCTAAACACCCCCAGCTCCCTCAGCCACTCCTCATATGATTTCTCTCTAGCTGTTGATATCTATCCCTGTCAGACTATCTAAAAAGATGTGCTTTCCTATCATCACCCCTCAGGGTAGGGCAGCAGGCAGGTGAGGCAGGGAACATGTCCTGAAACCCTTTTATTAACGTGGGAGGGTGAGCTCCCTCTCTTTGTAGCTGCCTCCAGTACTCACCTGGCCATGAGCTTTGTGAGTGGGAGGTGGGGATTATTCCTGAAACTGAATTTGGGGCATAGAGTGTAAGTAATGGGGTGCAGACAAGCTGCCATGAGGCTAGTAGGGCACAGGCCATGGCATGTTTCAGTTCCAAAGTCTAAGTAGAGGGAAAATGGATCTTCCTCTGAGAGCTGAAAGGGACAAAGAGAAGCGAACAGGCCAGGAGCTCTCCTGGGGAAAGGGAAAGCAGGAGGATTCACTGGTTAGAGGAATACCTTTCTGTTCTGCTGAGCAACAACCCCTGCCTCCCCATGGATTCAATTCTCATGGAAGGTGAGAACTGAATTAATCTTACCAGGCTTCCCTCTTCCTGGTCCTCCAGCACCATCTTGTATGAGGAGGAAAGCAATTTGTATTCCCTTTAACGTCTCTTCCAAAGACTTGGCAAAGCTGTTTACAGGCAGCTGCCTCTCTAAATGCAAGCAATTCACATCTAGGCTGCGAGGTATAGTCACCAGAATGTGGCTAATTTGTGTGGAAAAATCAGAGTAAGTCTGGAGAGCCAGGGGAGATGCAGAGTAGCCAGCCAGGACTGTTCAGGGGCCAGATGGGACTGCAAGTGCACAGGGCAGGCAAGCCTTGGGGGCTGTGAGTGTCCTCTCAAGGAGACTTTGGAAAATACTGAATTCAGAGTTGGGAACAGTTTGAGATATAGAAAGCACAACACCAGTGAAGGAACTACAAGTCATACAAGTGGTCTCTGAAGTAGATAATTCAGTTCCTCAGTTTGATCCCAGCTCTCAGTTCAATTGCTGGCCAGCAACACTGGGCAAATGTTATCTCTCTGCCTCACTTCTGGGGTAAATCAACTTGCTTCACACCTCACAACTTTTGGTTTTAGCTGTGCCAGCTCCATAAGTTTGGCATGTGAGCAGCAAGACCACCTAGGTGACTTCCCAGAATGCCACGTTTCTGTCTAAGTCAGATGAGCCGAGTCTAAGCTAGTGCTGTTCCTGCACAAGTGCCAAAGCTGTATTGTCTGAAATGCCCCACTTTGCAGAGCTGGATTTGCTCAGGTGCATGAGAGTGCTTGTGAAAGAAGCTCACAGAGGCAGCTGTGCATCATCTTTACTCCTGCTGCAAGCAATTCAGTGGGATTAGCAGAGAGGTAGCTGGAGGAGGAGGAAGAAATCATGCTTTCTGCTTCGTCATAAAGACCATGCAGCCCCACTTACCTGTGCAGCTGAACAGCGAGTCTGTGGACACCTGGGTGTTATGCCATTATAACCATCAAACTCCTGTTACCCAATGATTAATTTGAGTCATTTACGTTTTATGTGCCCCAGGCATAAAATTAAAAGGTTTGGCCAAAGACCTTACAATACAAACCATGAGGAAACCCAAAATATTAAAGGAGTAGCAGAGAACATCAGAATCAAACAATAATATGGGGCAAGTGAAGGAGCAGTGCATGTGGTTGGTGCACATGATGGCTACTGATCAGCCTGAACTTTCATTAACCCCACCATCCTTGGGTGTGAAAACTCTTGGGAAATTTTTTTTATTTCTCTGTTCTTGCAAGAGTTTTTCTATGAAACTAGAATTGTGGGCAAAGATTTTTGTCACAGCAGCTGTCATGGCACAAGGAGGTAAACAATAAACCTACATTTTGTATCCCTTGAAGAAACAACGATTGACAGATTTATAGCTGCAATATGAAGGAGTGATGTCATATACGCTTAAAAATAAGAACAATTAATTCTCTGGGGTGGAGAATTAAAGTGATAAAGAGGGAAAGATGGAGAGGCACAGAAATTTCAACATCTTTTTCTCTTTTTAGGGAGGTACCAGCAAAGCAAGATAAAGTGGGTCTATCCTCTGTCTACAGAGCAGCTGTCCAGAGACAACGTTGCTGTGTAAATCAGGAGGGAAATGGTAACAGTGAGTGGGGTGCTGGTATTTTTTGTGGTGTCTCTGCTGATTACACAGTTCCTGAAACTGCAATGGATGCGAAGACGACTTCCCCCTGGACCAACTCCATACCCCTTCTTTGGAAACCTGTTCCAGATGAACTTCAAAATTCATCATGAGAACCTTAAAAAAGTATGTATTTTCTGGCAATTAATTAATAGACTTATAAGCTGATTGAAAAGAAAATGTGTTTAACATAGTCTTATTTTGAATGCTAGGGAGGGATTTATTCTAAATTACATAAATGTGAAAATAGGTGGAGATGATTAAAATATCTGTTTCTTGGTATGAAAATTTGCACTTACAATGAAATGAACAATTAAAACCTTATGTGCTTACGAACAAAACCATACTGATGATAATAGTCCTGCCTTACAAATAGGAAAAAGACACATTTTACAACAGAGTCTTTAATTCTGTGTAGCCTTTTTTATCTCTGTTGTTGCACTGGCAATTCTAAGTATTCCGTGAAATTGCTACTGAGGGCATATATGTTTTCAGTATAGAAAGGATGAGGTTTTTTATACTTATTCAACAGATTTTTTGAAAGATCTTAGAATCAATTTTTTTCTGACGTACAATTGGGTCAGATTTTCACAAGAGACTTCAGTCTTCTGAGCATGACTGAGCTTTTAAGTGACTGAACTAATTCACTGTGTGCCTATACTCAAGCCCTTTTTTAAGTCCAGTTGTAATGTCTAGCATTTCTAAAGTTTGTACCATGTTGTTTTATAATCCCCATACATATATATTAAATATTTAACATTTATATGTATAAGTAATATCACCTCACTTTCCCTCTTTGTTTTCAACCTTCCTTTTCCCCGGTTCTTCCATATCCTGCCAGTTCTTTGCTCTTGAGCTGCATATTTCAAGCCAAAGTAGTATTATTCTACAGCATAAAATAATAGGCAGTGCCTGTCTGCTACCTCTTCTTCTATATCTGACCCCCCAAACCTGAAGAACAGTATTGCTCATCACAAGATTTCAAAAGACATGAATTAGTCCTTACAAAAATGAAATTAAACACAAATGTGCAAGCATGTGCATATGCATTTTTACTCAGTGTGCACACCTGTTCCCTCTTGTTTGCTCCCAAGTAGCAAAATGTTGTACTCCTTTAGTCCTGAATTTCTTGGGATGTTTTGGCAATACCCCACTCTTCCCAGGCCATTCTGCTCCACAGACTTGCTACTTTTCTAGTTCCTGATTCAGCAGCCAGGGCAAAGACTGTCTTGCCCACTTCCAGTGATTTCTGCATGCACAGCATTTGAAGACAAGGCTATCACAGCTGAGCTAGAAAGGAGAGGGTGATTCCTGCATCAGTCACCTTCTTGGCTGCTTTTGCTAGTCTTGATACGCAAAGGGGAATCTGTGGATGGTTCATGTCAAACTCATGAGCTAATGCTTTCTTGTAATAAATAGTGAAGATGTAAGAGACCATCTACAATGAGTTTGAATTGTAAGATGTGATAAATAGCATTTGCAGACTTTGGCAACGTTGGCTAACATTTTAGAAACATCTTGATCTTTAGTAAATGAGACTTTAGATAGAAACCTGACTTCAAACTACATAATATGTAAAAACAGATTTGCTGCTCTCTTCTCAAAGTCAGTCACCCTTGGGGCACCTGCCAAGGGAAAGGATCTGGTTTATTTCTTTTGATTTAAATGTACTGGTTCTTACCCCTGTTGTTCTGATGCTGCTTTGTTCTACAGATGGCCAAAATTTATGGTAATATCTTCACCTTATGGGTTCCAAACCGTCCTGTAGTTGTCCTACAAGGGTTTCAGGCAGTGAAGGAAGGTCTGACTGTTCATGCTGAAGATGTTGCTGGAAGGCCCACAGGACATCTCTTTCACTATATGTCACATGGAAATGGTAATTATTATTCTCAGAAATTCTTTTCATGTGTTCATTCCGACCCTAGTTTTGGAAATTGATTTAGAGCCTCAATGTCCTTAATTTATAATTGGGAAAAAAGTTTATTATTTTCATGAGTTTTTTGAAACAGTTCTATTTCTGATTCCAACATTATTGTTGGAACAATAATGGCACCATAGAAGTAATGTGAGAGTTTCTATACAGGAAATAGATGGTTAAACTGCAAGAAGAAAGGAAAGAGGAATGCTGGTAAAAATTTGAAATAATTAGAATAAAAGAGCAGCTCCTTGGATGTATCAACTGTATCAATTCATTAATTTATAAGGTATTGACAGCATTAATTCATTATGATCCCAGGTGTTATGTTCTCTAATGGCCATCTCTGGAAGCAGCAGAGGCGTTTTGGACTTGCAACAATGAGGAAAATGGGAGTAGGGAAGAAAACCCAGGAGTATCGGCTGCAAGAGGAGGCCTGTCATTTGGTGGAATATTTACAGAAAACCAATGGTATGTGACTTGGTGGGCAGGTCAGTCTGTGCAGTGGGAGATTTTGCTGAAGGATGAGTTACCATTAACTTTTCAAACTATTTGATTACAAAAATGGATTTAAAGTGTATATGCAGAGCTGAGTCTCAAAGGTCTGTATCATGTGACCTGCATGAGACATTTCCTTTCAGGAGTGTGAAACCCCACAGTGTGAGCTTAGAACTGGAATCTCCTATCTGATTGTATATACTGGTATATATAATGTACCAGTATGTATATACTGGTCCCTATCTGTTAGTGCTATTACTTCTGAGTCAGCTTGACATTACTCATGGCAACAGCATCAGGGTAAGAGCAAACAGTAACAAAATCAGTGTCACGACACCTCATACTCCTGTACAGAAAAGAAAAAAACCCCACAAAATATGAAAGGTTTTGATCAAGGCTGCACAACCCTGTTCTCTGCTCTGGTAAGTGCAGTGGAAAAAGCTCAGCTCACATGGCTTGTGATGAAGCTCCTCAGTAAGAGAGGGAGTTTGTTCAGGTTTTGCTGCTGAATAACAGGGTGAGTCCATAGGTAGTAGGCTCAAATATTTTATCATTATATGAGCAAAGAATAGGAGGTGATTCTCAATTCATCTATGTATTTAATGTCTCATCTGACGATTTTGGTACCCTGGTTATTGCCAAACATGAGATCTACTGATGCCAGGGTTCGGTGGAATCTGGGCATTTTTGTAATTATTACTACTAATTCCATTCCCACCAGCAGTTTTGCGTTTTTTTAACCATCAGTGTGTTTTAGGTGTCTGAAGTTACTTTTTAACTTGGGCTTTTTACCGACAAATTGGGATTTACTATCCAGTGAACTAACTAATGTCAGAAATGTTTACAAAATGTTATCAGTTCTCCTGTCAGTGGGTAAAGCAGGAACAGTTAAGTGTTAATAGTGAATGCAGCTCATTGTGTTTACAGGAAAACCTCTGGACCCCACTATGCCTGTTGTTCATGCTGTCGCAAATGTGATTTGTTCTATGATTTTCGGACATCGCTTCTCCAGAGATGATGAAAATTTCCACCACTTGATTGAATCCATCGATACCATAACAGCATTTGGGAACAGCATCACTTTTTTTGTGAGGAAAATTAGTTTTGTTTGTTTGTTTGTTTGATTGATTTCTATAGATAGACAATGAAAAAGGCAACTTGATTGTTACTTCTGTAACAAAAATAAATACTAGTGCACCTGGAATTGCTGAAGTATACATCAGAACAGTACTTCCAGATACCTAGTTCAAAACTTGTTTCAATTGCTTATGTTTCATCATAGGACAGACATTTCCTGTGTCTGGGGGACAGAGATGGAAACACAAAGGTTTGTTACATGTCTGGGAGATGTAAAAAAGACTTTCTTGCATAAGCACTACCTGTACAACTGTGGTGTTTGAAACAATCCCTGAAACTCAGCAGTAAAATATAGGTCCAAATATCTGAAAAGCTCAGAAAAAGACTAATATTAATTTCTGTCTGGCAAAGTGGCTTTCTTCATTCTGGTATGATATGGCTGTCAAAAAATGTCAAGAGTAATATGGGTCTTTGCTACTTCCTTCACTACTGCTAACTAACTTCATAGAAACTGAAGTAGAGCAACTGTTTTGTGCAAAGGTAACATGTCATGAAATTGTTTAATGGTAGTTTCCCCCTATAGCTTTTGGCAGCAACACCTGTCCCATCTCTGCATGTCCTTACAAGAATTCAGTGGTTTGGTCCACTGGAGAGAAAAATTCTCTCTTGCTTCTGTGTGTGCAGCTGTGACTGCAGCTGCCAAAGCAGTGGCACAGATGGCCTCAAGCAGGGGCAGTTTTATCATGAACAGTTTTTGAATGGAAACCACAGTACTGTGTATAGTCAAAAAGTCAATTTACCCATGTATGAGGCAGCTGCTTCTGCAGAACTTGCTGGAACTCATCTGGCTTTTTCACAGTCTTGCATGATTTCCACCATCTCTGACTAACTGGAAACTGCTGTGGTCAAGGTCCTAGAGAATCTGAGGACTAATTCAATACTTTTGGTAAATAAGCTAAAATAAAACTACTTATGATTTTTTTATCCCAGGAGATGCAGGTTGAATCATTCCTAAACTACCTTCTAACCAGGGTAGACACAGGTTCAGCCATTTCCAAGCTTCTCTCAGAAGGTATTTTTATAAACTGTTCTTAAAACATCTTAATTGTGTATCGACAGCCAACAAAAACATTCTAGTCCCGCATTTCATTCTGTCCTGCTCTCCACAGTGTTTTCACAGGGATGTACAATCCTTTAATGATGGGCTGTACTAATCTGTTTTCCTGGTAAGTGGACAGATAGTGTCAAGCAAAATTATGCAGTAGGATGAGGAAGAAATACAAGCCAGGAATCTGAATAGGCTTGTGGGGAGATAAATCTTTGTCATGCAATTGCAATTTAAATAGATGAGCTCAGAAGTTATGGCCTAATGCATAATTTAAGCTGCAGTAATTCTGTAACTGGAGGGACATGATGCAATCTTTAAAGGGGAAAACAGAAAGTGAAATGAAATAGAGGAATAAAATTCACCTAGGAGGTGTTTTATTTCTTCTCTGCTGAGATGTGTTTTTGTAATGGTATAAGGACAAGAGTGTGAATACGTTTAGAACAATGAATAAACAGAAGGGAATCCCCCCTCTTAATTGTTTTGCATATCACAGGGGTGTGATACATTTGCTTCTCATCTATGAGAAGGTGAATTTGAGTAAAATCTCAGTGCATTCAGTATTCTGCCATAAGAAAATAGACCCGGGTTTGGATAGTTCTATTTTCAGTCAGCAGATGTGTCAAGGAAGTCAACCTGGATCTGGGTTTTTTTAGTGATGAAGTAGAAATTATATGTGTGTTGGATAAAGTGAGAACAGGGACATGTTTCATAGGAGTTGAGCCTAGCAAAGAATTGGGGTACAGAGGAATTTAATTTATCCTTTGTACATCACATTTGTACAATCTTATAGTATACATACATGTAATACATATAATTTTATAGTAAAAAACTGAGAGAAATTCTGCTCAAGAGAAAAATGGAATTTAGAAAGGCTTTAATGACACATGGGATAGGCACTATCCTTTCAGTCTAATGGGGAAGATTTAGTCATCAGTCTTTCATTTGTTTTTATCACTACCCAGAAGCCTGTATAGGATTCAAATTTAGTTTACTAAATACCACATATTTATAGGTAATACCACATATCTAAAATGTCTATTTTATAGGTATATGAACTGTTTCCCTGGCTTACAAGTCATTTCCTAGGACCATATAAAGAGACTAAGTCCAAATTAGATTTTGTGAAAGCTCTATTAGCAAAGGAACTTGAAAGCCACAAAGAAAAAAGAAAACCGGATGAAAATCGAGATTTCATCGATTACTATTTGGCTGAGATAGATAAAGTGAGTATCTCTGAACTCCTCTCACACTTCACTAACAACAAGCGATTTTAAGGGTTCCTTTGATTATAATTATATCTAATATAAATATAGAAGTATACAATTTCTCCATAGTAAACCTTATACATAGATGAATGAAAAAACCTGACAGCAAATGATAGCAGCAAGAGGAAGAAGTAATAAAGTAAGTTAATTTTCAGGTAGATTATCCATAACTACAATAGCAACAGATCTGCATATGGTTAAGTTACAACTAGAAATGACAGCTATGATGAGATTTGCAGCAGGAGTAGAAAGTATGTACAGTAGTAACTGTGTCATGGCTGAAGAACAAGACGTGTATGTGGATACGATAAACTGACAAGTGTATTGGAGAATATTAGAAAATGGTTTCCTTTTATTCAGAAAATTTTATTCTCTAGCCCTTTTGTGGTTTTGTGGTTTATGTGGGGTTTTTTGTTTGTTTGTTTGTTTTGTTTGCTTGGGTTTTTTGTATGTGCTTGTTTTTTTCTTTTGTGGGGGAAGGAAGGTGAGGGCTTTTTGGGTAGTATCAGTAAATACTCCTGAGAGGTGGTTTAGTTCTTTTTTTGTGTGCCATAACCTTCTTTTCAATTCATATCTACAGACTAAAGGAGATGCTGAATCTACTTACGATGAAGAAAATTTGATCCAGACTGTTTTTGACCTCTTTATAGCAGGTACAGAAACTACAGCCACCACTTTACGTTGGGCATTGCTCTTTATGGCAATTTATCCTGACATTCAAGGTAAGCACATCCAAAGAGGTCTCCAACTCTTTAGCAATTATACAAGTTCAAATAGTAGCAGTGCCCCTTCAAAGAATAGTAGAGGAACTAATTATTAGAGTATAAATCAGGTGAACTGAATGTATCTGTTTCTTGATGTATCCTTTCTAACATACAGGCCAGTTATTTCAGGTTTTGTTTTCAAGAGATCTACACAGAATGCAAGATGTGATTAATTTAATTAGATGGAGTAGTTTAGTCTCAGACAAGGTAAATTACTCCATTGCCTTTCCACAGACAAGAATGATTAGACTTCCACTAAGGACAAGGTGGAGCCTTCAGGTCATCCTTTTAAATCCATGACTGCTATTCTTTGATTTGCTCCTCGCTTCTTGCAGCAGAAATAACTAAAATACAGTGGGTTGTTTCTAACATATGTGCTTATTCCATCAATCTTAGAACTTCAAACACAGATATCTATGTATAAACAGATGTAAAAAAATATTGGGTTGAGTATCTTGAAAATGTGTGCTTTTAATAATGATATTAACAGAAGAAAGATACAGGTTGGCAGAGTAAAATGAGTGAAAAGGTAGAGTCAGAGTGTATGAGATAGAAAGGATTAGAAGGTATATAAATCACTTCATATTTGAGAGTTTAAGCTTGGTACCAGGCACAGCAGGAGCCTGGCAAGTAGAAAATAGTGGAAGTGTAAAGGAGAAAGGATCTCTGATTTTTGTTACAAAACACTGCTCCAAAAGACCTAAAATTTGAGGCTAGATTGCACATATTGAATTTTCACATGGTCTCTCACCCTCTCAGGATATATTAAAACATTCTTAAGTTTCCTTGGGCGATTCTAATTGCAATTATAAAGGCTGCAGTATTAATAAAAAATTAATCAGAAATTACCAATTCAGCTCATATTATAAGTTAAAAAAAAGAAGTTCTTGAGAAAAAGTAATTTAATTAATTAATTAAATTAATTAAATTAATTAATTAATTGTGTAAGTGCTTCCTAAGGCAAGTAATTACAGAATAGCAGTTAGGCCACCTGTAGATGACAAGCAAAATCTGTGTGCTTCTAAGTGAAGAATAATCCTTGATCAATTACTAAACTCCTCTCCTAATACAGAGTTAATATTTTTTTCCGGTTGACTCCCTGCTTGTAAAACTAAATACTACTAAAAATATTTTTATAAATTACCCCACAGCAGTAAATGTAACAGGAACCTACATATTCTTATAGAATGACTTAATCTGCTATCGCTATTTTTAAAGTATTATTTGGGTATGCAACCTATAAACAACCTTAATGTCAGATTTTACTCAGATCATCTGTATGGGAAGTTGAAGGCATTCTTTTTTATAAAATATCTTTTTCATCTTGTTGGATGCTATTATGACTGTAAAAAGCAATAAGAAAAATTATGAAGGCTGACTTCATAAATTGTTCGTTGTATATTTAAAGCTGAATATTCCTCCTTAGAGAAAGTTCAGAAGGAGCTGGATGCTGTTCTTGGTTGTTCCCATGTATTTTGCTATGAGGACAGAAAGAATTTACCCTATACAAACGCTGTAGTTCACGAGATCCAGCGATACAGTAATATAATCTTAATTGCACTTCCCAGACTGAGTCTGAAGGACACGGAGCTGCTGGGATATCATGTTCCAAAGGTACAAATGTGCTGCATATTTGAATATCTTTGATTTTGGTCCATCAGATGATTTCAGACAGGCTTTTGAGGATTTTTCTGATTAGGGACACGAACTCTTGTATCCTTTGTGTTCTATCAGTGCCTCTAAGCTCTGACTGTCTCTGTTGGTGGCCTTTCACAAGGAAAGGTGCACTTTGTCTTAAATATTAGTAGATTCTAAGGTGGTAATTTCTGTTGACACCACTGTTCCTCTTTTTTCAGAACACCATAATTCTTGCAAATATAGACTCTGTTCTGTCTGATCCTGGAAAATGGGAGACACCTGATCAGTTCAACCCAGGCCACTTTCTGGATAAAGACGGAAACTTTGTAAACAGAGAAGCGTTCTTACCATTCGCAATAGGTATGTGCACTGAACAGGGATTTATTTACTCCTTGTGATAACAACTCAAGATCCATTCATTCCCCAAAATAACTGGGAAGGCACCCACGAAAGGGCATATACACACATTCCACTGCCCTAAAGATCTCCAAGAAGGGGGAGGTCCGATTGTACGTGGAAAAGACAGGAAAAGAAGGAATGACACATGGAAAAGTTTTTCTTCGGAGACAGATCCAATTTTTCTTGGAGAAGAGATCCAATTATCAAAGTAGTGGCAGGAAAATCCATGGTGCTAGGAAGACTGTAAGTGTAAACTATATCACCCTGGTGATCATTTCTATAATGTTTTCCTGCCTGCTGTAAATATAGATCAAAACTTTCTGTGGAAACAAAAGCAGCCTTTCAGTTCTGAACCATTAAATGACAAAGTTAAGAGAAAAGGACAAGGTCTGCAGAAAACAAGCAAACAAGCAGATTAGAGAGGGAGGTATGGTAGAAATCCTTTGGTTGATTGCCTTTTCTGTCTCTTCACAGGGCAGCGTGTGTGCATGGGGGAGCTGTTGGCAAGGATGGAGCTCTTTATTGTCTTTTCCACCCTGCTACAGGCATTCATGTTCACCCTTCCAGAAGGAGTGAAGGAAGTCAACACCAAGTTTGTTTTTGGGAGCACGATGAAGCCACCTCCCTACCAGATCTGTGCCATTCCTCGGTAGGAAATGGTAGATGCAGGGAAGAGTTATTCTGTAAGATTACTTCTGTGTGTGAATTTCTTTTTCCATGTCTTCAGATTTTTCTTTCCTCTTCATTTAGTTAATCGCTACCCTGAAAAATGTTTTTCAGATAGTTGCATCCTGAGGATTACAATTACAAAGAGTTCATATTTTGTTCTTTCTTTCTGTTTGGAAAATCTTGTTAAATTTCTCCTGATGTGTAACAAATAAAAACATTAAGGGAAGAATTAGAATTGGTGCTTATTTATTACCAGATGGAAAGAGGATTTACAGGGAAAGAACCTGAAGCAAGGACTATAAATTGAAAGATCTGGACATTTTTCTCATAAGCCACAGAGGTTTTCCAGTCTGTCTCAGGATATTAGTGTGTGCAGGAGACATAGGAAGCTCTTGGAGGAAGCTTTCTAGAGAGACATAATATTACCTGAGATAACACTGCCTCAGAATGATATTGTTTGCTGTTGAGCAAACTTGTTGTATACAAGTCTATCCTTGACACCTGGCAGGACAGTTCAGGGTTTCAGCCACTAAAACAGGTGAATTCTATCCCTTCAGATGACAATAGAAGAGCAGCTTCATCAGCCAGTTCTGGAGAGCTTTTCTTAACACAGGCAAGGAGCAAGATTGGAAGACAAATGACAACAGTGAGCAGTCACAGTGTTGATAGTTTGTCCTTTTTGACGACCCCACTGGTTGCCAGCAACATGAGAATGTCTTCTTCATGACAGGTCATCTACTGGTGGTGATTGCTCCAGATCCTCCAATAATTTATTCAGCTTCATTATTTTTTCAGTTCTTTAATGAATTCCTTATCACAGTTAGCTGCTTTTACATCAGTCAGCATAAATTAGCATATCATGACCAAGAGAAGATTTGGCACTACTGAAGAATTCTTGAAGCCCTTTATAAGCCTGGTGACTAAGGACTTGGCAAAAGTGGATGTTTAAGATTTGGTGAATTTGCTTACTGGCAGATAACAAGGAATTTTTTTTTATGGCATTGAGATACGTTTTTCTTGTATGAGGTAAAAATTGGATACTGTCTGCCAACACAGGAAGGATTATTTTTATACCCTGATTAGTTCACAGTGCCATCTCCAGGACTGACATCATTATCACAGCTGTATTTGTTTCAGGTACCTCTGCCTACCTGGTGTTTTAAAGCACCCCAGGCTAACAGGTAGGGATGTGTGAGATCACTAATCTGCATACAGGATGAAACCTGGGTTGCCAGTTTCTTCCCCTCCAGGCTTACCTTTATGGGATGGTTCAACCCATGTCCAGCATGTCCTGACAGGTAGGTGATTGTTATGAAGTCCCCTCATGCTCAAACTGCCAACATCCCCCTGGCAGAAACTCTGCACTGGTAAGAGGTGACTCATTTGTATCCAGCTGGACAGCAGGAGGAGAGGCAGCAGTTTGCCTTGAGCAAATTAAAAATCACTAATCCTGAAGAATAGCTGAAGAAATGCTGCTGGTGGTTGCATTTAGTAATTATGTAGAAAATGGAGCCTAGTTAATCTCATAAATACATTTTCCATCAAATAAAGTAAGATAAATCCCAGATTCATCTGCAGTCTATACCAACCCACAGTCATCTCCCTTTTCCAGTGTGAGAGAACCATATTCCAGGCTAGCTCCAGCTGAACACTGGTTAAAGTGTCTATTGAGCTCAAAACTAAGTAGGGTTTGAAGCTATCGAATGTTGTCCTGGAGAAATATGTGGGAAAAATTAAATGGACCTCAATGTTTCAGAGTTTCACATTTGAAACTCTAGCAAAAAAAAGATAGCCCTGGAGAAGCGGGAGATCTAAGGTGGTTATTGGAATCTTTGTTGTCTGCCATAGAAATATAATGTTAAAAAATAAATATATTCTGTTTAAGCTCTCAGTTGTCACCTGGTGGAAAGAAGGATGGGAATTTATTGTGGTTTCTTTGGAAGAGAGTTGTGGTACTGGGTGAAAAGGAGATACAGAGAAAATCCAGCTCAGTCCAAAGAGAAAACTGGTCTCTGACCAGCACGCAGGAGGAAGGCAGAAGGGTACTGGGGTGATATGATGCCACTGGTGCCTCACACTGTGGTGGGGAAGCTGTCTTAGGAGCTGCCAGGCAGAGAGAAGGCTGTAGCTGCTCCCTTGAGTGGGTATCGGGGAGGCAACCAAATTCTCACAGGCAAATGTGGCAAAAAGACCTGTGAAAAAACACCTGGACAGGTGTCTGGAGCCAAGCTGAGGGGAAGGCAGGCTGCTGGCTCCCTGGGGAATGGTCTCTGCAGCCCTTTGGAGGGAAAGGCTGCTCTGCTGACAGAGCAATTTCTCACAATGGCCACTTCACATGGGATGGAGGAGGGCTGGGTCTTAGGGTCCTTTCTCACACTCACTCCCTTCTCCAGCACAGTGGTGACTACAAGTGCCAGTCTGCTTTCTATTCAGCTCCATTTCCTGCCCTTGTATTTTTTCTTGGCTGCTCCTGCCCCTGTGGTGTGCCCCAGCTTTAGACATGGAGGGAGGACAGGACTGCTGCCAGGGCAGGCATCGTGTAGGGAAGCAGAGGGCCAAAGTCAGAAACAGACAAGAAATCTTCCTCCCTCAGGAAAACACCACCAGGAAAAAGGTTTAAAGCCTCCTGAAGTGGTCAGAGCATGAGAGGAGACACAGATCCCCTGATCAGAGGGATGCTTTAGCAGAAATTATGCCAAAGGCACAAGGAAGAGCTTTGGGCTGGGGTTAAGAGTATGATAAAGGATGTGACAAGGGGCTAACAAGGAGCTGGAGGGTGTTCAGATACCTGGATTTGTGAGAAATGACTGATAATGTGAAAACTGGAGGCTGCAAGACTAAAAAAAATACACAGAGGTCCTGCTGTGAGGCTGCAGCCTTGGAGGGGTGAAGGCCCCAGGTTGTAACTTCTTTCTTCACATCCTGGTAGAGAAATCACTGGAGAAATGACTTTTCCTGATGACAAATCATTTAGATGGAAAATCTTTGAATATCTAAAAGGACAGGGAGTGTACCACATTGATTCTAAATAAAAAATTCTGATAAATTAGTAAATTTGAAGTAGATTTTGTAAGATTACACTGGATACAGAGCAGGTAAAACTTACCAAAATTTCTTTTCAAAAAGACTATTTTTTTCCCTGTTGAGGTAGAGAGATAAATTAGAAATGATTGCCTTGAAAAACAAACTTTTCAATATACATAAAGTTTTTGTGGAAACCTAGAAACATCCCTTTATTGGTTGATACACATTAATCAGTTATGTATTAGTGGTAATGAGGTGCCATGGTTGGAAGATAATTGAATTGGAGGTCTGTAAACTGCGGACTGGCAGACTCCAGGCTGTTCTTTCTGGATAAGGGTCTTCAATGTTCCAGAGCCAAAAATCCTGGAAATAGTTTCTGTCCCAAAGACAGGGCACTTGCAAGAAGCAAGCTGGTGCACAAGTCATTATGGCAGGTTTTTCAGAATATTAGTGAAAACGTTTCTTTTACAAGCGTTTTGCTTTCAGAGGATGAGCATTTTTGACAGGGAGGCACTGATCCATTAACATTTCAATCCAGATCTGTAAAGGGACTGTAATGGTCATTGCTTTGTGGTGCCTAGACTCCTTTTGTGGTTTTCGTCTGATTTCAGGTATGTGAACTCTCCTGGTGCTGGGTTTATGGGTCCCGTGTGTGTTGAGGTGTGGCAAAGAGTCTTGGCTACAGACTCTGTTTATTCTCAAGTTACGCGTGTCATGACTGGTTCTTGTTGGGGCCCTTAGTTCTGTTGTAGCTCAAGATCCCTAGTAGGTTTTTCCCGTGTTTGGGGTTTTTTTTAAATCTGTGTCATACTAGATGTATTTTCTATATGATTATTTGTTATTTGTCTCATAAACTTTCTGATGAGTTCTCAAAATATCCTTTAGGGTATCCATCTTATGTCAAGACTGAAAGGGGAACTTCAGAAGCAGACAAAACCCTCAGTGAGGTTACCTATTGCAAATATGTTAGAAAAAAAAAGTGATGTCATACATTAAGCCGGTTATGTTTTCAATGACATTCAAAAGCGTAACAAATTTTCCTTTTTGTATTAAGCAATAGATAGTTGTCTATGTATCTTAAGATAAATGTGGGCTTTTAACTTCTGTTGGTCTTGCCATTACTAGATAGAACATGTATATGGAATATATATAAAACAATTTAAAAAGTCCAAGATTTAATGTCCACTTACATTTGCACGCCTAATTTGTACGTATGACTATGGCTTTTCTAAAAGCATTCGTGGAGTGTTTGTAGGAGCACATACCATCCAAAATTGTTTCAGAAAAATTAGGTGGAGAATTTACGTGTATTTACATTGCCTGGAAAGTCTTTGCCCTAGTCTTTTAAGACACTGTTCCTACAAATCCTGTGATCCATATTTGATAATCTGGATGAGAAGAGGGAGAGAGGTGTGCATCTATTAAATATGCGTAAGCATGAGAATGTAATAAGTGGGACAAAAAGGGAGTGGTTGATAACAATGAGGGAGGGTTAGAGGCGGGGAAGAGTTATTATATGAAATTTAAGCTCTTATGAAAAAACTGGTTGAGCAACCAGCCTTAATAGCTTCAATAGACTATTTTGAATAAAGACAAGCTGGTAAAAGCAGACGGTAAAATGTTGACAATAAGTCAAGTTCTTATAGCTGTGGCTGTATTTCTTCTAATTACACAGTTTTTAAAGTTGCAGCAAGTACGGAGATGGCTTCCTCCTGGACCAATTCCTCTCCCAATTTTTGGGACCTTGATACAGCTGAACTTTCAGTTTAATCGTGATCTCCTCATGAAGGTACTTTTTTTCAGATATTCCTAATTGTTTAAAAGTGTTTGTCATTTCTTATGTTGTTTGCTATGTGAAAACATCCTCTCCTGAAACTACGTTGCTGGCACAGTGTAACTGTTAACTGGTCACTGTGATATCACACCCGGTTTGGTTCAGAACTGCTGGTTTGGTTGCCAAAATAAGAAAAAGTTATTGCAGTGTGAAGTAGTTTGCCAAGTTAAGAAAACTGGTATTGGAATTTATGAATATGTGAAGATCATTTTGATGCTTAAACTGATCCCCTTTTAATACTGAGATGGACAAATTCGTGTGAAATTTGATACAATTTAGGATTAAATAGTTAGGGGAAAAATACTACTAAAAAAATTACATTTATGGCCTGGATTTGTACCTTTCTGAGCACTGGCACTCTCTAGCTTGAGCAGTAAATGGAACTTGTGTGCACTTTGTGTGTATGTGCTCACTTATATTGAAAATGGGTGGGAGGAAAGAAGAAAATAACTGGTACAGTCTCTACAAACTATTTACTCTGGCATTTCTGTGTTCTTTTTTGCTATTTTACTTGTACAAATGATAGAAACCCTCTTGAAATAAATTAATGAATTAATGAAAATACCCTTTTTCACACGAATTTTTGAGAACTGAACCTTGGCTTATATACAGTAATAAAAGATACATTTTGTTTCTTGACATAGACCTATGGCTCTGAAAAGTGGGAATACTCAGTTGTTTCCAACAGTGAATGCTGGAGAAGATATATATGCTTTCTCACAGATAATTATAATCTTGTGGGAAAGATGGAGAACATCACTCCACTTTAGGGCTGGTCTTGTAATCAGTGCAAAAACAGGTTCATCCTCTGTTTGTTTGCAATATGTGGGATTTTATCTGTGCTTTCCTGGCTTCTCTCCCATCTCTAGCTGGCAAAAATTCATGGCAACATATTCACCTTATGGTTTGGATGGGCCCCAGTGGTTGTACTGAATGGATTTCAAGCAGTGAAGGATGGTATGACCACGCACCCTGAAGATGTTTCTGGGAGGCTGGTGTCTCCTTTCTTCAGAGCAATGGCCAAAGGAAAAGGTGAGAATTTCTTTCCATAAATACTGCACAGAAGCATCATCTTTATAAATTGCAGCTCTTTTGTAGCTTGTAACCACTTTCAGAGGTACCACAGTAAGCAGGGTTTGTCTACAAGGAATGACTGCCAGGTGAACTGCGAGGTAGGGAGGGTTGAAATAGCTTTTGGACAGTAGCAGGAGGAAAATACAAGCAAAAGAAAAAAGATTCGTAATGTCTTGTGTGAAGTACTCACTGAAGCAGATTCAGAGGTGATGCGATGAGGCAGTGGTAAGTTGTGCCACAGAGAAGTGGAAGAAAAGCAGGAAACAGCCCACTTCCTTGTCCTGGACTTGCTGCCTCCCACTATTACATTTTCAATTGAAGAGTGAGATTGATAGTGGGATCTTCTTCCCGTTCCCTTCCTTCCTTTTGTGAACGTTTTCTTACTCCCACAGTAACACCCAGAGGCTCAGTGCGCTTCTAATTTCAACCTTGCTGTAGGTTTCATACCACCAACCACACTGGAAATTCCCAAAGCCTGTCACAAAGCCTAAGCACGGAATTTTCCTGCCCTGTGGACAGGAACTTTCATCCCTGCCTGTGAACAGTCAGAGTTCTTTCCCCCTTTCCCTTCACAAGAACCATTAACCTGATTCAGGTGAGCTTCAGGCACAGCAGAGTGTGAGACAAGCACTACAAAGAGCATCTAGAGAAGCAGCTGTCAGACTTCCTGAGAAAGCTGGTTGTCTTGGATCAAGCTTAATCCTGCCAGTCATCTTATTATCCAGCTGAGTTTGTCCTTTTCAGCCCTGTCAACATACTTACATGCCAGAGTTCTTTGTGCCTTTGTGTTCTTAGGCAATGCAATAGTTTAATTATATCCCATGGCCTAGTATATCCTGTACTGTAGTCCTTGTCTATAATTAATATTAGCATGATAAAGAGCTCTTCCTTTAATTGATGTAGGGATTATGTTGGCAACTGGTCACACCTGGAAGCAGCAGAGAAGGTTTGCACTCAGGACTCTACGCAACCTTGGCCTGGGGAAAAGAGGTCTGGAGCACCGAGTTCAAGAGGAAGCCCACTACCTGGTAGACTTCTTTGCAAGTATGAAAGGTATCTCTGCAATAAATATCAATAAATTTCTGCCATTAGTCTGATGTCCTTAGCATATGAACTTCTCTGAAATTAAGGGCTACTTTTGTTCCACAAGAGAATGTGCAGAGTCTTTCAGTGTCTTTGTGGAACAGACTGAAAATGCAAAGACCCCAGTCCTGTGTTTTCAAGGAGACTATTATTGTCCAAAGTTATTTACACAACAACTACAGCTGGGAAGAAAAACTGGAGCTTATTTATTATTTATATCATAGAACACCCTAAGGGGAAAGGGATCTCTGAAGATGGACTGGTCCAACCCCTTCTCAAAGAAGGGTCAATCTGAGCAGGTTTCTTAGGGCAGAGTTGTAAATATCTGCAAGAATGGAGACTTCATCACCTCTCTGGATAACCAGTTCTGCTGTTCAATCAGTTCTACAGTAAAAAAGGTTCTTATGTTTAAGCAGAATTTAATGCATTTTTGCCTATTGCCTCACTTGATACCACGGAGAAAAATCTGGCCCCATGTTCTTTATTCCCCTCCACCAGGTATTACTACATATTTAGATACCTCCATAAGCCTTCTCTTCTCCAAACTAAACAGTCTCTCTCAGCCTCTCTTATGTCAGATGCTTCAAACCCTTAATTGTCCTTGTGGCCCTTTGCTCAACCTGTTGTAGTATGCTGACTCGTACTGAGGAGCCCAAAACTGGACCCAGCCCTCCAAATGGGTATCACCAGTGCTGATCAGAGGGGAAGGACCACCTCCCTTGGCCTGCTAGTAATTTATTTCCTAGTGCAGCCCAGGATGATGTTGGCCTCTGCCTCAAGGGCACATTGCTGGCTCATATATGGTGCTGGTGCATAAACTCACAGAGGTACTGCCAATGCTGATGAATTAAGTCTTGTCTGTAATGCTATTTGCACACTCCGTGTAGCAGTGCCTAGAATCTTGTCTTCAATACAAGATTCTACCCTTCTCAACCCAGTTAGGATCATGTGAGTTGGATTTCCCAATACTGATCATTGCGCAAAGGCACAATAAATCAGGACATGCTATGGCTAGCATTACATCAGTTAAAAGCAATTAAATCTAGCCCAATCCTATGGTTTAAGAACTAGGAGAGATTGAAATGTGGCCATATATGCAGGAGAAAAAAAGCACAAAACAGTAAGTTGCTAATCAGAATCATGCCTTGGGTGTTGGACAGTTGCATTGATACATACATAAATACAGGTGTCTACAGAAATTTATTCCAGAGTCACAAAATAGGGATTTGAGATTAGGTTTTCAAATAATTGCTTTAAAATTAGTTATTGTATCACTGCCACAATTGGTTGAAAGGAGTTTACAACATTTTATTTTACTGGAGATTGTTCATCTCTAGCAAGGTCAGACAAAACATAGTGGCCTATATGTCCTTGCTGGATAAGGCTGTGTCCCTTCTTGCAGTTCTCCCTTCAGGTTCCCTTCATCCACAGTGTTCTCAGTCATTCCCATGCTTAAGACATATTTTGAATTTGCCGGGCAGCAAATTTGCATTGAATGTTTTATCCTTATTTACTCTATCATATTATGCAATATTTTACATATCTGGCATTTCTTTAGGGTGCCACACATTCCTGGGATTATGGGATTGCACTATGGTTGTGAAGAATCAGTTTGATATTATAATTTTGTAAGAAAATTGCTGCTTCTCCATGAAATACAATGCTCTCTTCTGTGGGTAACCTATAACATTCTCTGATTTCACTAAAGCAGGACACATTAACAGTGACATTTATTATTACGATTGCAGGGAAAGCTCTGGATCCTTCTTTCTCTCTTGTTCATTCTGTCTCAAATGTAATTTGTGCTGTCGTGTTTGGACATCGTTTCTCCAGAGAGGATGAGACCTTTCATGAACTGATTAGAGCCACAGAGGAACTGTTCAAATTTGGGGGCAGCTTTATTTATCATGTAAGTGAACAATCTGTTGTATTTCTCTGAATAAGATGGAGAGTGAGAAATGCAGATTCAAGAGGTGGCTGTTGGGCAAAAGTTTTCAAATGGGTGAGTGATGTCCTGTGAAGTTTTACTGGGCAGTGCACTCTGTCAAAATGTGATGGTAATGCTCCACATACCAGCCTCAGGCATTTGTGTTCATTGTCCTATGTTTGAGCACTCTAGTAGCCTGCTTCTAACTCTTTGCAGCAAGGCATAGGCCCATGGACTGCTCCTGGGTCATGGTTTTTCAGCCTCTATGCACCAGACTCCTGCCTTGGACAATATGATTCTTAAAAGTCAGGTCTAAAGGTGTGATTCACATGCCAAGTTTAGACACTGTTTTGTAGAGTCAACAGAGAGAAGAATGATTCAAATACAGAAGTGTTTTGCCTGTGGCTACTTATCACCATTTCCTCTTTAAGACTTGGACTTGAAGACTTCCCAGAGAAATTCTACTCCTTCAGCCTGAGGGAGGAGTAGCTCCAGACACAGGCAGCAGATGACAGGAAATGCTAAGCCAACAAATATAACTCTAAGGTTGGCAGTCAAACAATCTGGGAGTCAAGGACTCATCTGACACTAGAGGCCTCCTTTGCACAGAAGTGCATTCAAAATTTCCTGGGAATTCTGGTTCTGTCCCACTGCCAAAGTTGTCCCATACATCTTATGCAGTAACTTCTTAATGTAAACCACAAAGGAATCCCTGTAATACAAATATTTCCCTCCACATCCCACAGAGCATTCTTGTCACTGGGTTATGGTCAGGTTCCCTTTTGCTTAGCCTAACTCTGCTCCTGTAAGTTGTGTGTAGTGGTGGCGAGACCTGCTTTTAGGATAGAGAACATACCTCCTTTTCTTGTCTCCTTTCTACCCTGGCTTTGCTTAGTCCAGTGAATAAGATACTTTTCAAGGAAACAAGAACAGCTATTCAAATTGTTCTGGAGCTATGGCCACAATCTTCCCACTTCCCAGATGCAAAGAGTACTCAGTATTGTGTAAAAAATGGTATTGCTGCATCCACATCCCAATTTCTTGATTGGATCCCATGTTGTCAGGCACTAAGCAGGAGAACACTGTGGATTGGGCTTCTCCAGAAATGGAGGAGGAGATTTGGCAGGACCAGTAGCCAGGAAGGTGGATTGGAGAAAGTACACTGCAGATATAAGAACAATGTATACAAATTATTCAAGCATAAATATAGGCTGAAAATCAGAATGAACTTTCTAGCTATCAGAATAGGTGGAAAGCAGCTATTTCTTAGGCTAGATTTTCTCCAATGGTAAGAGAGAAGGAAAAAAATTAATCTGGTTGTGTCAGCTAATGCCTTTTTCCTTTCTAGAGGAGAGCACTCAAATTTGTCAGATAGCTGTTCCTTAGATTTTCTGGATTTCAGATATTTGAAATTTTATTGAGGACCCTTGAGAGGCCAATTGGTAGAGAGTGCTTTAGGGATTACCCAGCCTGTATAGCAGCTGCCGGCAGCCAGCCCTTGCTTTGGGTTTATCAATTCCTTTTGCACATCCGGGAGAGGACAGTTGGCAAGTTTTGCTTTTCCGTTCCCGGTATTCTCCACTGGAGGGCAGGATGTCACTTTTAAAATGCCTGAATGCAGTTCATAGTAATTGAAGACGTGACTTGAATAACTGAATAGATGAACACAGTTCATCCTAGTTATAGTAATTCTAATTTAGCTTGTGATTGAGCTGAAAGCCTGTGGAACTCTGAATCTTACCATCAAAACAGCTAGAAACTAAATAGTATACTGTTTCACAACTTAAAAGCATAAGCACAGTCTTTGACAGGATATTTTACTAATGAGGTCCAAACCCCATGCTAATATGAACATTACCCTCTCTCTGTAGCAGGCCCTTCTAGTGCATTTTCTGGTGATAGAAACTTTGCAGTGTTTCTTGTGTCACTCCCACAGCTGTATGAAATCTTCCCCTGGCTGATGTGTCATCTCCCTGGGCCCCATAAGAAGGCCTTGGCTTGCTATGATGTCCTGAGCTCCTTTACACGGAGAGAGATCAGAATGCACACGGAGCGTGGGATACCAGATGAACTGCAGGATTTCATTGACTTTTACCTGGATCACATCGAAAAAGTAAGTTTTTTCTGTCGGGCTGCAGGCACTCATCCTGCATCTCCTGTCGCAGCAGAAAGGGAGCTGCTGTCCTGGGTACTGCCCGCCTTGTGTACACCGTGAGCAGCTCTGCTGCTGTGCTCAGTCACTACAGATGTGCAGCCAGGGGAGAAATCCCTCCCATCTATTGTCTGTTAGCTATTTCTGTCAGCCTACTCTTCAGTCTTGTAGCTTGTGTCTTATGAATACTTAATAGTGCTAGATTTTTTATTATTCTGGGGAACAAAAGCAACCATCTTGTGGACTCCAAGCATACTGCAACTGTGAAATTGTCATTATCATCCAAGCTAGTACTTCTACCAAAGAGTCAAATCAGATCTCCTTGCTATGATCATTTTTTTCTATATAATAACCAATAGCATCAGTTTGTATTTCTAACTGGTAATTCTTTATTAATTAATTACCACATCAACTGCTATATTTTTATGGCCAGGGTGGATGTCTGCCCAACTGGCTTCTAGTTCCTGGGATCCCCTTGTTTTAATTTTTTTTTTATACCGGTGCATTCATACGTCTGGCTTTCCAAAGTGTTTAACAGCTTCTAAAGCATTTCACTGCTGTTCTAAGATTTATGAGTCTTGAAAATCAGTGGACCAGAAATTTTTTCAGTGAGCTCTTCTGGGATCTGTCGGATGGAAATCATCCAAGTTTGTTTATTAAAAAATTGAACTGTCTGTAATAGATGCACAGGAGCAATAAAAAAAGATTAGATGATATTACAGCCGGGGAAAACATCCTTCCCACTTTTCAATTGCTCCATTGGCAAGAGAAAGGTTCAAGACCCCTGAGCATAACCTCCCTAAATTTAGACAATGAATTCCCCTGAACCATAATGATGTTCTTTTATAGTTTCAGTGTATACATACATGTCCTCACACTTCTAATTGAAAACTGTAAAACCCCGGAGCAGCTGTACGTGAGTCATTGTGCCTTTGTAGTGAAGAAGAAACCTGAATACCACAGGTTAAGAACTTTACACAGCCCAGGGTTCGTTACCTTGTCACTGCATTGCTAGCTAGAAAAAATAAGTGGTGGACTGTGACTTGAGGCATGAAGAATGACATGCCGGTAGACATCTTTAGAGGAAGATTTACTTATGAAACCTTCTAAATGGACCACTATTTGCACATTTAAGCCAATAATCCCTTTCTGCAAAGAACATGCAATTTAGCTTCATGATTAAAAGGGTAGTAAAGATGGCTTGTCTCTGTGAAATATTAGCTTTTTGTATTGATAGTCATCCTTGCTGTCTAACATTCCTTATCAGTCTCTGTATTGTCCTTTATGCAGAACACACTGCAGCTTGGGACCAGTTATAAAATCATATTTAACCATGTTTGGATTTTTCTAACTTTCATGTGTAATCCTCTATTTTATCTTATCATTTGCAGTCCAAAGATGAACCCAGGTCTACATACAATGAAGACAACATGGTTTATTCTATAAATGACCTTTTCCTGGGTGGATCAGAGACAACAAGCACTACTTTGAACTGGGGTCTGCTCTATATGGTGGCATATCCAGACATCCAAGGTGAGTAATAAGCACATCACAAATATCTTTCATGCAATAGAGCAGCCAAGTCATAACATTTTCATGGATCAGAGATTATTCCTAGATACTGATATATGCCTAGTGACACGTACCTTTTTGTACTGGTAGATCTCTACTAGACAGCATCAGTAGATACAGGGAATCTGTACAAAAGCTCTTAGAGCAGCCACAAGAATAAGGCAGTTCCCACAGTTAACCACTTGGGAATTATGCACCTGTATAGGAGACTGTGGCTGATTGAGGTGTAGGGATCTGTGGGGAAATTAAGATTGTGGTAGAGATAAGAGGACTGGAGTCACTTTTTGGGAAGCCAGTAGTTTGCACATGTGTTCCTTAAAGGAACAGTGGCCCCTGCTGCAGCCACTGGTGAGGGGTGCTCATGGTGCTTCAAGAAATTGGGTTGGGTTCTGTCTTAGTCCTAAACACAACTGATGGTTAAAAATAATTAACCTGAAACTAATGTGTGATGATAGGAGTGTCACTGTTTGGAAACTTACTTCAATTGTGCTTTGTATTGCTGATTATCAGTAAGAGGGACTACAGGGGGTCCTGCCCCTGTTGGTGCTCTGTACATCACAGAAGAAATACAGATAATTGCCTAAAGGTCAGTTGCCAGCCTTGACTTTGCTTTTCCCCATCAGTCCGTTTCCAATCCTAAGGTACCAGAGTGCCTGTCTAACCTGTGATTAAATTAACTCTGTGATGTGTTTGAGTTTCTTATAACAGAAATTATTCCAGTCAGGAGAGGAAACTGATGGCTCATCTATTACATATATTTGTATTTAAGAAGCTTGTTTTTAAGTCTAGTTTTTAAATAACCATCAATCACTTTCATATAGCACTGAATGAAAAGGAAAGGAAAAAGGATGTCTTATGCTGGATAACAGAAATCTCATTGTTACATCACAGAACATGTGCAAATACCCAGAGGAGAACAGGATTTTAAATGGAGGAAAGACATGAAGATAAGAAAAAATTGCTCATCTTGTAGCTGTCAGACAAGAAAGTCTGCTTAATCTCATGTTATCACGTTTTGTTATCACCTGTGTAATTAAGGTTACGAAAGCACTGACTCACCTGTGTAATTTTATTTAGTTAAATATAATACCTTGCACATATGTGGGAAAGCAGGGTGGGTGCAGAGTGATCCTTCCTGGGCTTCTTTTTGAACCCATTCATACTGTTGCATGTATTGAGACCCAATGACAATGTTGTGCAGTTCCACTCTGTAACATATAGAAAATTTTGGCCTTTTGTCTCACCACTAAATCAGGTTCTCCTTGTTCTCTCAACAACCCAAACAGAGATGTGTGTATATATTACACAGTGACTAATTACTTCAAACTACACTGGATGCTGAAGTAGTCATGCTTGCTTATGCAAGATAGTTCTTCATAGAAGGAAGTTTACTTAAAAATCTTTCTGGATCTACATTTTAAATTCTGTAAGGTGCTTAAATCTCAGTTGTCAGAGCCTACCTAGCACAGTTGTGTGAAGGACTGCTGGCAGTCAAAGAGCAGGCTTGATGTGATGCAGAATGGACTTCCCTACATCTTACTGCTTCTTCAACCAGCCTGGAAAAAAGATAGGATCATTTATTAAAAATCCAAGGTGTTTTTTTTAGGTGATGTGTCCTGCCTCTCTTGAAGTTTATAAAACAAAGTTTTGTTTTTGTTAATGCTCCCAAGACTCCTGTGAAATAAGTAATTTAAAAGATGCTATTTTTGATCAAAAAGCAGGTGCCAAAGAGTAGACACATTTCTTTCTTGGTATTTGGACATTGTTCTAATTGGCATTGTTTCACTTAGCAGACATTCTACATAGGAACCATTTCCTTTTAACAGAATGTTAAATGGAATTAGTGAAAATACTTGATATGTTTTTCCACCTGGAACACTGAATATTTCTCCACAGAAAAAGTTCAGAAGGAGCTGGATGCTGTTCTAGGTCCTTCCAAGTTAATCTGCTATGAGGATCGGAGAGAACTGCCCTACACAAACGCTGTGGTTCATGAGATCCAACGCTTCAGCAACATTATCTCAGTTGGCATGCCCAGGGTGTGTGTGAGGAACACAACGTTGCTTGGCTTTCCCCTCAAAAAGGTACAGACGCAGCTTCTAAGTTGCTACACGCCTTTATTGCATCAGTAGAGCAAGGTGTGGATTAAAATCTGTTTGTGCCAGGAGCTTCTCCTCAGTAGCAGGGGGACTGGATACCTCTGGGTCCCATTGAATGGGAACAAAGACAAGAACTCATCTGTCAGGCTGAGTGATGCAGCTCTTGGGGAGAGGGTTATTGGTAGTGGGAAATGCCCCTGGATGGAAAAGGATATTTTAGCCAAATGTTTCTACAAAGCAATGAAGACAAAACATTTGTGATTGATACTGAAGGAAACTATGTTGGGTTTGTGCTGATAAGACATTGGAAAGATTTCTGACTGAATTTTTGCGTGCAGAAAGCCTGTAAAGATCTGGGGAAAAGCATGACAGCTTGCAACTAGCTTTTGTCAAAGAGACTAAATCACAGAAACTCCTAACACTGGAAGTGAAAACGGATTTAGTACAAATAAAGTTGTTAGTTCCTATTGACATGGTCACTTCCACTGTCTGGCTCGGACCAACATTCTGAAGCAAAAATATTTAGAGTTCCTCACAGTCCTTACTGGGGAACTGAGTCTATCAGCACAAAACACTGAACTCCGAGAGGGAATGAACACTGGTCTCACCAGCTGGCTCTGGCTGCTGGGTGAGGACTCACAGCCAGAACTGAGTGTTTTTCTCCTTTCAGGGCACCATAGTTCTTCCAAACATTGCTTCATCCTTGTATGACCCAGAGCAGTGGGAAACACCTCGACAGTTCAACCCTGGTCACTTCTTAGATAAGGATGGAAACTTTGTGAGCCAAGAAGCCTTTTTACCATTCTCAATAGGTAAATGGACTGACAGCACAAGCATTAACAGTTTGGATTGGGAGTGTAGAATGAAGATGTCTATTACAAACCTATTGGTTTTCTATTTTAAACCTTTTTGTGGAAAACAATGCTTAAATCAACATGATTACTTGCAGCAACTTTTGTTCTACTGAACAAATAATAACATGGAAAAAAAGAGGTGTCCTGACAAATGTATATATCTAACTCACCTTATTTTTAGAAGGAAATTCTCTGCTAATGATCATGTCTATTGATTTGGGGCATACATTTCACACCAGACATACATTTTGGAAAGTACTTGCAAGCAGCCCTCCTGATTCTTTATGCATACAGCACTGGAGCATGACTTCTCCCAGGAAAAGTAGGTCCTTATTCTTCATTTATATGATGGAATGAATTCCTTTCAAGTTGTCAGTCAAATTAAGATGAGATTTTTGAGGTAATTGAAGGGATACTTGGAGCAGAAGGGCCACACTGTTATCTGTAGCTGCAGATAAGTCTGGTCAAAGGAAGAATTACACTAAACTTTGTGTCATTGATTGCATTAAGTCCTAAAGAAATTCTCAATTAGGCAAAAATACCCTAGTTTTGTGTGAGAATGAATACAATTGCTGTTGAGGTCAGGGTAATTTACTCACTGTCCTCCCCTCTTCCCTCTGCAGGGCACCGTGTGTGTTTGGGGGAGCACCTAGCGAGGACCGAGCTCTTTATTTTCTTTGCGAACCTGCTGCGGGCTTTCACCTTCCAGCTCCCTGAGGGAGTGACAGAGATCAACACAGAGCCCGTTTTGGGGGGTACCCTGCAGCCCCACCCCTACAGGGTTTGTGCCATTCCACGCTAGGCTGGACGTGTGCAATGTCCATGAAACATCTTTGTTGCCTTTGTGAATGCATGTCTTGAGACCACATAACGCTTTTTGTCTTGGATTTGAATTTCTACTCCAAAAGCCACCTTTTGTCTACAGCAGAAAATTTTGTTCAGATCCTGTTACCTGCTCTTGAAGGTGATCCTTTTATTTCGTAAAAGTTAATTTGATCTATAAGGCATCATCATTCTCAGCCATAAAGGAATCTTGCAGTTGCTGTCTGGCCTGGCAGATATAACTCTGGTACACTGGTGAGCAAATGACAAAATTGACCAGCAGACTTCAAAATTAATTCATTATCTCTGAGTTATCCTGTTTCAAAAAGCAAGGAAGTTTGGGAAAACAAATCTGGAAGATTCTGCCTCTTGATGTTACCGTCACCAACTAACATTTCAGTCAACTTTTTGTTGATGGTCACTAATAAAAGATGCAGGAAAATATGTGTTAAGGCATCTTTAAACCCGGCAGAGGATAATTGAGTCCAGCAGAGAAAAGTTGCAGGCTGAAACCTGGTGGAGAGTGAAGACACAGAGAGAGGATTTATTTCAGGTCACATACTTTTAACATTTTAAAATTCTTGTTAGTTTTGGAAAGTCCTTTCTAACAGAGTAACTCTTTACTCCCATGCATGACTCCTATTAGGATCAGCACTAGCAGGTTGATCCAGCAGGTGCAAGGAGCTCCCCC